>NC_090026.1:107117459-107426001 GCF_037176765.1 Anolis sagrei
TGCCTCTATGTACACAAAATAAAATACATAATTAAAACCAATAATTACATGCAGTTAAAACAATAAGTCAATTCTATTAAAAAATATGCTTAAATATAATATAAAGTGGTTTCCCTTCCACTTTAGATTAATCACAATTCATTTTGTTCTAAGTCAACTTCAAGTGATGAGTTATGAAACTAATTAATTTAAACAAATCACGATTAACACTGAATACAAAATGAGACTGAGATAACATGATAAAACTGGATATTATTGGCAAAAACTTTCAAACTCCATTTTATACAAATGTTGTATCATGGAAGGAGATCTCATGATTCCTTCTCAGTGTGCTGTCTTTTAGCTTGATGTCTGAACATGGACAATGTTTTGTTAGTACGATGGTCATTTTAAATGCCCCCTCCCCCCCAGATGATTTTCTGAATGTTTGGATGATAAATAAGGTATGGAAAACAAAATCCTCCTCCAAAAATAATGTTTAGTTAAGAAAGTCTCCCACAACCAAACTGTTTATTCCATAGCCTTAATTTATAAATTGTATGATGCACATTTTGTTTGAAAGAGTATGTAACTGAATGTTAATCTTTTCTGAAATAGAAGATACCACTATACAGAGGGCAGATTAGCTTAGGTGGCCCAAGATATTGTGTAGCACAAATTGTTCCTTCTTACAATGGGGGCAGTGGGAGGATAAGTGCAAGACCTAATGTTCTATGTTGTGTCTGTGAGGTGGTTATAGTTTTATAGTCTTAATGGTTTAACTATATTGTTGCTGTTGATTTAATTTGTGAAGTTTGTTTGCATGAGGTATTGATTTTTTTACCATTGATTATGTTTTGAACCATTTTCAGTCCCCCATAAGGGTGAAAAAAGTGGTATGTAAGTGCAATAATAAATAAATAAATACATAAATACATAAATAAGCATTAACCAGGGAGTTCGGGAATAGTATGCAGAAGGCTGCCACTGTGAACATAGCAGTTATAAGCAAATACCAATTAAATTAATATAATTAGTTACTGTTATAGTTGCTAAGTTCCCTTGCAATTGCTAGTTGCTTTTATAGTTACTGCTTTCATAAATAATACTTTGTTTCTCATTTCTTAAAACCCACACATTATTCGATAGCACAAGGCACAGCATGAGCTTGTGATATTACACCTACATAATTTAACAAGGCCACATCTCAGTAACTATAGAAGAGGTTTGAAATTTGAAGGAGTTACATCATCACTGGTGGCTTCTTGGCCACTCACAGAATCACCAACATTTACAGTGGTATGAAGGAGTGCCTTCCTGCTTGGCCAAAAGGATGTTGAATTACAATCATAGGACAACACAATGATTAGTATATAGTCAAGAGTAAGTATGTATGGTGACTTTATTATTTATTTATTTATTTATGACATTTCTACCCCGCCTTTCTCAACCCCGGAGAGGGTTCAAGGCGGCTTTCCTTTAGAGACCAAGGCTCGTATTCCCACTAAGCCATGAATACCCACTGGATGACCTTGAACAAATCACACTTTTTCAGCTTCAGAAGAAGGTAAAGACAAACCTCTCTAAACAATTCTTGCCAATAAACCTCATGATAGGTTCACCTGCAGGCTTTCATAAGTCAGAAATGACTTGAAGGCAGACAATGGTTTTAGGACAATAATTGATTTTTTAAACCTAGCTACTTTATAATTAGTTATTTCCAAGCTATGCTCATCCCTATAACCTCCTGTTTAAGAAATTTGCATAGTTTCACCCTTGCTAGATCAGAGTTTATCAAATGATTTTTCAACAGTATTTGTTAAAAACATGTATGTGGTCGGTATTTGCTATAATGTGTGACATCTTGTTAGTCCCAGAAAAAAGAATCCACAATGGAACCTTAGTCAGGAAATAGCCTAAATACAGGGAGTCTCCTAGTTACAAACAGCCAACTTATAAATGGGGGTGGGACAACAGGAAGTGAGAGAAATCTACCCCTAGGAAGGGAAATTCTCCCTGGAAGAGTTATCATGGGGAAAAGGTGTCTCAACTAAAGCTTTCTCACCAGTCCTTGTTTCCACAACAAGCCAAATTTTTCAAAATCCAATGATCACAGGGACAGAAAGTGAGATGAAATTTTCTGAACAGGAGCATACATCAAAACAAACATTACAGGACTGTTAACCCTTCCATATTCTATCCAAAGTTAAGGTAAAAGATAAAGATTTTCCCCTGATATTAAATCTAGTCATGTCCGACTCTGGGGGTTGGTGCTCATCTCCATTTCTAAGACAAAGAGATGGCATTGTGCATAGATGCCTCCAGGGTCACATGGCCAGCATGACTGCATAGAGCACCACTGCCTTCCAGCCAGAGCGGTACCTATTGATCTACTCACCTTTGCATGTTTTTGAACTGCTAGGTTGGCAGATACTGGGGCTAATAGTAGCAGCTCAGTCTGCTCCCCGGATTTGAACCATTGACCTTTCGGTCATTAAGTTCAACAGCTCAGCGGTTTAACCCACTGCACCACCAGGGCTCTGTGTGTGTGTGTGTGTGTGTGTGTGACTTACACACAAATTCAACTTAAGAACAAACCTACAGAACCTATCTTGTTTGTAACTTGGGGACTACCTGTAATTAATTGTAGCTAGCATAACTTTATTAAGCATTGATCTGCAGAATAGTTGAAGAGAAGAGGTTGAGAAGGAAACAAAACACTGTCTCTCTATAGCCTGTGTGGGTGTGATGTGCGTTTGCTACTTATATATGCAGCACATAGAACTTAATTGAATGCAGAATGTGATGCTGTCACTAATGTCTTGATTAACTGTTGCCAAAATCCGACAAGGAGCAAGGAACAAGAGTGGGATGATTGATGCAGTTTGCAAGTTTTCCTTCATTTGTTGAGGCTGTTGATTCAGTGAGTGCATTCAAGATAAAGCTACAACTTTTTGTGCATGTCAGAAATGATGAAGCAATGTAGCTGCTTGCTGGAAAGAAACATGTGTAATCTCAGTAAGGAAAAATAATTGTTTTGTTGTTGACTGTTTAGACAGGAGGTACAACTAGAGGTTCTATCCATTTTATACTGGTTTGGAAGAGTCTGCAAGAACAACAGTTTTAACATTTGTTTCAGCACTGATACTGTTGTCCTTGCCAACTTTGGCTGCATTCTCTTCCCCATAGCTAAAAAGAAAACTTAATTGGGTGAAATAAGTACTTACCTGGACCCACATTCACTAAAAGAACCATTCCTATTAGGTTTCATCACATGCAGCAGAGATGGGAAATTATTATATTCTTGGACTAGGGAAGTTGCAATTTAACAATTATGGGTATTTCAGTTCAAAAATGTTATCCATCCCTGACCTACAAGCTTTCTCCTTGCACATTCTCTTAGAGGTATATGACAAAATGAGCACGTTCACTGGATTGTGACCAGCTACCATGACTTTATGCATCATCAGAAAGGAAACGCATCAATCAAAGAGGGTGTCGATTTACAATTTAGATGTAGTTAATATACATTTATTAGAAGTGCAATGTATCTCACCATAAGGTGGAAGATCATGATCAGATAACTTGCATACCTGCTCAGTCTCTCATCTGGGTTGATGGGCAGCTCCAAGGCCCTTGTCTCCATTCTTATAGTTCTTGATCATTAAGCTAAACATGGATTTAAGAGCCATTCAGAAGGCTCTTTTGTAAGATACAACAGATGGCCACTCTTATTATTGTTAAGAGTGATTGCTGGTTGCTTTCATGTGTGAGCTGACTATTAATGTGTGTGCATTTATTGACTTCGTAAAGATGCTTTGGGGAGGGGAAAGACAGTGTGTAAATTAAAATGCTATGATTGTATATGTAATGTGAAACCTAGAAACTGTTTCTTAAAATAGAACAGTCATTATCTTATTGCCATAATAAATGTTGAGCTGTACTGTTTTCAGAGAGACAACAACACTGGCCACATCATAAGCACCTGTGCCTAATTTTTTGCTGTCTTAAATTGCTTTATATTGAATTAAGTCTCAGACAGTATGGTTTGTTTATAATTAACTTTGACCAAAATCATGTATTAAAGACATGCCCAGCAACTATCTGGGTTTCCTGGTTTTTAATTTTTGAATGAGTATTGTTTTCTGCCTCTTTAAAAGAAAAACGGCACAATAGTTACTATGGCAATAAGAATTTTTATTATCAGCTATGGAATAATAAGGCCGGACACAGTTGAGGTAAATAAAGGCTATTTAATTAAACCTAGAACCCAGGTCCCTTCTACACTGCTATATAAAATCCAGATTATCTGCTTTGAACTGGATTAAATGGCAGTATAGACTAATATAATCTAGTTCAAAGCAGATAATTTGGATTTTCTGCTTTGATAACCTGGATGATATGGCAGTGTAGAAGGGGCCATAGTTAAACTTGATGCGAGTTAAGCTCTCCCTTGACAGCCTCCCCAGACTTCCATTTGGTGACACACCTGACCCCCAAGAACAATCCAAAAACCAATGTTGTGTGTCCAGGACTGTATTCATGTCAGAAAAGAATACAACATCATGATTTACTAAGTACTTAAAATTAATCATGGATTAACAATTATTTTTGTGTGTATACTCCCTGATCCCTTTTCTTCTATATATGTGTCTTCCCCACCTCCCATATCCAAATTTCTTGGCTTATTAATTTAAATGAGACAATTCTCCATGAAGGTTTTAATTACACAAGAAGGAAAGATCACCACATTATGTCCTAAATGGATATCATAAATGGCAAATGTTAAGAGCATAACATTAAAGTGCTTGAAAATATGTAACTATTCACCATTGACCCATCATTGACTCTCACTTGATTTACATATATTGACATAGCAGTTTGCTCCACACTTTACTGAAAGTGATATTCAATCTGTAGTCAAAGAGACAGCAGCACTCCCATAAATTGAAGTGATGACCTGAAAATCCTAATCGATAATGAAAATCCAAAACCACTCTTGAGTTTTACAGACTGCTTCCTGAGAGACTTGTTATTGCAGTCTTCCACTCTTCTGTGGCTGTAGTGTAGAGATATAACTAGAACTATGTTGATTTGTATGTAGTATATAGAAAGCTGTTTGTTGAATCAGACCATTATCCATCTAACACAAATAGGATTTTGGTGTATCTGGTAGATCCTGGAACCAAACCCCAGTGAGCATCTACTACACTATATTGTGAAATGGGAGAGTTGAAGTATTAGTAATATCCTTTGTGAATTTGTTTTCTAATTCTATTTAGGTGAAAAATTCTGAGAAGTTGTAACTTAGTTAAATGTGGTGAATGCATAGCCATAGAACGTAGTTAAGTCTATTAAGAGAAGGTTGAATAAATGGTCACTGGAGAGATTAGGATCTAGATGCAAGACTATATGTTCTTAGGATCCTAGTTTGACCTTTTGAAATTCATGAGCTGTTAGGATGTTAGGAAGTACAGTTTCTTATATTATTATTATTATTATTATTATTATTATTATTTCGATTACTTCTACCCCGCCCTTCTCACCCTCGAGGGGGGACTCAGGGCGGCTTACAAAGCAGGCACAATTCGATGCCTATGTCAAATATACATACATACAAAATAGCAATTAAACAATTAACAGGTTAAAATCATCAGTACATAACACAATCAGTAAACTCATCTCATGCTCAGTATTCAGAGTTCCATAAATCCATTCCGTTCAGTCAATTCCTGTCCATCATCAAGGTCCTTCCTCTAGCTGCCAGAACATCCAAATGCCTGGTCCCACATCCAAGTTTTCAATTTTTTTCTAAATGACAAGAGGGAAGTCACCGATCTAATCTCCCCGGGGAGTGAATTCCACAGGTGAGGGACCACCACCGAGAAGGCCCTACTCCACGTCCCCCGCCAGCCTCACTTGTGATAGAGGCGAGGTCAAGAGCAGAGCCTCCCCAGAAGATCTTAAACTCTGAGGTGGGACGATACACTCAGAAGTAAACCTACTTAGAAAAGCCTGATGTATTTGGAAATGAGGACTAGAACAAAGGTGAATAATAGCAACTAAATACATAAATAAATGTATGCGAGCTGAAATTCTCTTTGTAATGTTTTATTATGAAACATAGTAAAGGTAAAGGTTTTCCCCTGACATTAAGTCCAGTCCTGTCCAACCTTGGGGAGTGGTGCCCATCTCCATTTCTAAGCCGAGGAGCCAGCAATTATCCATAGACACCTCCAAGGACATTTGGACATTTATGGAGCGCTGTTACCTTCCCGCTGGAATGGTACCTATTGATCTACTTACATTTGCATGTTTTTGGACTGCTAGATTGGCAGAAGCTGGGGCTAACAGCGGGAGCTCACGCTGCTCCCCGGATTCGAACCTGTGACCGTTTGGTCAGCAAGTTCAACAACTCAGCACTTTAACCCACTGTGCCACCGGGGGCTCCATTATGAATCATTTCTTTATATAAATGAACTTTAAATGTAGCACATTCTGTAAACATTTTCAGATGGATTTGGTATTTTTTGGAAACAAGCACCACATTTGAATTGACTAATATTGTATTGATTATACAATAAAATAGTCTTACACTTATACTCAATATACTCAATAAAATAGTCTTACATGGTCAATAGGACTATACTCAATAAAATAGTCTTACATGGTCAATAGGACTATACTCCTATTGTAGGATAAGCTGTACTGTACTACTAATTGCTCGATAATCAGCAGTGAAAGAAATGGCATTGACTCAGATATTGATCAACTTATTCAATACTATTTCTTCCCCCATTGATTATTAAGCATTTAATGTCAAATTTTGCCAGAAGATTGTAAAACTAATCTTGTATTGCCCCTCTTACTGGGCTGCAGTTTTTTGTCCTTCCTTGTTGACGCAAGTGAAAGCAAACTATTGCAGCCTCACCTAAGTTGTCTGTTCTTCCTTGTTAATATAAGCCCCAGTTTTCACACAGAAAATTTGAAAGTTACATGTAGCCCACAGACATCTGTGTTCAGAATGATTTCCAAATTGTCCTTTTGAACATTTGTAAAGTCAGACCCTTGTGTTATACATTTTGGAAAAATCTTACTATGGAGCAGATGCTGAGTTTTCAGACTGGTCCTATGCAAGAACCAGTGAGTCATGAGTAACTTAAGAAGTTTGTTGTTCAAGATGAAAAGTATGGAACCAATCCCATGATTTTTTCTTGGCTGTCTTTTATTCCATGTCTTTTTCCAAAGTGGACAGAAGATACAATAAAACTTCATGGAATCTTATTGTTGTTATACTGTGATTATATATATATTAAATGCTTCCTTACCAAAAAATGTGAAAAACAAATATCAGTTTTCTTTGAAATCCTGAATCAAAACATGGCTTTGGAAAGCATTGTCTGTTTTACAGTTTACTCTAGCTATAGGGAGTAATGACTCATCATGGTAAATGGCACAACTACTGATGACTACAGATGGCATCCCAGGAAGATATGAGAGGTCGGGTTAGGTACAGTCAGTGGCCCAGAATCGACCAAGCTTATTAGTATGTCCAGTTAATTTTTAGATTTTATGCATTTGGACACTTGAAATGTACCTTCTGTTATATTTTTTAAGACAAATCAAGTAGAGAAAGAAGCAGGAAACATTATTTACTTTCTCTTTTGAGTCTATCTTGGGTATATTATTGACAAGACAACTTATTTCCAAAACTGCAAGCAGATGATAGGTGAAGAATCACAGTGTCCTTGTACATTTATCTCTTTACATGAGTGCTCATATAATGATAGTTAAATAAAGAATACTGCACTATGCAGTGCAGTATTCTTTGTTTATATTACATATGCAATATAACAGAGCGAGACAGACCAGAAATTAAAGTGGCCCTCTGAAATAGGTGTCTGTGGGTTCACATTCCTTGTGGTTGTGTGGTATAATCGTTTGAGTGTTGGACTACAACTCTTGATGACAGGATATTAATTCGTGCTTTTCCACAAAATCCACTAGCCAACTAGAAGTCATACCCTTTCAACCTCTGAGGAAGGCCATGGCAAACCTTCACAAAAGAAATCTTGCAAAATACACACACACAAACCAAAAACATCTGTGTGATAGGTTCAACTAAGTGTGGTTATAAATTGGAAATGATGTGAAGGCATGTAATAACAACAAGGTAGAAGAGTGCCTGTATGAATGTTTTCTTCTTTAATTTATATCTCTCTTTTGTCCTAGAACAAAACCTAAAGCAGTTTACAGCAAATTAAAATGAAATAGTTTAAAAAATGAATACTTTATTCTGAATTCCCAAAATATGAAATACTCCCAAATCATTGAGAAGAGAGCCTGAGATTGTGAAACCTTTGCTTTCTGATCATTCAGTTGACAGTATATTAACTTTGTTTCATGCACATGTGCATGAAATTACCTTCAGACTATGCATATAAACTCTATGTGAAACATAAATTAATTATGTGTTTAAACTTCAGTCCCATCTGAAAGGTACTCATGCCAGTATCTCAGAAACTGAAAAATCCAAAACACTTGTAGTCCCAAGCATTTTAGATAAGGGATACTCATTTAAAAACACCCAGACAATGACTTAGTTTTGAGACAGAAAGTTAAAAAAAATACTTAAAAAAACACATTTAAAGGAGAAAAGATACAGAATCAACACCTCATTAAAAACTCTGTCTGTCTCAACCAGTTAAAAACCATAAGTACTGTATGTCTACATAGAAAGCTCTTTACCAATTGGTGAAAAGACAGCAGTCAGGGGGTGCCAAATAAACCTCCCCAAAAGGGATGAGCCACCTAGGGCTTCTTAAACTTTTCCATTCAGGACCCCTTTTGTCTTGAGAAATGTTTACATGACCCCGGGTATAAAGTTATATAAAATAGGCATAAAAATCGAACATTTACTGATAACAAATCAGCATTTGCAAGGCTTACTAAACATGGTGTTTTTTTATTTTTATAAAGTACAGCTGAAGCATCTTCTGCAGAGTCCACTGTAAACACTGCACAACAGATTCATGTAAATGAATCTGATTCACCTTTCTACTGCCCCCTCCACATTCGTGGACCCAGAAATGCCTTTTTTGCAAATACAAAATGTGTTCCTTACTATGATTCAAATAGGTCACTGATGGCCAAAGAGCAGCCTATGAACTGTATACATTTCCTGAGCATCCTTTTTCTAATTTTTTCTGAGTTTATGTTTTAAAATGTTGAAGCTGTGTTTGCTGGAAAGCTGAAATGCAGCTCATCCACCGAAAAATACCCGGTGTTTCTTTCAGTGCCCCTGCTGCCTACCTGCCTGATTTCTTTTTCTGGTGCCACAATTGCAGAATTGAGAACTTCAGAGATATTTTAAAAATTAGTCTGCATCTCCGAAATGAAAGAAGGAAATAGTTAAGCTGTTGAACATGTATTTGTAGAAAGAGAAAGAACATAGATTTTTATAAAAAAAAGAAAACCATTATTAAACATTTCAGACCAAGAATGTATCACTTGGGAAATAACCCCTTCCAAAGCAGCTGAAAATGAGAGACCATTTCAAGCGCTTGGAAGGCATGATTTCAACACAGCCCATGTTGTTTCTTTGTTGAATCACTTCATTACCATTTAGTGTACAAGCTCTTGCATCATTTTGGATCCAACAATACTGGTCTCTCTGCCGGGGTTGCACTGTGCCTTTTTCTAGACTAAGCAGAATTTACTAATGTGCCTATCCAAGTAAATAAAATGCTCTTTTGTACCATTTGTTGTTTTGGCTCCTCTCATCATTTTCTCAATTGTTTGGTGACCTTTTTGAGTTAACAGCTTTGCAAATAGAGGGAAGAACAGGAGAGCGGGAGATGATGGATTGGTTTGTTTTCATGCAGTGGGTACTAAAGATGCTAAAAAGCAGAGGGGGTGATATTGGGAAATGATACCAATCAATCCAGTGTTTAGCAGAGACTAGTAGATTTCCATATTTCAAGTCCCAAGTCCTTGATTTGTTGGCTATTGATCTTTGCTGGCCACTGGAGTGTGCGATTTGGCACTTACTTCATTAACAAGCAATTGAGCTGCTAGGGTTTTGTTTTTTTGAAGAGCAGTCCTAACGCCTTACTAGTGTTTAGGAAATTGCGTAACCATTCATTAAAACTGTTCTTAGTGAGTCAACTTAAATCTTTTTTTATTGGAACTATTAATGAAGTGTATGTAATGGTGCAGCTTGTTTTTATCATGTTATTCAAATGACTTCAGGGTACAACTCTGACACAATGCATAAACATGTACAGATGCATAATGTATTTAGTTGTTAGAATAGCAAGACTTGTTCATTTTATTTGTTTCCTGCTATATTTTTTTCTTTATAGAGTTTATTGCAAGTGAATGACACAAGTACCAATAGATCAGCACTCATCATTTCCCTGCATCATGGTGATCTCAAGGATGTATTTGACTCAGTGCTCAATGAGACTCAAACTGAAATTTGGCTCAGTGAGGAAAATGAAAGAATGAAAGTCATTACAATATATATATATATATATATATATATATATAGTAACCAGTTGGTTTGGACCAGGGTTTTATCGAATAGCAAAGCTTGTTAGTAGTGGCAAATGTAGCATTGAATTCTTTTGGCTCTGATTGCCTCAAGCTGTGGAATGCCAAATGCGCTAAGCCACTGAGCAAAATGGAAACTTGCCTCACTGAATAGGGACATGTTCCTTGGCTACAGTCTCTGGGATTGTTATCAGCTATGCTGAACAAGCAGAGCATCTCTCTTTGGCAAGCCTTCTTCTGTCCAAACATTAGAGGGCAGCTGGATCAGATAGCATTTAAAGGAATACAAAAAATGAAGGAATAAAGTATTGGGAGGGGAATAGAGAACTGAGTGCTCTCATTTTATTAGCCACAACGTTTAAGAAAGTTGTGTGGCTAATAAAAAAGAAGTTCCTTTTCTGGACAGCTTCCATGCTCCCTGGTTGTTTTTGGAAGTTATAGTCCTAAAAAGTAACATTTCCAGGCTTTGTCCACTATAATGGACTCAATTGGGTAGATCCAATGCTTGTTATTTATGGTGCCTCCAATACTGAACAAGGAGCTGCCCATACAAATATGAGTTTTTATCTTTTCTTATTCTTGTATTGGCATCGTCTGAATGATGAAATTTGGAATGGGAATTAGGGGAGAGCTTTGAGATTTTATTTCACTATGAGCAGTGATATCTTAGTTGCCCAACATTTTGTTGCTAAATAAACAATAATGTTGTGAAGGGAAGAAATTATATAATCAATTTGAAAGGTAAGTTGGCATAGCCTTTTCTTCCTTTTCATCTCTGTTGTCAGTAGAAATAAGGGAAGCTTGAGTATGCATCATATTTATTTGTGCCCATCCTTCAGAGACCCCATTTTTACAACTTTGTTAAAATACCACTATATGATAGGCTAGGCAGAGGAGAAAAGAGGGAAACATTGCCCTATTGAGTTTTGTGTCTGAATGGTATTCAAAAGTGGGTTTCTTCAGCTTAAGCCCAACACTCTAAACACTACATTAAACTGGCTGTTTGTTGCTGTGTGCCCACATGTTGGTTCTGACTCATGATGATGCTATCATAGGGTCACTGTAAATCAACAGGATTACTTCGAGGCATACATACACACACTTCTTGAGGCAGGAAAGGAAAAGAGTTTTGATCTAACAAGCCAATTTCATTTCCAGTCTATAACTTTGTTGCAATTAGTTCTCTGATATTAAAATATCTGTATCTGTATAGAGTTACCAATGCTGGCATGAAGTAGTATTTTGTGGCCAAGGGCTTCAATGTGATTACAGTAATTTTGTGGTTGTTTTAAAGGTGTAATAATAGTCCCAGTCATGTTTGCCCAAGATTTAATCAAAGTTGAAAGCATGGATAATGTGGAAACGGTATGTTTGTTTTGTGCTTTGCATGCAGCTGTGGTCCACTTGCATGAAATTCTAATATATAATACTTGCATTCATAGTCCACAAAGAAAGTGACAGCCATCTTCTTTTCCTCCTTACTTATGTTGTTTGAGCCTGCTTCGCCTGCTCCATCCCATTTCTCCAGAGAATGCTCTAGTTCAAGCTCAGTTCCTTCCTAAGGTATTAGGAGACTTGGGTCTCTTTTTATCTAGTAAAAGGTTTTGTACTGACCTTCATCACTGTGAAAAGCAGTAATAATCCAGCTTTTGATGTGACTGACAAACAAAATCATATCTCACCAGTCACGCTATGTGTGTGTGTGTGTGTGTGTGTGTGTACACCCACAGACACAGGCAGGCTTTCATATGAGTTTGGTGAGGCAGATTTACTTTACCGTATAACCTGTGGAGCTTTTGCTGTGACAAGCATACAGTGCCCAGGTGGTTGTGCAATTTAAAATCACAAGGCAATTCATATTATCCCTAATCCTTATGTGGTTCTGTATATATAAGGATTATGATCTTTTTTCTGGGGTGGGAAGCATGCACAAAGTATTAGGTTTTGTTTAAAATGAAATTCCCAGCCTGAGAACAAAGTAAAATGGAACTGTATTTGTGTCTGTGGGTGTGCAATATAATACACATTGTATAAGGTTAACAGGGTTTGCAGTAATAACTGGTAATACACCAATGGGAATCTGTCAGTGAGATTTTTTTTTCCTGATATGCTTCAGTCATCATTTTAGCTTCACAGTTTTTTTTTCTGAATGGTCAGCATGTTATCTGGAAGTGAATTATTTCAATGTGGGCATGCACACACAATCATTTCCAAATGCAGTCTAGAAATCATAAGCAGAGAACAATCAGTTTAGGTTCATAAGGGAATGAATTACTACAAAAATGATTTCATGAAGTCTGCAATACTACAGCTGTTTTCTATGCATAAACTCCAGTGAACTCAAGAAAATTTAATCCTGAGTATAGGAGAATATTGCATTGAATGTTATGTTGTATATCTAGCATATATATCCTTGTGAGTGAGTGTGTAAATTCCTGCATCTAGGATAATATAGCTAAGTGCATCTCCTGTGACACATCAGCTGGCATCCTATTAACTCAAAATGGTGTAAGTCCAATTCTGTCATAAATCACCTCTTGGTCATAGCAGAGATTGGAATATCAATTTCACTTGATGTCCAAAACTCCTTCAAATTCCACCACGAAGTTGCACTTCAATAACCATTTACTTGTGGATTAGGGGAATTGAAAATATATCTGCAGTGTTTCGATAGCCCAGATCAGTGGTTCTCAACCTGTGGGTCCTCAGATGTTTTGGCCTACAACTCCCAGAAATCTCAGCCAGTTCTGAAGTTACTTTATCTGCCAAGACCTCTGGTGTTACTCCACTGGATAATGTCATTGTTCTGCATCTGCCTGTAGGAACATAACCAGATACATTTCTAATGCCCTGCAATCACTGAGAGGCCATGGAGTGGGCGAGGGACTGGGCTTTTTCATCTAAATCAGGCCTGCACAACCATAGGCTCTCCAGGTGTTTTGGCCTCCAACTCCCATAAGCCCTAGTTAGCTTGTCCAATGGCCAGGAATTCTGAGAGTTGGAGGTCAAAGGAGCTAGAGGGCCACAGGTTGTGCAGGCCTTATCAAAATGGTTGACTAGGGGGTGTTATTGGAGATACTGTACAGTTCTACAAGTTGCACTTTTAGTCACTCTCTCTGTAATGCAGGCTCTTGATGACTATGTTACATGTGAAATGGCCCTGCTAATAATTTTCATTGTCTCACCAACTTTTGAATATTGTTGATTTTTAGTCGTGTTTTTGAAAGATTCTTTAAGGCTCAGTCTGGGAAAAATGCAGATGGAGGAAGAAGGAGAAGGAGGAGAAATGAGGAGGAGGAAGAGGAAGAGGAAGACAATGACCAGTTGGTTTTGGCAGCACAGAAAGATGATTATTGTTTCTGTTTCATGTGGCAAAGATACCACTTAGTGTTATCTCTGCATAGTGAACATCTCTTTAAATCAGCGGTCCTCAAACTTTTTAAACAGAGGGCCAGTTCACAGTCCCTCAGATTGTTCGGGCCCCAGAATATAGTTTGAAAAAACATTAGGATTGTTGCTGTTGTGTGCCTTCAGGTCGTTTTAGAGTTAGGCAACCTCATGTCTAAAGTTTAGGGCGAGGGCCAGATAATTGACTTTGGAGGACTGCATTTGGCCCTTGGCCCTTAGATAAGAGACCCCTGCTTTAAATACACAGGTATGTCATAGCTACAAGAAAAGGCTACAGCTCCTTCTTGGCATGCCCAATATTCCAAAGAATTGGTATAGTTCACTGATACAGTACAGTATATGCAAAAGACTTATCAGATCAGGATCTAAAGTAGCATAGCTGTGGAGAAGACTTGGTGGGTCAGCCCACCATCAAATGTATGTTCCCTCCTCCATATTCCTTTGTTTGTCAAATTATTTTCTCATACCAGACCTCTGAGCATACCCGCTATCTTTGTATTTTCCTCAATACAATTAGGTTGTGTGCTGACTTTCATTGAAAGGTACATGAAAGGTATTTTAAATAGCACCAATTCCCAGTTTCATGATGTGAATCCTGTCCTGTCTTTCTTGATGATGATTAGTGATTTCTATAATCGTGGATCACAGCAAGGACATAGATAAACATTAAAAATACTAATGGGAGGCGGAACAACAAGCTGCTTGTTCCTCACTCCTTGGCTTCAGTTGAGGGAGAACATTGACGGACTATAAAGAAAACAGATATTTTCCTCTGGCCGAAGGAGGGGAAACCTACTTAATCTCTGAAGACTACACAGAAACCATGTCATTAGCTGGAGTGCCACAGCTATATTATGTGTATGCATTAGCATAATTGGAAACTGTGATGGGCAATGTGTCAGTGACTCCCTGCTGAACAGATGAATCCTCCCACTAGCTGCTGTCATTAAGAACCAATGTCAGATATTCACAAGGAGATGGAGGGCACCCATGGCTTATCACTGTACCTGAGCAAAAGTGCTAACACCATTTCCCAAAGTCATTACACACTGAGAAAATGGCAATGGGAGAAGAGGATTCCACTGGTTCTTTTTTGGAAGGTCAAGCAAAATTAAGATCCCACTTAATTTTGCTTGACCTTATAAGATGATGGATTGCTTCCCATTATTTTTATTTCTTTGTGAAGCTTAAACACATTCTGCATTGTTAACAGGGTGCCAGGTTCACACTGCAGCTTCCTTCCAGCTGTACTTCTTGGATTGCCTTGGGAACAACGTGACGTGATTTGTTGTTGTTCCCAAGACTCTCCCAGGACATACAAACAATAGAAAGCTGCAGAAGAAGCTTATCTAGAGCTTGTAGGCAATATGTTCTTCTCAACTACAGGTCCATTAAAATGCAATAATGCCAGCATCAGCTTTAAGGTTTGCAGGAAAGGCTTTCTCTCAGGATACATCTACACTGTGAAATTAATGCAGTTTGACACCACTTGAACTGCCATGGCTCAATGCTGTGGAACCCAGGGAGTTGTTGTGTGGTGAGGCAAAGAAAGCCAAAGACCTGATAAAACTATAACTTTCATGATTTCATAGTATTGAGCCAGGGTAGTTAAAGTAGCATCAAACTGCATTAATTCTACAGTGTAAGCGTACCCTCAATCTCACCACTTTTTCGAGTGCATTGGATGCGAATTCAGGAAAGAGATTTCGCAATCTCTGGTCCCAGGTTGTGAAAGACCCTTCCACAGATGGTCAAGTCGGCCCCTTCCCTGTTGCTCTTTTTTATTGCTCTTTTTCTGCCAACAGGCAAATACATTTTTTTTTTAATTCAGGAAGGTATTTGAATTCTAATGAGTAAGCAGTAGTATGCATGTAAAATCATGTGCTGTATTTTTCTTTTACTGAAGATTACATTTTATATATGTTTTATGTGTTTTAACTATTTTTATTGTGTGGTTTTTTAAAATATACAACTATTTCACTCTTTTTTTAACTTTTTAAAATACATGTTTTACTCTAATATTTTTTTTAAATTATTGGAAGCCACCCTGAATCCTCTTTTGGGAGAAAGGCAGAATATATACATAAACTTTGGCTAGGCGATTCTGGGAGTGGTAATCTAAAAATGAGCCTGGTTATGAAAGATTGCTTCCATGTGTATGGTTATGTAAAGTAAGTAGCAACATTCCACAAAAGAAAATCTGAAGAAATCTGTATTCCCTCACCACTGTGTTTAGAATTGTTACAAAAAAGTCTCATGGATTTGGTTTAGGTTTATGCCTACTGGGATTATATGAGAAAGCTGAGAGAAGCTGGAGGGTCTTATATTCTAACCCCTAATGAATAAGCAATAAAGTAAGTCCAACCAATCATCAGACCTTTCTGCATCAAAGCAGAGCCCACAGAGACAATGTATGGTTTCCTGCTGACAGTAACAAATGAACCAAGAAACACTCCCCACATGCAAACCATTTAGGATATAATAGTGAGATCTGAAGGAAGACTCTTCTTTAATTCAGAATAGGCTGACAAACAGAAAGAGCTGCACAGACCTTTTGGCCCCCAAAATTATGGATTTTTATATGACCCACTGGTAAATTGGGGGTCATTCTGCAGAGAGGGGAAAGCGCCCTGACACCACCATCATTTCACCACCCAGGCATTCAAAAAGGCAAGAAACAGCACAGTGGTGTAAAGAATACTGGGGCTTCGTTTAGTATCTCCTGGGACAAACTAAGCTCTTTCTTTTTAGCAGTCTGCTCAGAGAATGAGATGGTTTCTTTTTTTAAAAAAAATAAAGGATAAGGTGCAATACTCACACTGACCTGTATATAATTCGAACCAGATTTTTCTGGGATTGGTTTTTTTCATAAAAATAAAATATGCATGGGTATATATGGCAGTTTGCTTCTAAGGAATGTCAGTCTTTTTAATCAATTATACACGCTTTCTCTCTCCTGATTCCGACCCAGCTTATCTGTCTGAACATATCTCCCCCATGAACCAACACAGAGATTAAGATCATCTAGGGAGGCCTTGCTCTCGGTTCCATCTTCCTCACAAGTGTGACTGGTGTAGATAAAGGACAGGGCCTTCTCAGTGGTGGCCCCTTGACTATGGAACTCCTTCCCCAGCAACATTAGATCAGCCCCCTTCCTCCTAGCCTTCAGAAGGAAAGTAAACACTTGGCTTTGGGATCAGGCTTTCAGAGAATAGTGCAGTACAATAACAGATTTGGAATTTGTGCAATGATTACAGAACGTCTTTGGACTACGATTATGGATGGTGTAATTTTATATCGAATGTCATGTTTTTAAATGTTTTAAATGCTCAATATGTATTAATCTTAATTTAATTTTAAATTCAATTTTAATGTTACTGGAATTGTATGTGTTTTAAGGCATTGAATAATTCCCTATATGTAAGCCGCCTTGTGTCCTCTTCGGGGTAAAGAAAGGCGGGAGTATAAAACAGATAAATAAATAAAGCCTTTGTTATCATTAGCAGATGTTTCCTCTGGTACAAATTATAATCTGCAAAGCAGTTGCAGAGCATTGCAGCTTCCCACTCTTCTCTGCTGCCACTCAAAGATTCAAACTGGGACTCAATGACATTTTAATTTTAAGCTCTAATAAGCAAGATCTTACTGTCTTGGCTTGATGTTATTCAGGGTCTGAACTGACTTTGAGAAATTCTGTCCAATGTTTGTTTCTCAGTAAGGAAGGCTGAGGGGGTGCAGTGAGAACATTTGTTATGTGACATTCGTTCCTTGTAAAAGGGATCAAGAATTTCCTCTACTTAATTATATTTTTTGTCCAGGTCTGAAAGTTTCTACCTGAAGAAGCAGCTGTCTAATGGCAGCAGTGAGAATTCGTGCAGATTTTGTACTCCTGCTACTAAGTGCTTTTCAATTAAATACACATTTCTTAATGGGAGTTAAAACTACAGCGTAGGGAAGTACGCCAGAATGCTTGGAGGGATATGAAAGAATCTGAAAAAATCTTTGTGAATAATTTTAGATGTAAATGGAGTTAATGTCTTCAAACGGCACTCTTCTTTAATAAATTAATTTAGCTTCAGGTAAACTGGCTTATCAGTAAACAACATAGCTTTACACTTTATGATTTAAGTTATACATTCCAGACTCTTACAACCATGAGCATTTTCATATTGATGTCAATAATAATTACACTATGTAACACGTTTTTTGTTCCTGTGTTATAAATGTTATTTCCTAATTGGTTCTATTATAAAAACATAGGGAAAGGGTTTTGGGGTTGTTGTTTTTTTTAGAGTAACAAGTATACATGTTTGCACAACTAACAGAAGATGAAAGGTTACAGTAGAATACATTGAAACACTACACCAGGCATGGGCAAACTTTGGTCCTCCAGGTGTTTTGGACTTCAACTCCCACAATTCCTAACAGCTGGTAGGCTGTTAGGAATTGTGGGTGTTAAGTCCAAAATACCTGGAGGACCAAAGTTTGGCCGTGCCTGTGCTACAGCTATAACACTAAGTTAAATAAACAGAATTGAAATGTTACTTCCAATTAGTATATGAACTCTTTCTTCTCTTTTAAAAAAATAATAATTCTAAATTTCAGTATGGTGTTACTTTTACATATAATCCTATTCTACATATCTTTCCATCTCAAAGGATCACCGAGCTCCGTTCATTTTGGAATATATACATGCAAATAATTATAGTTTTACATAACATAAATCCATTGCTACTGCATTTAGCACAATGGTGGTAGGATTGTTTTCTCCTGATTAGTTTCCCTTACTGATCAATTATAAAATGATAAGCCAACACATAAATGAATCTCAATCCCATCAATTCAATGGGTGAGTTGTAGTTAGGCTTAACAACAGAATTCAAGCCAGTGTTTTCAAATTGCCAGTTAGCTCACCCTATACCAGGCATGGGCAAACTTCAGCCCTCCAAGTGTTTAGGACTCAACTCTCAGAATTCTTAACAGCCTACAGGCTGTTAGGAATTGTGGAAGTTGGAGTCCAAAACACCCAGAGGGCTGAAGTTTGCCCATGCCTGCCCTATACTGTAGCTTCATTGCTGTTTGATTATCCTTATGCATTCAGTATCGAACAACAACAAAGTTTATTAAACTGCAAAAACTTTGTTTTTGTGGGATGTCCTACAGCACATTTTGCTATAGTTTTTCAATAAATATTCCATGGATTCCCATCCAATTTAACATAGTTTGTGGTAGCCACAAAAATGAAGTTTCAGGAGTATAACAACTACTTTCAAAGTACCACACAATTAAACAGGAAATAACATTTTCAAACCAGAAGCAAATTTTTAAAATATTTTGTTACATAGCGTTATATGTTGACTTCATGTTCAAAGGTAGGTTATGGAGAAATTATGGATTTTGCATGACCCAAGGATAGGTTGAGGGTTATGCTACAGAGAGAGGAGAGCACCAGCATCACCTCAAACACCAGTCACCCCTGGCTGCCACTGCCTTTTTCCCATCCAGGAGTTCAAAAAGGCCCGAAGCAATGCCATGGAGGAAAGAGTGGAGGGGATTGGTGGTGCTTTTAGATTTCCCAGGGCAGACTAAACTCTGGCCTTTTGATATTCAGGGAAAGGATGGTTCTTTTTAAAAAGAAATAAGAGTTAATGTACAATAATTACATTGTCCCATAGATATATTGACCCATGTTTTTAACTAAAATTTCTGTACTTACACATAGCATATAGGGCATGACTTACAAAGGCATGGCGGCTGGTGCCTCTCATATCAGCATGTCAGTGAGCCTGCCTGTGTGTTGATCTGAACTTTAAAGGAACTTTCAAAGACAATACACATTTTGGAGATAGGGCTTGGCACCTTGGTTAGTTCCTTTAGAGTTCAAAGTATAACCCTAAGTCTTAGTCTGAACCTTCAACCACCCACTGGCATAGAAGCTATACATTATTCAGGACTGTTGTCATATATAGATTCTTTCATGTTTGATGGTCTGGTGTTTCAGAATAATAGTCTAAACTGGAAAATCTAATCTTCTGTTGTTTATTACATGTGTTATAGTCTTCCCGCCATTCTTTCTTCTACATTGCATCAGCTTCTACAAGGTCTAAGCTAAGTAGAGGTCCTCATTTTCCTGAAATCATTAATTGTATCTCTACTATCAATGCAAAGGTGCAATGGGAAATGACCTATTAAAATACACATCTAGCAAGCTATTCAACTTAAAATTGCCATGTGAAATATGGTACATCTCTAACAAACTAGAAAACTATAAATGTTGAGACAGACCTTTTCATGGCTTGAATTCCCTTGAGTCATTTACAAATGCATAGCTACCAAAGTTTTTAGCTGCACAGAGACTCCCAGCTTGACTCCCCCATTGTTGTATGGGGTAGGAGCCACTGAAAATGACAGGGTTGTGACTGGAAATATGTAGGGCTTATGAATACAAGAAACAGTTTCTACACATTTATGAGTTACACATGCAAAACTGACTTAGTGAATTCTAGCCCATGTTAATCAATAACTAGCCAGAATATTGACATTTAGAGGAATGTATGTCAAAGTCTTGCAAATTTCTTATAACTAGTCAGGAAAATATGAGAAGTGTTTGGAAGAAATTAAGCGGGATGTGACAAAATGAAGAACGATATTGCCAATCTACAAGTTCCTGTGTCATTCTCATTCAAGTTATAGACTGCCTTAATCTATGTAGTTGTTTTGTGTGCAAAGGGTCATTAGGGATATTAGAATTCTATTAAGGAGCTAGCTGGGTGTTTACTAGATTCTAGTCTCCCAAACTACATATCGTGATATCATCTATACAATCAGATATTCTCATATAAAGCATAGTGTGTTGCAAAATAGAATTTGGAACCTCTTTCAAACTCTTCATTTTAACTTCTACAATCTGTTCAGTATGAGAAATGAGCTCGACCAAGAGGAAAACAACTTGTGCTACAGATGAAAAAGGTGCAAGCGGTGAAGGGTGCAGCACTTTCACTTTTTCTCCCTTTATAAGTACTGAAGCTGGTGTGCTGCTTATCTTGTAAGAGCTGAGCATGAGATACTTCTCTTTTTAGACTGTGATAGTTTAAGGATTCCTTAAGCTCAGATAGTTGTGGAGTGATTATTTTACCTATTTATAAAACATGTTTTGGAGTGTGCATTATTGTAAGCCTTGGGAAAGAGGTCATAGCTCAGTAGTAAAGTGTAGACTCATTTCATTTAACAACAACAACAACACTTTATTTATATTCCGCCCTTCTCACCCCGAAGGGGATTCAGGGCGTATCACAGTACACATACACGGTAAACATTCAATGCCACTTTATATAGACAATACACAGACAGACAGAACAGAAGGAGGTGCCATGGAAGGTTGGGCTAAGTCCAAGGGGTGCTGTTGCTCTGTCATCTATGACGAAGGGCCGTCAGGATTTCCTCCTTCCTTTTGGTCGCCCAGCATTTTCTGATCTTCTTTCTTTATGGTGTCTTAAACACTTCCCCCACTTTTAGCGGTACCTAATTTCTCTAATCACAGCTAAAGCTGTTTTCGAATTGCTTAGGTAAACAATGAGCTAGGCTGACAGTTGGCATATCATGCCAACTCGGGGCTATGAACTTGCAACCTTTTGGTTGATAGATCTTATAATTGTTGATGATTTACCAGCTGTGCTTATTACAGTGAAGTTTCTTTTTACAAAGTCTTTTTTATGCCCACCTAGTTCCCCTTTCTTCTTCCTCTTCTGTTTAGCTGGAAATTTTTAGCTGCATGAGCATTACTGCTAAAACTTAATGAAACAGGACTGAAGAAGCATAGATTTTCGGTTTCTATTGCTGCAGTATATTTGAAGTCAACAATGCAAGAATGCTTGAGCTTGGAAGGATTGGTAGCTGCTCCTACTTTAACTTTGTGTGCTTGTCTACCACAAGCAAGATAAACAGTGTTTGCCTTCAAAATCCCTTACTGTCCATGTATGAACCACAAAACAAAGAAAAGGTGAACACAGATAGGCATGCCTAGCCATCTACCCCACCATGTTATAGGAGAGTGCACAGATTTGTGTAACTTGGAACAATCAAAAGAGGCTGGTGAAAAAGTCACCTCTAAATGCATTTTGGAAGAAGCCTTTAAATGGGCCTGAGACAGTGTTTTTGATTTCTTCTGCAAGGTTTAGTTGACCTGGTTCCTTTATTTCATGCCGGCATATTGTTCTGAATTAAAACTTGCTGAAAATCTGTCAGTGTCGTCTTTTTTGTAGTGTAGGAACTTATTTCTATTCCTGTTAGTTCTGAAAATCAATTGAGGTGTCTTCTCTTTTGTGGTGTAGGAACCTATCTCTATTCTATCTGTATTTTTTCTGCTGCTGGTACCAAAGTTTCCATTTAACAAGTAATGGTTAGGAACATATCTGCTTCATTAACTGGGAAGAGGTGCTAGGCTCCCAGGAAAGGCTGGGAGACATGTATCTGAAACTGCAGACCTTCAACCAGTTAGTATAATGTCACACAGTATAGAGTAAGCTGCAAGAACTACTTGCTTCCCACAGTCATTTGCTGTTGAACATAGCTGGAGCCTTGGAGTGCTGAAAGCAAGAATGTCTGAAAGAAAATACGGAAAGTTATATCTGGAGGATCAAAGCATCCCTGCCCCTGTTCTAATGCTGCCCAAGAGGACAGACAGCTAAAAGCGGGGAAAGGAGGAAAGTTTTCCTGCACATGTAGTAATGTTAATGGACTACTTGGACCCCAGCCATATTCTTTAAAAAAAAATCCAAAGATTAACTGTAGATACAAGTAAGGCAGTGCCACAGTCTGCTATCAGGACATCATTCCTGTGATGGTCGCTCTCCAAGGTGATTTCTTTACTGTATTAAGTTTAATTTTTTTCCATTTTAAGCCTTGGTTTTTCCTTTGCCACCAGTTTGATGCTCACTATCAAATTCTCCTGGATTTAATCAGTACAGAGCACACCTGATCTGCTCCAGTGAAGTTTGTTCAATCCTGTCCCTCAGTGAGCTAAATCTCCACCTGGATTTTGTATGCTGGCAAAAATAACTGTTATCTTTCCATTGAAGCTTTGGTTTGATTCCAGTTCCAAACAGGACTGTATGATACAGATTAAGGAAGGAAAAAGAACATAAAAATTAGTGCAATCAACTGGGGAAAGTTTAGATATTTTTTTAAAAAAATCCTTGAGCCTAAAACCAACAGTTTCAAGATTATTCTCTATTCAGTTTTTCTAATACAACAATGGCAGGTGCCTTATATTATACGTACTCTACAATAGAGATTCTAAATTGTTAGTCTAAGAATCCTGGTTGGTCAATTGGTGGAATTTAGTGGATCTGTAAAATGGGCACAATTTTTAATTTCTTTTCTGTTTGAACGTTGTATCTGAATGTATTGCCGAAGGCTTTTAATGGCCGGAATCACTGGGTTGTTGTGTGTTATCTGGGCTGTATGGCCATGTTCCAGAAGTATTCTCTCCTGACATTTCACCTGCATCTATGGCAGGCATCCTCAGAGGTTGTAAGGTCTGTTGGAAACTAGGAAAATGGAGTTCATACATCTGTAGAATCTGAAAATTCTGTTAGAAAAATTAGAGTCTTTCTGGAGAGAGATCCCAGGATTTTCACAAGGTTCTCAAAGGGTGGTATGACTGTAAAATGCTTATGAACCATTCCTTTATAGAATTGCTACAACCTAGTTTTATTTTCACAAAAGTCATATTTTATAAGCTAAATAATAACTGCCTTTATTTATTTATTTACTTGCTTGCTTGCTTACTATATTTATATCCTGCCCTTCTCATTCCGAAGGGGATTCAGAGTGGCTTATATTAGGCAACAATTCAATGCCACACATACATACATACATAAAATGAAGTAAAATATATATTAAAACTAAAACTATAAACCTTAGTAATAATCTAATTTCACACTACATTCTTATTCAGAATAATATCGGAGTCCTTTAGCCCCTTCTTAAATGATCCCATAACCTTCCAAAGTGGTGTTTTATCCAAAGGTAGAACAAACTGTCTGTTCCATGTTTGGACAACCTATCAATTACTAGAAGCTATCACATCTCCTTATCTTTTGCGGGTTCTACTGTCCCTCAAATGTTGTGAAGAACAGTGTAACATGAAAGAAAGGACATGAAAATTTGATTTTTGAACTTTTGGATTCTGGCCTAGTATTTGTGACAGTCAAAGAAACAATAGTCTTTGGGTTTTGGACTAAATGTGGAAAAAACTCCAAGTTCCAAGTAGAAGGGGCAGCAAGGGTAACTTGGTCAGGCATTTTAAAAGAAGACTAGACATTTTGTCTGCTTGGAGCAGGAGAGCTGTACAGGAAACTAGCTCAGTGGCAGAATGCGTGCTGTGCAAACAGATGGTGCCAGGTTCAAGCCCTCCCATCATAAGGATCAGGTAGCCACTGTTGATAGGAAAGACCTTTGGCTGAAACCCTGGAGCGCTGATGTTACCCACAGCAGACAGTTTCAGTCTAGATGTACAAATAGTTACAAGGTTGTATCATGTGCTCCAAATATCTTGTTTTGAACTGTCTGTTTTAAAGAAAATATATGTTATTACTTCAACTTTTGAAAAAGACTGTTTGCTAAATGACCATGGCTCCTCATTGTTAGAGCTGCTGTTATGGTCTTGAGAGAAAATACTACTAATAATAATAATTAGGTCTGCAAAATTCTTTCAAGAGAGAGGGTTTCATTCTAATGATGCTCATATTGCATACATAACATAATTTAAGACACATAACTTTTTCCACATAGATGCTTGCTAAGACAAGGATGTAGGCTCATGACAGCAATTATTTTAACCACAAAGCCTGATTAGTGCCTTGTCCAAAACTTATGCTTCAAGTCAGGCAGCCCTGTCAAAGAAGTGGCAGTAGCTCCTATTTTCAAGTATGATGCAGTTAACAAATACTATTAATTTCAACAAATCCAGTTAAAGAGGGAAAATAGAGCAAACACTCCTGTGTTTTCATGTGTGACATAAATTAATTTGTAAAGTATTTTTTTCACAAACATGTGATACAGAGTTTGGCATGATGTATACGATCAGGTGCGCTACAGTCCATGAAGGGGGTGCTTTGAATGTGATTTTACTGCTTCTTGGTAGAGGGTTGGATTGGATGGCCCGTGAGGTCTCTTCCAACTCTATAATTCTATGATTCTATGAAGATTTTTCAAATGAAGGACATGTTATGTAGTTATGCAGTTCTTCAAGGTTTGGACCTTTTTTGCTGCAGCAGAGTAATACATAAACTCTTAAATAAATATTTGATCTCAGGGTTAGTAAGGTTTAGAAACTTCCCCAAGTTGTTCTGCCCTCATTCCTTTTTCTTATTTTTACAGTATCCCATTTGGACCTGAAATATGACACATGTATGTCCATCTGAGAGTGCTTAAACCCTACTCATCATGGAGACCCACTGGGTGACCTTAGGCAAGTTACTTTCTCTCACCCACACAGGAAAACCCTCTCTGAACAAATCTTGCCAAGGAAATGCTGTAATAGATTCTTGTTGCAGCAATGTCTTATCTTGGTTATCAAATGCTAGAGCAGTGGTTCTCAGCCTGTGGGTCCCCAGCAAGGTGTTTTGGCCTACAACTCCCAGAAATCCCAGCCAGTTTACCAGCTATTGGGATTTCTGGAAGTTGAAGTCCAAAACATCTGAGGACCCACAGGTTGGGAACCACAAGTCTAGAGATCTCCAGACATTTATGCATAATGCAACAAGCAGAGACACCTGTACAAACAGGAGGTGAGACATGGGCATGATATATCTGCTTCTCCTGCACTGATTCTGATCACCCAGTTCCCTTGTCCAGACTGCTCTGAAGTTTCAAACTCCAGAGTTTATCCCAACTTTGCAAAAAGTTGGGCAAAACCAGTTTGGTCCTGTAAAAACCAATAATACTTACCAGAAGTCAATGAGCATTATGAAAGCAGCTAGAAGTCACTTTGAAGTGAGTCCAGATATTCTTCAATTTCTTTCTCTAAATTAGTCTCAAAGTTGCTACAAGATTCCTTTGCAAAATGAGTGAAGAGATCTTTTTCTATAGTGCAGATTAATTTCTAGCTAGTTAACCAGGATATTTTAAGTCAATGATCCATAAGTTGGAAGTATGCATGGAATACTCAAGTTGAAATTCCCATTCTGCAATGAAGTTGACTACCTGTTCTTATGTTTACTTCAAACACATTTGGTTTCGCAAAATAATTTTGAGATTAAAATTAAATAAGCCTGATGCAGTCTTACCTAACTTCTTAGAAAGTGGTAGAGGAGAATAAAATGTATTGCAAGATTTTCGGGTGGGGGGATCCTTTGCTGTTGTGGTCAACCCTGTGGCTTAAATGACTTATGAGATGTTGCTATCAGTGCAGTATTGTTAATACAGACATTATTCCTTTTATTTGCACATGTGCCTTTTGTATTCCGTATATCTAAATAGTCCATATCTGTTCTGAAAGGGAGCTGCATATTTGAGAGCTAAAAACCTATGAAGTAACAATGACAACCAACCAACTCTTCCACATCAGAAATGTTGGGGGGGGGGGGCATAGAGTTTATAGAAAACTGCTCTGAAGTAGAAATATTAAATCCTCAAATGATATTAGAAAGTTATCCACTTTAGATTGGAAATAATACATCAGCACAGTGTTGTACTTCACCACTGGACTTGAGCTGGTTCTACATGAGCACTTTATTCCAGTGCTGATACGGAATGTCAAATTTTGGGTTGTTCCAGGGAAGGTACTTATCAACAGCCCTCAGGCTACTGCAGCAGTCAGAAGGAGTCCTGATCCTTAACATCCCTCTCCTGTTCTTGTCATAACATTGGCAACTGGGCACAGTGAAACCTGTCAAGGCACCAAAGTGATGTCGATGGGGAAAGAGGAGGAATCGCCATCTCTTTTCTGATTGCAAGAAGTGACAACCACCACCCATTTTCTGTCCAGTGGCCACCACTACAATGAGATCATAGAATCATAGAATCAAAGAGTTGGGAGAGACCTCCTGGACCATCCAGTCCAACCCCCTGCCAAGAAGCAGGAATATTGCATTCAAATCACCCCTGACAAATGGCCATCCAGCCTCTGCTTAAAAGCTTCCAAAGAAGGAGCCTCCACCACACTCCGGGGCAGAGAGTTCCACTGCTGAACGGCTCTCACAGTCAGGAAGTTCTTCCTAATGTTCAGATGGAATCTCCTCTCTTGTAGTTTGAAGCCATTGTTCCGCGTCCTAGTCTCCAAGGAAGCAGAAAACAAGCTTGCTCCCTCCTCCCTGTGGCTTCCTCTCACATATTTATACATGGCTATCATATCTCCTCTCAGCCTTCTCTTCTTCAGGCTAAACATGCCCAGTTCCCTAAGCCGCTCCTCATAGGGCTTGTTCTCCAGACCCTTGATCATTTTAGTCGCGCTCCTCTGGACACATTCCAGCTTGTCAATATCTCTCTTGAATTGTGGTGCCCAGAATTGGACACAATATTCCAGATGTGGTCTAACCAAAGCAGAATAGAGGGGTAGCATTACTTCCTTAGATCTAGACACTATGCTCCTATTGATGCAGGCCAAAATCCCATTGGCTTTTTTTGCCGCCACATCACATTGTTGGCTCATGTTTAACTTGTTGTCCACGAGGACTCCAAGATCTTTTTCACACGTACTGCTCTCAAGCCAGGCGTCACCCATTCTGTATCTTTGCATTTCATTTTTTCTGCCAAAGTGGAGTATCTTACATTTGTCACTGTTGAACTTCATTTTGTTAGTTTTGGCCCATCTCTCTAATCTGTCAAGATCGTTTTGAATTCTGCTCCTGTCCTCTGGACTATTGGCTATCCCTCCCAATTTGGTGTCGTCTGCAAACTTGATGATCATGCCTTCTAGCCCTTCATCTAAGTCATTAATAAAGATGTTGAACAGGACCGGGCCCAGGACGGAACCCTGTGGCACTCCACTTGTCACTTCTTTCCAAGATGAAGAGGAAGCATTAGTGAGCACTCTCTGTGTTCGTCCACTTAACCAATTACAGATCCACCTCACCGTAGTTTTGCCTAGCCCACATTGGACTAGTTTCCTTGCCAGAAGGTCATGGGGGACCTTGTCGAAGGCCTTACTGAAATCCAGGTACGCCACATCCACGGCATTCCCCGCATCTACCCAGCTTGTAGCTCTATCGAAGAAAGAGATCAGATTAGTCTGGCATGACTTGTTTTTGATAAATCCATGTTGACTATTAGCGATGACTGCATTTGTTTCTAAGTGTTTGCAGACCGCTTCCTTAACAATCTTTTCCAGAATCTTGCCCGGTATCGACGTGAGGCTGACCGGACGGTAGTTGTTTGGGTCATCCTTTTTTCCCTTCTTGAAGATTGGGACCACATTGGCCCTCCTCCAATCTGCTGGAACTTCTCCCGTTCTCCAAGAACTCTCAAAGATGGTTGCCAATGGTTCCGAAATGACTTCCGCTAGTTCCTTCAATACTCTTGGGTGTAGTTGATCTGGCCCTGGGGACTTGAACTCGTTAAGAGCGGCCAGGTATTCCTGGACGACTTCTTTCCCAATTTGGGGTTGGATGTCCTCCAATCCCTCATCCACTCCATCTTGCTGAGGTTGAAGACTCTCTTTTTGTGAGAAGACCGAGGCAAAGAAGGCATTAAGTAGTTCTGCCTTTTCCCTATCCCCTGTCAGCATTGCCCCATCTTCTCCTCGAAGAGGTCCTATCGCCTCCTTGTTTTTCCTTTTTCTACTGACAGAAGAATAGAAGCCCTTTTTATTGTTTTTAATGTCCCTGGCAAGTCTGAGCTCATTTTTTGCTTTAGCCTTGTGGACCTTTTCCCTACAGGTGTTGGCTATTTGTTTGAATTCTTCTTTGGTGATTTCTCCCTTTTTCCACTTCTTGTGCATGTCTCTTTTGTGTCTTAGCACAGTTAGAAGTTCTTTGGACATCCATTCTGGCTTCTTTGCACTTGTCCTATTTTTTCTCTTTGTTGGCAAGGTTTGCAATTGCGCCTTGAGTATTTCACTCTTGAGAAATTCCCATCCATCCGTAACTCCCTTGTCTTTTAGTATCTGTGTCCACGGAATGCTGCTCAGCGTTTCCTTCATTTTTTGGAAATCAGCTCTCCTAAAGTCCAAAATGCGGGTTTGACTTGTCTTAGTTTCGGCCTTCCTTTGTACCTCAAATTGCAGGAGCACATGGTCACTTGCCCCTAAGGATCCTACCACTTCGACTGCATCGATCAGGTCCTCCGCATTTGTTAGGATGAGATCAAGAGTAGCCAATCCCCTTGTTGCCTCTTCTACCTTCTGGACCATGAAATTGTCTGCAAGGCAAGCGAGGAATTTGTTAGACCTTGTACTCTTGGCCGAGTTTGTTTTCCAGCAAATATCGGGATAGTTGAAATCGCCCATGACTACTACATCTCTTTTCTGTGCCTGTTTGGTCAACTGTTGGCAGAAGACTTCATCAAGTTCTTCCTCCTGGCTTGGGGGTCTGTAGTAGACACCTACAACGACATCTTTTTGAGTCCCAGTTCCCTTGATTCTTATCCAGATGATTTCAAGCTGGTTTCCCAGATTGCTGTCTTGAATTTCTTCTGTAGCATAAGAGTTTTTGACATATAAGGCTACTCCGCCTCCTCTCCCCTTTGTTCGGTTTCTGTGAAAGAGGTTATACCCCTCGATATCTACATTCCAGCGATAGGAGTCATCCCACCAGGTTTCAGTGATCCCTATGATATCATATTTGTGATGTTGTGCTAAAAGTTGGATCAGGAAGAGGGCTCTCTTTTTTTGAACCAGCCCAACTGTTTACATTATAACTGAAGTCACTGTTTGTTCCACATTCTCAGGGAAACTCCAGAGTGACCCATGACAAGGCTGCTTTAAGCGGCCTTGGCCCATATTAACCTGGATCAGCTTCATCCATCATGTAGCTGCCACTGAGTTGATTTACCCCGCACTTTTGGGATAAAGTGTCCATTTAGATATGACCTGGACACTGGGAGAGTAGGATTCAAATCCCCACTCAGTCATGGAAAGCCACTTAGTAACCATGAGCAAGTCACACACTCTCAGCCTCAGGGGACGGTAAGGACAAACTCCCTTAGAACAAATTCGGCTAAGTGAGAGATAACTTGAAGGTACACAATGAAAATGGAATTGGTTGTTTTTCTAGAGAGAAAGAGCACAAGCCTTTATAGCAGTAATGGTGAAGTCAGAGATCCACTTACCCAAATTAAGGATAATTTACTAACTTCTTTAAATAGTTATAGTTATATGTAGTAATTAATTATTATGATTTTGTTGTTTTATTGTATGGTGGCATTGATTTTTTGCCATTAATATGTTGTAAACAGCCTTGAGTCCCCCCAGGGATGAGAAAGGTGGTATATAAGTACAGTAAATAAATAAATAAATAAATAAATAAATAAAGTAATGCATTACGTTTAAACAGAATCCAGAGCTAGTGGTCTATAAGTATTGCATTATCTGCATGGCTGGTATGCAGGCTTACCACTAAACAACTGTGTTATCAAATAACTAAGGCATGTAAAGAAGAAAAAAGATTGCCAGAGGTGCACAATGGGTAGTCATGGATGAGTAGGGTTTGAATCCTTTTCTCCAGAGTCATAGCCCAATCCTCAAATCCCTACACTATTCTGGTTTGCGTTAGGGTCACCATAAGTAAAACATGACTTGAAATCACACAACAGCAATTGGCAGCTTCTTAGTATTCCAACACACATATGGCAGAAATAGTTTCTCTGGAGGGAATATTAAAAATGAAAGCTTGGAGTTGAACAAATTAAATTGGGGACCATCTGTGTAGAAGTGCTGCATCAGCTCTCGGCAGCTATGCCTGCAGTATGAGTGCTGTTAGAGCTCTTGCATATGTATTCCACATACCTGACTCTTCTAAGATGTGAGAGGGAATTCTTTAATGGGCCATTGATTCATTCATTTTACAATTTTGATATTGTATGTTGGAGAATTAAGTAGTCTATCAGGGGAAAGGAACTGAATGCAGCCAAAAAAGAATTTCTTCAGGAAGAAGCAGAATGAAACATTTTACAGAATGAGAAATGCATAGTATTTTAAGGTTCTTAGGAACAATATTTATTATTTATTTATTGTATTGTTAATATTGAGATTTGTGTTGTATAATGGGATAGGCATACCACTCCATTGCCTCTCAGCTTTAGGCACCAATCCTATACATCAATACTTTGAGTAAGTCCCATTGAACTTCTCTGGATTAAGCCTCACTCAACCCAGTAAAACTTAGCCCTAAGCAACATGTAATATGAGTAGAAATATAACTTCTGAATGAATTAATAAATGTCATATTTACTTTACGATGATTTTTAAGTGATTTATGTGATATAGCAGTCAGCTTTTTCTAAGTATCAGCCATCAACTGAGAACTTTGAAACGTTGTCTCTCCAGGATTTTATGTGGATCTGTTCATGATAGTGGGAAGATTATAAACTTGTTTGCTCTGACATCTATTTTTACCTTATTTGTTAGCTTCATACCTAGTAATGCATATACCTGCCCAATATTCATAACAATACCAGCATTCATATCCATATCGAAAGTTCCACAATCATACATTTTGGAGACTTTTATAAAGTTGCTTTTCAGATACATTTAGTTCATTTTAAAACACAGTGTATGAATGTGGTGCCACAAGTAAGCGTGTGAGGTAGCAAACATCAGAATATCAAGCTTGACAGAGGTTGCTAGCTGCGTACATCACTATGCCTCTTATCTGCAGGAATATAAATTGCCTGTAGCACTTAGATTGATATGAAAAGATGGTTTCGTTATGAGCCAGGAAAGGTACCCTGCTGCAATGTTATCTCACTACAACATATGCCGTTTTATTTTGAAAGTTATGAAAGGAGAGTTTGAGATTTTGGGCTCTTTGAAACTGAAATATGTTTATTCAAACTATGAGAGAATCATGGTATATTCTGGTTTTCAACTCGTCCTTTCGTATAACTAGTACCTTTGGGGATCTTTCAACAGACAAAAACAACAAAAATTATTAAGCTTATTCTCTCTCAGTTGGGACTGATGGGTTGTTCTTACCATTTAATACAGAGGCAGTAACCTCGGATGACAAGGCTTGTATTTTTTCACCTTTTTCCCTCTCCAGTCAAAGAGCAGCTACTCTTCCTTTTCCTTTCTCTGCATCACTGAATACAGGTCACAGTGTTGAAGGGTTCTATTCTTTTTTTATTAATCTATTCTGACAGTTAGGACTATGAAAACTCAGGGAATGGTGAGTTAGAGGAGGAGGTCCTATTAGCCTTATAACGTCCTGGCACTTCAGGTCTTTTTTTTTCTATGTGAACAAGACTTGGATTTCTACAGGGTGTCTACACTGAAGAATCAATACAGTTTAACTGCCATCTCTCAGTGCCATCAAATCATGGGAGGTGTAGTTTTACAAGGTCTTATTCTTCTCTGCCAAAGAGTGCTTGGGCTTCACTAAACTACAGATCCCAGGATTCCATCGCATTGAGCCATGGCTATTAAAATGGTATCAAACTGCATTAATTCTGTAGTGTAGGTGCACCCTAAATGAGAGTTCCAGTCCATGAATCAAGTATGGACAAATGTGCTGGAGATGAGGACCAGTTGAATGCACCATAATTTATAATTGTTCTGTAACTCACCTCGAGCCATGAGGAGAGGCAGGTAAAGAATAAAATTATTGTTGTTTTTGTTGTTGAAGCCTTTTATGGCCAGAATCACTGGGTTGCTGTGAGTTTTCCAGGCTGTATGGCCATGTTCCAAAAGCATTCTCTCCTGATATTTCACCCATATCTATGGCAGGCATTCTCAGAGGTTGTGAGACCTGTTGGAAGCTAGGCAAGTGAGGTTTATATATCTGTGGAATGTCCGGGGTAGGAGAAAGAACTCTTGTCGGTTAGAGATAGGCATGGATTTTGCAATTGGCCACCTTGATTAGCATTGAATGGTCCTGCAGCTTCAAATCAGTGGCTGCTTCCTGCCTGGGAGAATCTTTTGTTGGGAGGTGTTAGCTGGCCCTGTCTTCAATTCCCCATTTTTCTGAGTGTGGTTCTTTATTTACTCTCCTGATTTTAAGAGTTTTTAAATGTTGTTGTTGTCATGAAAATAAAGGTAACAGAAATCTAGTTTTGTTTTACATTAATTTTGGTCTTATACTTCTTTCATTTGGGTGTAAATAAAGCTGCTACATTTTAGTATGGTTTTGTAAGATTCAGTTGTCTGTTTGGGGGTTATTCTTTTGTTTCAGTTTGCTTGTCTAGAGACTTTGGGGGAATGTCCTGGTGATGTTGAGGAAAAATGTGTCGAGGAACATAAGTAGCCAGTGGGTTGCATTTTCCAACCCTGCTGTAAGATGTTCGCAAAAGCATTTTAGAACTCACAGAAACAAATGATTCCCAAACTAAAAAAATAAATAGAAGTCGGCATGTCGGATGTGAAAGAGTTGCACCATCTAAATACGTGATCAGATAAGAAACATCGTTATATTGGATTTGTCTTATGTCATAATAGAACAATTTTTAATGGATAGACATTTGAGATGGAACGATTTAAAACTTTCTCTGCTTAGTTCTAAATGGGCAAATGTTGATAGTAAAAATCTGCAACTGAGCCAATCCTCCAGGGAAACCATTCCAGAAAGCATCCGATTGATTTTTGTATCTCATTCTGCTCAGGCAAATATCATACATTAAGCCATTTCTTCCAAATGTTATTTGTTTAAAACCATCTTGCAAACATGAGTTATGACAGCATATATATCAAAACGATTCCGTCCTTCAATTTCTTATTACATCACCCTGAGTCACATGATGCTCCTTTTTGAATATCTGGATGGGCCTCCAGACTCTTTTAGTGTATTGTAACAGCCATAATGGTTTGAGCATTGGACTTCAACTCTGGAGGCCATAGTTCAAATTTCTGATTGGTCATGGAAGCCCACTAGATGATCTTAAACAGGTCACATTCTTTTAGTCTAGAGATTGGACTAGGTTACTAGGTGGTCCTTTCCAATTAATTCCATAATTATTCTTAAGCATAGGGAAATATCTTATACCAGATCCCAGCTAGAACCCAAAATCTCATCCTCACACCTTACTACTGTTCTGTACCCAAAGTTATAATGCTTCATCTTACATTGCCCTCTATCCCTAATGTTGCCAATTGACTTACACACTTTATCCATCAGCCCTATCCTCAAAATTGATTTGCACCAGTCTGCCCACCTGTGCCCAGAAACTCATTATTATTTCAGGTTTATTGGTTGTTGGTTCAATGGTTGCTCTTATATTCTATTATTATTATTATGTTGTTGTTTTATTCTCTTTTATGCTGTTGTTTATGTATTTTAGTGTGTTATATTTTAACTATGTTGACCAGGCTCATCCCCATGTAAGCTGCCCCGAGTCCCTCTGGGGAGATGGGGGCAGGGTACAAAAACAAAGTTGTTGTTGTTGTTTGTTGTTTGTTTGTTTGCTGTTGTTGTTGTTGTTGTTATACCAGCATTTCTCAACCTGGGGGTCGGGATTCCGGGGGAGAGGGGGTGTCACGACTGGGGTTTCAAAGGGATTGCTAAAGACCATCAGAAAACACATATTTCTTATGGTCTTAGGTGCCCCTTTGGCAGAGAAGGCTGAAGATCTCTCTGCCTGACCTCTTCCTTTTTGGAAACAGACAGTGAATCCTTCCACCAAAAGCCCTCCTCCACTGCGATTAACCAGCCTCTCAGCTGCCCTTTCAGCCAAAGGGAGGGCTGTTTCTGAGACAAGTTCTGTGTGGCAAGTTTACTAGTTCTATCACCAATTTGGTACAGAGTGCTCTCTGAGGGAACTACAACTTCCAGAATTCAAAAACAGCTTCCCCCAATCCCACCAGTATGCAATGTTGGTCATGTAGGTAATGTGCCAAGTTTCGTACAGCTCCATTGTGGGCTGAGTTTAGAATGCTCTTTGATTGTAGGTGAACTATAAGTCCTTACAACTACAACTCCCAAATGTTAAGGTCTATTTTCTCCAAACTCCACCAGTGTTCACATTTGGACATACTGAGTATCCATGCCACGTTTAGTCCAGATCCATCATTATTTGAGTCCACAGTCCTCTCTGGATATATGGTCATGGGAGTTATGTGTGCCAAGTTAGGTTCAATTCCATCATTGGTGGAGTTCAGAATGCTCTTTGATTGTAGGTGAACTATACATCTCAGCAACAACAACTCCCAAATGACAAAATCAACCCCCCCCCCCCCCAAACTCCACCAGTATTCAAATTTGGGCGTATTGGGTATTTGTGCCAAAGTTGGTCTAGTAAATGAAAATGTATCCTGCATATCAGATATTTACATTACGATTCATGATAGTAATAAAATTACAGTTATGAAGTAGCAACAAAAAGAATGTTATGGTCGAGGGTCACCACAACATGAGGAACTGTATTAAGAGGCTGTGGCATCAGGAAGGTTGAGAACCACTGCTTTAGAGGAAGGCAAATGTAACACCGCCCACCCCCGAACAAACCTTCTCAAGAAAAGCCCATGATAGGTGTGCCTTAGGGTCACCATAAGTCAGAAACTATTTGAAAGCACACAGTTACAACAAATACTTATTGTTGTTAAATGCAAATAACATGTTTGGTTCCTATTGACTATTTTAAATGATTTAAGATACTGAATATTGTTGGCCTACTGAACCCTTATATAGAGAAGCAGATAAAAAATCTACTTTCAATGCCTTTTTTGATACAAAAGGAGAAAACGTCTGTTTGAAGCATTAACCACATGCACACACAGTCAGATATTTTAGCTTTGTCAGAGGAATTTGTCTATCAGCAGAACATGCTGTTTGGGCATAAATGAGAATTAATGGTTTGTTTTCCCCACTACACAATAAAAATGTTTCTGTGGTCCTGCTGTTCCTCCTACTCATTAGTGTGGAGTTTATTCCAAATGGGTAAAAGCAGATCTGTTTCCCCCCATGGATTGTTAAAGTATAGTTAACAGCACAATGCTTACATGTGGGACTTTCATATGAGATACAAGTACATGATAAAATATAATGATACAACAAAGCTAGGCATACACAGGCAGGATTCACTTCAAATTGTTTAGGATGATATTGATGGGGTGAATTTCTACCTGAAGTTCTGGTGCTAATTAACAAAGTCAGGAAGTAATAGTATCGTTCCCTGTGCAGTTCACCCAAATGTGAAGTCTTGGCTCTGGCTTTTCCTCTCCTCTGCTTCAGTTCCCCTGTTCATAAATTTTTCAAATAGTTTAGATACCTTCCTTTGTAATAGTTTTTGCGTGGAGCATAACATTCCCAGAGGCCAGCCTTAGTTGGTCTATTCCATTTCCCTGTATAGAGCTCTCTTGCTGGGCTCCTCCTTTTTCTACAGTCAGTACAGGCTTGGGGCATGGTCTGATATCCTAGGCCCAAGCAATTAAAAAAAAAAAGCATCTTTAGCGCCCACATTCAGCAGTATCCATATACCATCAGTCCAAAGGACAACAGAAGCTTATGAACAACTTATGCTTCACAAGAAAGAAGATTGAGATAGTTTATAATCATCACTTTGCACCAGAGGCAGAATACTCCAGAGAGATGACTGCAGCCAGCAAAGGCTCCTTTTGTAATGTATTGTTCTAAGTTACCTTATGATAGTTCCAGGTGGAATTACCCCTCTGTTCATCTTCTCTGCAATACACTCACTATCTTTTCACCTTGCCTAGTGCCTCTCTGTGTTAAAGGGTCTTAATCTTAACAGAAGGTATAAAGATAGCCCCCAAGTAAAGCCAGACACTTTCGTTTTCCCATATTCTCGGACGTGCCACCACACCAAGACTATGAAAAGATGGAACCATAGCAGAAGAAGTGGAAAGATGCTGAAATTATCATTTTCCTCTGAGGAGGTTAGGAACGATGAAGTTGTTGAGCTTTTTCTTACTAGCTCATGTTGTTCAACAGTGCTGAATTAGCAGGGCTAGTTCCGATCAGTCTCTGCCATGCTGCTTTTCTCCTCTTCCTTCACTTCCCATTTCTCCTCAGTGTAGTTCAAATGCTGCATACTAAGTACATAAGTTTTCACTCAGTTAACTCAGCAGCTGGGAAGATGAGAGTATGCCTAATGTTTTGTGGTTGTGACATTCCCTGTAGGTTCAGGCGAAAGCAAACTGTTGCAGTCTCTCGTGGTGCTTATGTTCTTCCTCATTAATAACTTCAATCATCTTGTTCATACTTGATTTTACTTGACCACATGTGCCTTCCCTTTCCATTGTGAAATGATGCTAACTTGTTTTAATGCTAATTTTGTGATTTTGGCACTACTCCAGGCCTAGTTCTTTCCACACAGTTTGGATAATTTGTGCAACCCCAGGCCACACGAGAGAAGCCAGAACTATTGAGAAAATGTCATCATTTCATTTCTGTATGGAATGACTCTGTGTGGGTGTAATAACAGAAAAATAATACATGAAAGCTTAGCAGTGTTAGCTTGTTATGCTGTGAAAGTTTCTCCATGAATATACAGCCCCATTTTCCTCTCTAGAATTAGCTTAGCAGCTTCAATTCAACACTCAAGTTCCTTCAAAGCCCAAGTCTGCTGAGCTTTGCATGCAGTTTCTCAGTTCTTCAATTCCCTATTTCTTTGCTCACTTGGGTCATACTTTTCTTATTGGGTTTCAGCCTGAGATCTATTTAGTTCTATTGAACAATATCCTAGGAATTAACTCTCTTTCTTTGTTTTGATAGCTTGTTCATATGAAAAAGAAGCCAGTATTAAAGGTGACATAATTGTATTCTTTTAGAGAGCAGCCAGTTTTATCACCTATTTTGGGGTCTCTCTGTGTGTTTGTGTTACCAAATTTCTTGGAACTGAACCTTTTTGGCCTTTCAACTTGCTCTCAACTCAGACACATTTTCTTGTCTTCAAAACACTCAATCTTCAGATGGCAGTTCTGAAGAGGTGAGCCAAAGACCATGTCTATAATATATTTGGTAATAAAGTAAAAATAAATGGTTTACATTGTAAATAAATGATTCATTGGCATTCTAGATAGATTTAGAAAACTTTGTTAAAAAGGCTTTCTTCTACTTTGTTAATTTTGTTGACTATAAGTAGTTCTAAATCCACAGAAATCTATATTAGGATAATGTCTTTATAGGGATAACCAAATGATGATGATGATGATAATAATAATAATAATAATCATCATCATCATCTTTTTTGTATTCTGCCCTATATCCCCAAGGGGACTCAGGATGGATTCCAACAAACGAAAAAGCACAGAGGCAAACATTCAATGCCTCATCTCAAGTGCAAACGTGATTACATTATCAGCCCACCCGATCCCAAAGTAAACCAATATCAAATGTGAATATTAAATAGAACCTAAAAGTTACACAAGCAATTATACTATAAAATTATATTTAACTTTGAAAACGTTAAATTATTTTGGACCGTGCTCCCAAAAGTTCACTAAAATTTTTAAAATTCAAATTATCTTAATTATAAATATGCAACTGTACTGGCCAACCTGCCAAGGCCAGAGTACAATGATGATATCCCATCAAGTTGAACTAACTGGCTGTCATTCCCTAGTCCTCCTCCTCTCTGTATGCTAAAGTGTACAGGTGGGGTTTTAATTGTTTTTTGAAGAAAAGGAGGAAAGGGGATATTTTTATCTCTTTTGGGAGGGCATTCCAGAGGTGGGGGGCTATCGCGGAGGAGGCCCTCTCTCTTGTTCCCACCAGCTGTACTTGAGATGGGGGTGGGACCGTGAGGAGGGCCTTCTCCACGGATCACAGTGTCCGAGTAGGTCTATATGAGGAGATGTGGTTCTTCAAGTAACCTGGACCCGAAGACACTCTATGCAATGTTGTGTACATTCCCTGAGATATGGGAGGAGAGTATGCAGATTATCAAATTAGTTTCAAGTTACATGCTAATGTCACCCCTCCCAACTTTCTGGCATTAAAAAAGATAATTGTTCTCTATTTTGAGATTGCAAAAAGGATCAGCACTTTTGGAGACAAAGCCTGTCTCTATACATTGCAAAACCCATTGGTCCTTTTGAAAGAAGAAAACAAAGAGTTCCATAGGCATCATCAGAGCTGGAAATCTATCAGGATTCTAGAATTAGGACCATTAATAGTGCAATGGTCAAGTGTGCTGGTGACTTTCAATTACTCAGGAAAGTTTTTGAAAATATTGTGGAGACTTAAAATGACTCAAACTTGAGGAAAGGACAACAAAATGGGAAATGAATTTCAGGGTAGTTTAATATGATGCATCCCTTTCCTTATTTTTGCATTGTTAAAACAATTAGGAATCAAAGGCCGTTCTCAATGTATTGCTAGTGCCCCAGGATATCTTCTGCCCATTCCTGATCTAGATCATGCCATATAATTAAAGAAACAGTGTGAGATACATTCTTCCTAAAAATTCTACTAATAGTCTTGTCTAGAATTTATTTTCTCTGCCCTTCTGTTCTGGTCCCTATGGATGTTACTCCCCCCACCCCCATTATTTTGTTAAAAGAAATTCATGTCCATGGTGCCAATAAGATCACAAAGAACTATTCTTTGTCTTTTCTTTTCTGATGTAGTATAAAAGGAAATGAGACCATAATCTTTCTTTTCTCCCCCTCCCCTCCCCTCGCCTTTGAAATGTGACAACCAGTGTGTTGGTATGAAGTGATGTTTATCAAAGACTTGATTATTGTATTCAGATTTCATTTAAAACTCTAAAGAAAGTGAAGATTGATACTTTCCCCTTCCCTTTGGCTGCTGAAATTCTCAGTAAATTAGTCTTTAATGCCTGATTTAAACTATCAGGTACACAGTGAAATGGAGACACTTTGACAGGCTAGGGTGATACAATCGACTTTCATGGAGAGTAAAAGTAAGAGGGAATATTTATAAATAGCAAGTACTTATAATAAATGGTAATTATTATTTTTAATAGGGGAAATACCTTCCTTTTGTTCTTTAAAAAATAGACGATAGTATTTATGTATTGCTATGTGCCAACCAGCAAAGGATCACCGCCTTGTTGTGGCGCTGGAGCTTGAGCACCTCAATGATGTCATGAGCGAAACCGTGAAGGGCCACCCAAGACGGGACGGCCGTGGCAGAGAGGTCAGACCAAGCGTGATCCCTGGGGAAGGCAACGGCAAACCACCCCAGTATCCTTGCCAAGAAAACTAAATGGACCAGTACAACCAGAGATATGTCGGTATGCCATTGGAAGATGGGACTCCCAGGTCGGAAGATGGCCAAAATGCTACTGGGGAGGAGCAGAGGATAAGTTCAACTAGCCCCAGATGTGATGACACAGCTAGCTCAAAGCCGAAAGGAAGGCTAGCGGCCGACGGTACTGGAGGCGAACGACGAATCCGATGCTCTAAAGATCAACACACCATAGGAACCTGGAATGTAAGATCTATGAGCCAGGGCAAATTGGATGTTGTTATTGGTGAGATGTCAAGACTAAAGATAGACATTCTGGGGGTCAGCGAACTGAAATGGACTGGAATGGGCCACTTCACATCAGATGACCACCAGATCTACTACTGCGGACAAGAGGAACATCGAAGAAATGGAGTAGCCTTCATAATTAATAAGAAATTCGCTAAAGCAGTGCTTGGATACAACCCAAAAAATGACAGAATGATCTCAATTCGAGTGCAAGGAAAGCCTTTCAACATCACAGTGATCCAAATATACGCCCCAACCACAGCTGCTGAAGAAGCAGAAGTAGATCAGTTCTATGAGGATCTGCAGGAACTACTGGATAATACACCAAAAAGAGACATTATTTTCATTACAGGAGACTGGAATGCCAAGGTGGGAAGTCAAATGACAACTGGGATCACAGGCAAGCATGGTCTGGGAGAACAAAATGAAGCGGGACGCAGGCTGATAGAATTCTGCCAGGAAAACTCGCTGTGTATAACGAATACTCTCTTCCAACAACCTAAAAGACGGCTTTATACATGGACCTCACCAGATGGTCAACACCGAAATCAGATTGACTACATCCTTTGCAGCCAAAGGTGGCGGACATCCATCCAGTCGGTGAAAACAAGACCTGGGGCTGACTGTAGCTCAGATCACGAACTTCTTATTGCCCAATTTAGAATAAAACTAAAGAGATCAGGGAAAATACACAGACCAGTTAGATATGATCTCACTAACATTCCTAGCGAATATACAGTGGAAGTGAAGAACAGATTTGAAGGACTAGATTTAGTAAACAGAGTCCCAGAAGAACTATGGACAGAAGTCCGCGACATTGTTCAGGAGGCGGCAACAAAGTACGTTCCAAAGAAAAAGAAAACCAAGAAGGCAAAATGGTTGTCTGCTGAGACACTGGAAGTAGCCCAAGAAAGGAGGAAAGCAAAAGGAAACAGTGAAAAGGGGAGATATGCCCAGTTAAATGCGCAATTCCAGAGGTTAGCCAGAAGAGATAAGGAACTATTTTTAAATAAGCAATGCATGGAAGTGGAAGAAGACAACAGAATAGGAAGGACAAGAGACCTCTTCCAGAAAATTAGAAACATTGGAGGTAAATTTCAGGCAAAAATTGGTATGATAAGAAACAAAGATGGCAGGGACCTAACAGAAGCTGAAGAGATCAAGAGAAGGTGGCGAGACTATACAGAAGATCTGTATAGGAAGGATAACAATATCGAGGATAGCTTTGACGGTGTGGTGAATGAATTAGAACCAGACATCCTGAGGAGTGAGGTTGAATGGGCCTTAAGAAGCATTGCTAACAACAAGGCAGCAGGAGATGATGGGATCCCAGCTGAACTGTTTAAAATCTTAAAAGATGATGCTGTCAAGGTGATGCATGCCATTTGCCAGCAAATATGGAAAACACAAGAATGGCCATCAGACTGGAAAAAATCAACTTATATCCCCATACCAAAAAAGGGATATGCGAAAGACTGCTCAAACTTCCATACAGTGGCCCTTATTTCTCATGCCAGTAAGGTAATGCTCAAGATCCTGCAAGGAAGACTCCAGCAATACATGGAGCGAGAGTTGCCAGATGTTCAAGCTGGGTTTAGAAAAGGCAGAGGAACGAGAGACCAGATTGCCAATATCCGCTGGATAATGGAGAAAGGCAGGGAGTTTCAGAAAAACATCTATTTCTGCTTCATTGACTATTCTAAAGCCTTTGACTGTGTGGATCATAGTAAATTGTGGCAAGTTCTTGGTGGGATGGGCATACCAAGCCACCTTACCTCTCTCCTGAGTAATCTGTACAAGGACCAAGTAGCAACAGTCAGAACTGACCACGGAACAACAGACTGGTTCAAGATTGGGAAAGGCGTACGGCAAGGCTGCATCCTCTCACCCAACCTTTTTAACTTGTATGCAGAACACATCATGCGATGTGCGGGGCTGGATGAATGCAAAGCTGGGGTGAAAATTGCTGGAAGAAACATTAACAACCTCAGATATGCAGATGACACCACTCTGATGGCCGAAAGCGAGGAGGAGCTGAGGAGCCTTCTAATCAAGGTAAAAGAAGAAAGCGCAAAAGCCGGGTTGCAGCTAAACGTCAAAAAAACCAAGATTATGGCAACGAGAATGATTGACAACTGGAAAATAGAGGGAGAAACCGTGGAGGCCGTGACAGACTTTGTATTTCTAGGTGCAAAGATTACTGCAGATGCAGACTGTGGCCAGGAAATCAGAAGACGCTTACTTCTTGGGAGGAGAGCAATGTCCAATCTCGATAAAATAGTGAAGAGTAGAGACATCAGACTGGCAACAAAGATCCGCCTAGTCAAAGCCATGGTATTCCCTGTAGTAACCTACGGATGTGAGAGCTGGACCTTAGGGAAGTCTGAGCGAAGGAAGATCGATGCTTTTGAGCTGTGGTGTTGGAGGAAAGTGCTGAGAGTCCCTTGGACTGCGAGAAAATCCAACCAGTCCATCCTCCAGGAAATAAAGCCCGACTGCTCACTGGAGGGAAAGATACTAGAGACAAAGTTGAAGTACTTTGGCCACATCATGAGGAGACAGGAAAGCCTAGAGAAGACAATTATGCTGGGGAAAGTGGAAGGCAAAAGGAAGAGGGGCCGACCAAGGGCAAGATGGATGGATGGCATCCTTGAAGTGACTGGACTGACCTTGAGGGAGCTGGGGGTGGTAACGGCCGACAGGGAGCTCTGGCGTAGGCTGGTCCATGAGGTCACGAAGAGTCGGAGACGACTGAACGAATGAACAACAACATGTGTCAACCAAAATTATGGTGAGGCAAGAGAAGAAGAAATGGGAAGGAGGAGAACTTGAATGGATTGATTGTTCCTTCTCTTATTTCTTCTCTGTGTCACATTCATTAGGGAAGCCATTTGTTTCAATTGCTATATGGCAATTTTCTGTTTATAAGCAACATGCTGCTTTCAGATGTTCAGCTCTTGGAAATATTACTTTCATGTCCTGAGCTTCAAGGAAAGCATCTAGTTGGCTAATATGAGTAGAAGCATGCTAACCTACATGGATCTCACATTCTTGCATCCGAAACCAGGAGGTCCCACATTACCTTGTAATAAAGCAATACACAGAAATGATTTCCCCCCATAATCACATCAAGTATTGCTTCTGATCCCTGTGATTTCCAAGAACCGTTCCTATTTGGTGATGCCACCATTTATCCTTTAAAGATAAACCCCCCAAATTGTTTATTTACAAATGAAATAATTGTCCCTTATAGAAGCTCAATCCCAGTTGTAAATCATACTTGTGGGAAATCAACAATATTTGCTTTTTTTTGTAGGGGTTTTGATTTTGCTATTGTGGCAGGTACAATTTTTGGCAAAACAGATGTAAGGGAGGGCTATTATGGGAAAACATCTGTTTTTGACTAACTGCTGTTTTAGGGATTATTCTCCCCTTTCCCTTCTAGATTTCTTAAGGATGGTATGAAACTGTGGTGATTTTTAAAAAATGCATCATTGTAACAAAGATGTAGGAGAATTATGGTTATCTTCGGTGTTTCACTGGTTTTGCTCAGTGTGTTTCTCACAGTCTTTGTGGAATAAATTCCAACAGTCCTTCCAGGGCATATGAAGTTCACGTTGTCAGACCTCCATTCAAGATTTGTTAACTGTTCAGAATGGTTTCTATAGTCTTTTGAACTTGGTGCAAGTTTCTTCCTGCCAGATGTCTTCCCATAGAAGAAAAGTCAGGCTTTTCACTTGCCAGCTAAGAAGTCAAGTGGAACACTGAATGCAAAGTAGCATGTATGACTCTCCTCCCACTGATTTATTTCTAGGAAAAAAAATTGTGAAGTAAGTCTGCATAAGAGGAAGTTGAATCTTTTTTCCCCACTTCTCAATCCATTGCTATAACCACTGCACTATAATTTTTTCATTCCATCTTAGAGAAATCATTTTTACAACCTGATTTTTTAAAAGATCTCTTTCCTGCCCAGACAGAACAACTTTTGGAATTTGGAAAATAAAGAAACTCAATACTCAGTGGTTGATTTACTTTCAAACATCTAAACATGTAAATGAAGCTCCTGAATTCTTTGGCTTCCCATCTATTAAAAAGTTCTCTAATGTATGTAAATACATGCTCCTTATATCAAAGTTTTTTTCTCCAAGTATGTACATTGGATTAGTCTATTCTTGATTGTTTTAATATAATATCAGTTTAACACTACACCATTCTTGAACATTCCTTTTGGGGGGAATCCCAGCCTGCTTGGACTGTCTGTCTGTTAATGTGTTTATCGACATATCCCAAGGGATCTACATGCATGCACATGATTGATTTGGATCAAAAGTTAACAGTTTTCCAAGATCTGGTAAGTGTCACATCTCACCATGTGGGATCATAATCAGAAGAAACTGGCATCACATAAAAGTCACAGGAAAGCTTTTGACACAAGAAAGCTGACACAAAGAAGCTAAATTTCCTGAGTCAGAAATAAAAATAAGAAGGGGAAACTTGGATTTACTTGACTTTGTCAAGTACCACATTCTCAAATATGCAACAGAAGATTGTGTCAGAGCTGCCTAAGCAACAAATGTTCCTTCATTGCCCCCAAATTATATAATTTAGCTCTGTATCTGGTGCATTGCTCAAGTCACGTGGACAAATCTTGGGGACAGCTTTCCACTTGTGTGAAATACTCTCACTGTAGCATCAAAAACCACGAGACAAAGCCCAGCAGGATTCTATGACTCCAAGAATGTCACTTTTATCTCATTTGAATTTTTTTAAAACTTTATTTTCCTGATCAAGAAGCCAGTCAGTTGTGGAATCTAATGCAGTACATTTTTTTTGGCCTCATGATGGTATCACCAATGTGTGTACTTTGTTTGGTTTCTTTTAATGGTCAACATGAAACAGTGCATCATGTGGCCTCCTACTTGATCATTTGTCTCAGTCACTCCATTGACAACTTTGTATCCTTTGTATGCACCTTCCTTTAGTATATGAATATTCATTCTTTCATTTTCTTGACATGCACCTTTTCATTTTGAATTTTTGAGTTATTAACCAGGTTATAATATTCTGAAGGGTTTGGGTTTCAGAGTTTCATATATGATCTGCTTCACTCATAGGTTTGAGAAGTCTTGCTTCTATGTGTTTATACAAAAATTCAGTATTTCCTACACATGAAAACTAAATTGAGCTATATAGTTATTCAGGGAAAATATCTCCCTACATTTTATCTTCTATACTTCCATCAATTTTCTATTCATGCAATAATTTTAACTGTCAAAACAAGAAAAGTAAACTCAGCAAAACAAATCAAAACACCAATCCTTGACAGTATTTTAAATTAATCAGAAATACATTCATCACTTAATTCTGTATATTAGGCTAAATGAGAGTAAACTATATATAAATTTCAGAAAAATAGGAGGACTTTTTTCTTTTTGAGCAACATCCAAAATGTTCAGGAAAAAAAGAAATATATATATGAAATGAATACTTTTTATTAATTGAAAGTTTTAAATCATGTTAGATAGGATCATCACGTTTTGAATATTTAAAGTATAGTTTACTCAGACAATAATTACAAATTTGCATTCTCTCCCCCTCCCCATTTTGTTACAAACATAGCTACAGAAGAAGAATAAAAGATGGTAGCAAATTTAGAAAGGGACAACAAAGTTTTGATTTTCAACGATGCTACTAATTCCATTCAAAATACTATAACTATGAAAACCTTTTACTTCAGAGTTATGTTGGACATTGTTTTCATCTGCATTCCATACTAGGCACTTGATTTATTCTATAGTTTTCCAGTCAAATATGTAAGCACCTATTTACACCTCATTAGGAGTAATACATTAAAATATATGCCTTAGGTAAGAAGGAAACCAATTTAGTATGTGCCATAGTCCATGAAATTTGATTTCAGTTTAATAGTACCTAATGGTAAGTCAGTTCCCTTCAGTGCAGCATAATTATAGACCAAAGGTGGTGTCATTTTAAAATATAGCAAGTCCTCAAGGGATAGACCCTATTTACTTGATAATCTAATTATCATTTTCCCACAGTTGACTGCTGTGTTTGATGGATGCTGTGTAATAATGTCATTGATTGACAGTCAGAATTAGTTTCAAAATTAAGACACGTACTCTCCCATGGCTCAAATAAAGGCAGTGATGCATTTGACACAAGAACAAACAAGATGAAATTTTGTTTTCAAGTACTGTTGTCTGTGGGCAAAACACATTTTAACTATTTACTATTTTAACTATTTACTAAGGTTCTCTGTAGGCAAAACAAAATGTAAGTCTTTACCAGCCTTTGGCAGGCTGAGATGCAGAAGAGAAAACATCAATTGCATCATCCTCAGTATACTCTGTTTTAAAGCCAAATGAACAACTGTAGCCCTTTTAGATCACATTTCCCAATGGTTGTAAATTAGCATCACTTATGTAAAGGAGTATGGGAGTTGCAGTCCAAAACCATTTGATGGCATCATAGTTGTCCAACCCGCTTTAAAGATATGCTATTTTTAAAAAAGATATAATTCTGAATTCTGTTGCTTATCCCTATTTAAATATATGCAAATGATGAGTCAACATTTACACCAATGTCTCTAGTTCATGACCAGTGTGTGGGACTATTGGGCATATTCTGGATAGGAGTGCAGGTATTTTTCAGACTGAAGGGCTTTTCGTATTAAATGAGGAAACTGTACTGTGCATAGCTTTCAAGAGAGTTGGGAGACGTAAAATGAATCTTCACATTAAAGGTTATTGGTTCCATGTCTCCTGCCCTACCAACCCCCACTCCATCACAACAAGATTACAAAAAAAGCCAGTTTCATCCTCATTGTCCATGGATTGATAATAGATGGTGGTAAAATTATTTCTTCATATGAGGGTTTTCATATGAACATTCCACATATTCACAACATGAATGTAGGGATTTTTGATGGCATGAACCACTTATGCATGCCTAGATACTCAGACAATTATTTTTCAAAAAAGACATCCATTTTGGATCTTAGAGATTAGTCCAAGTAGCCAGTTTATCTTTTCTCACATAGGGCTTCTTTATGTGAATAACACATGAAGAAGAAAGAAATGTGGGTTATTTAAAGCTGTTTGCTGGCTTGTCCTTAGCAGGTAAAAACATGTCAGAGTTTGGAAACATTACTTATTACAATAAAACAAATCATAATGCCCTAATTAGTCTGCTGGGGATCTTGCAGGTTGTAGTTTACAAATTTGAGGTTTTGATTTCTGGAAGAGTCAAAATAGATGAGAAGACTTGTAAACTATTTTGTGGTGGAAATTTTTGTAGGTAATGGTATGTTAATGTCTTCGTAACAGTCCCTGCTTTCGTTTGCCTTCACATGACTTGATTGAGACTCTGCACATGTTCAACTCACACTGGTTTGAACTTTATATTCTGATCAATGTTGCTTAATTCATCTGCTGACCAGTAGGCTTGAATCCAGATTGTCTTTGAACCCTATTTATTCCCAAAATGATACTTCTGACCAACTCGTGTCAGTGTAGAAACTATCCCTGGAATTGGTCTAGTGTGGAATTAAATATTGCCTTTGTGTGAAAACTATTGTGATATTTTGTTTCTGTGAATATGAATTGTGAGCGATTGATTGAACATGGAAATTTGACCAAACAGATGGCACATATGCACACATATAATGTGAGTAAACTCTGGAAGTGCAAGACTGCCAGGTCTGAAATTGGAAACAGGTGGTTGCAAAATTTATTCTTGGCAAACTGGCATCTGTGTGTAATCAGGTATTGTAAGATCCTTGGTCAGGCACACATTAGGATCATTACCAACTACAATTTCAGTATCTAAAGGAGATGGCATGGCTGTATTTAATTAGGATTTAATTGTATGGTATAAAAGTAAAGTGGTCATTGTAACTTTGCTCTGTCCTCTCATTTTTTTTAAGGCAGGGTCTATGATTTAGTTTTTTGAGAGGGATGGGGAGTTTTACAAACAACATCTCATTATATCTTCAGTATGAATGGGTATCCAAAGAGCTACTGAATCATGCCCATTGGGGTAGTTCCCACTTTTCCTCTGGCTTTCAATAGTAGTCTTCCATGTGACATCACAAGCTGTTTTCCAGGCCTCAGGTTCCAAAGTAATCTGACATGCTTTAAAAATCAGTAGCCCATGTTCCCCTTGGATATATGAAACCAATTGAATGGTCCTTTGGATCCTTGCCATATTTCTACAGATGGATAGATTACAATTCTTGCCAGTGTTTTTATTATGTGTTTGGGCACTGGGTTGGACTGGATGAGGGCAAATAAACAGGGGTTCAGTTGAAAAGAAATTGAAGCACTATAATTTAGTGAGTCATCTACTGGCAGGAATAGATGTGTTGTTTTTGTTAGGTGTTTTCAAATTGCCTTCAACTTATAGTGACCTTATCATAGGGTTTTTGGAAAATTTATTTAGAGGAGATTTTCATTGAATTTTCCTTGGGTTGAGAGAATGTGACTTGCCTAAGTTCACCGAGTGAGTTTCATGGTTTAGTATGGGCTTCTACTTGAACGTACCAGTTGCTGCTACAACAAGCTGTTTGACACAGAGTCTCCTTTTCTGGAGGTTTTAAAGCAGAAACTGAATGGCCATCTGTCAGAAATGTTTTGATTGCATTATCCTGCATAGTAGAGGGTAGGACAGGATGGTCTCCATGGTTCTGTGTTATTTCAGAGGAAAGAACTAACACCTCTGAATACTCCTTGCCTAAGAAAACTCTATGAAATTTATGGAGTCCCATAAATTGACAGGTGACTTGAAGGCACGTGCACACACACAATCCAACATTCTAACTATAGAACCATATTGGCTTCCCTCTTTATAAGTAACTGTATCCAAATGTTCTCACAGATTTATAGAAATATGATAGTGAGATAATTTTGACCATCAACAAACCAATATATTTGTGTATCCTTAAAAATATGGATCACTCCGGCCCAGAGCTGCAGTTGGTGCTGGAGGAGGGGTCCCCAAGTGATGACATATGCAGGAGACAAGATGGAACTTTCTCCTGACCCCCTCTGTCTTCACTTTGGCCCAGAGCAGCAGTTGGTGCTGGGAGGAGGGTCCCCAGCTGATGACATATGCAGGAGACAAGATGGAACTGTTTTCTGCCCCCCCCCCTCTCTCTCCACTCTTGTTGTTATTTTTATAGTTGTTATTTGCCTCCAGGTTGTCTCAGATTTATAGAAAATTGTATTACAGGTTTTTCTTAGGAAGATTTATTGGTCAATTTGAGTTTCCTGTGGGAGCAATAAAGTGTGTGTATGTATGTATGTATGTATGTATGTATGTATATGTGTGTGTGTGTGGAGGTTCACCATTGCCATCCTTCAAGTGTGTGACTTGCTCAAAATTATCCAGTAGGTCCTGGCTTATGTGACATACCAAAAATAACCCACTAAGTCTCCATGGCTAAGTAGGAATGTGAACAATTACAACAGAACCTTTGGATGGACCTGACCACACAGCATCATGTCTCACTCATAGGATAATGATGGGAATCATAGACCCATAAATTTTGAAGAGACTTCACAGGCTATACTGTCTCTTTTCATTCACAGAAAAATGATGCGCCAGGAAAAAAAGGGGAGCAGGAGCGATTTTTCTCCCCTCCCCCTTTCTTCTGTCTCATCCTTTGTATGTGCCAGGAGATCTCTGGCAGACATCTGATGGAGCTCAGATGAGTTCTTTTTTTTTCCACTGTGTTTTGGGGGCTTCTGGGGAGGGAGTTGGTATTCCTACAGTTTTCCATGCAAACTTAGTCTGGAAAACTGTAGGAATACTATCTGGACTGCAGTCCAGACACTGAAAGCCGTGGGTTTATCCCGTGCCTTCCAAGAAGGTGCGGAATAAACCCACTGTCAAATTAATTCACCACAAACCAAGGTTTTCCTGGTTTGTGGTGGATTAATTCCGGTTTGTCCAGAACATCATCTGGACAGCCCCTTTTTATTGCGGAAGTTTCCGTATTAAAGGGGCTGTCTAGATCCACCCCCAGTTTCCCATAAAAAATCTACTCCTGCTGTAGACAGTACCAAGCTAGAGAGATCATTATGGTCTCATTCAACAGTAGAATAATGTCAATGTCAAAGTGATTGACTGAGTACGTAGTATGCCTTAACTCACCTTTCAAAGAGAGGCCATGAAGATTAATACCTTTCAGTATGGACAAGAAGTAGATGAATGACAAGAGTAATTTCTACCTTTAGATTGAGTGAATGGGCTTCCTCAGAAATCTGGGAGACAGGGACTATCACTGGCATGTTAGACAATAAAGCTGTGTGTTCTTCCTATGTGCTTCCAAAACTAGCTTGCTGTCCTCAGGTGTGGTGGAGGGTGTCGTCTTATTGCTGGTGTTGAAGTAAGATTTAACTACCAGATGATTTTCTGTATTTGAAATAAAATGTACAATTTTATCTTTCACCTCAAACAGCAATTTTTTTTTGGTCTTACCTCTAAAGGCCATGATAAAGAAAAGTGATATACTTTCACTATAACATAATCCTTCAATGTATGCAGTCTTTATTAGACCATTTAACAAAATCAAGGCAATGCTCTAAAGGCAGCTGGGTGTGCACTGTGTGACCAGGTTGCTGTGCCCTCTTAACTTTGGCAATATTTCTAGCAATAAGTTTGTATGGCCTGGATTATATTTACAAAGTAGAGAAATAATACAGTTTGATCACTGTAACCTGGACATTGTGTGGATATGTGAAATGATAGATTATAGTGAATCCCACTGAAATGAAGGACTTCTGGCCCAAGAATACCATCAAGTCACACTGAGGAACTAGAAAATGCCCAAAGTGATCATGTTTTGTTGGTTGTGGATAAATGAAACTGCGTATACCACTCCCATGGATTCAGCAGTCATACTGTACTTGTTCAGACTATCTGACTTTCACTTGCAATACCTATAAGCAATGGATAATTAATAGTAATAAGCTTTAAGACACCTGTTTCATTTAACAAATAAAGTGCAGTTAGATGCACTATAGAATGTTATCACTGAAAGTGACTTCATAGGTGCGGTTGTTCTTTGACAACCTTGAAAAATCTGAAACAGGCAGACTTCCAAGATGAAAAAGAACTGACATGCTTGTACTGTATACGAAGCTCCATTAAACACAGATGCTTGATCTTGCAGAAGTATTTATAATCCAATAATTGACTGGAAAAAATCTTCTAAGTGTATGTCCAGTGTGTTTAAATAAGGTGGAATTAACATTCTCTGGAAAACCCTCAAGAGCAGAACAAGAATTTGCATTTAAATGGAGGATTAGATGATTCCACTTTTTTAATAAAAAAGGTAAATGATTCTAAAAAGTAAGGAAGCAGTTGGTTATTATTCTGTATAATAGCTTTGCTATATTAGTTTTAATCTTTGTTCTGCTGTTTTTTGCTGTCGTTGAATGTATTGGATTTAGCCTTTTATTGTGAGCTACCAAAAGAACTGTCATTGTAGTCAATGAAGACATATTTGAGTGGTCACTTGCCTCTCTATTATTTCTTCTTTTCTCGGTATAATTTGTCAATATAATAAATGTTAATGTATTTAAATATGGGGGGAAATAACATGTATTATAAACATAGGAATCTGCATATATTTACTTGATAACTAAAGAGACTATTTAGCTATAGATATTTTTTAGTGTCTATTGGTAAGTAGTAATATGTGAATTATATTTTTTACCCAAAAGGTTTCAGCCATGCTCCAGTGATAGAGGTGTAGAGATATAGAGTCAGCCATCTGTATCCATGGATTCAACCATCTATCACTTGAATTTTTTTTTAATCCAGAAAGAAAACTTTTTCTATTTTATATGAGGAACACCAATTTTCTCTGTCATTGTATATCATGGGACTTGAACATCCACGAATTTTGGTATCCCGCAGTGAAAGGCTCCTGAAATGAATTATTGTCTTCCTATCATGAATATAATTATGTCAGTCATGCTTGGGCCCAAATCGGTTTGAATGAAAATGATTTGTAATATTTGGTGGTCCATTTCTTATAATCTTCAAAAACAGAACAAGGTGGAGGGAACCCAAAAAACTGACCAAAATGGATTAAGAGAGAGCCAGATTTTCTCGGCTACTCTCCTTCTCCAGAGATGGCCCTGCTGGGAACTCGCTTTCCCAGCAGCACTTGCATGGGGCGGGCATTGAAAAGTCTCTGAGTTCCTCTCGGAGCATGATGGAAGTTGGAAGTTTCTCTCTCCCTCCCCCTTCCCCCTCTCTTTCTCTGTGTGTGTGTGTGTGATTCTCAGCCAATAAAAAGTCCGGTTGTGTCAATGCGCTGATTTGGCTAAGAATGGGCACAACCCATTACTTCAATTCCCAGAACCCTCTCTTGTAGTTTGTCTTATTCTAAAAAATGTTATGGTAAAAACTTAAAATAATTCTTAAAAATCAGTAGATTGGTGAATTGTTTTGAAACTTGGTAGACCTCCCATTGTAAATGGAGTTTAAAACTGAAGTAGGTTTCATGCAGATAGGCCTTAAAATGACTGAGGATTGAGTCTTTAAAGTTTCCCATTGTAGCTAATGGGCCAGTCTTAGCTGAATGAAAACAGCAACACCCCTCCCGATTTGAGTAGCTTCCCATAAACAGAATGAAGGGTCAGCAGGCAATGGATCCTGAAACGGCATGCCTTTTGGCTGAATTGCACACCTCTAATGTCAGTCCTTGTTAAATCATGCTTAAAACTCTTGTGTTCAAAGATCACATTTTGTACATACATGTTCACAAAACAAATGAATGGAAAAGGCATTTCAAGCAGTTGGCATCCCAAATTTAAATGATGCTTACTAGTATGTCATGAATGCTTTGGTATGAATAGTTCTGGAAAACAAATTCAAGAATTTGTTTTCAGCTTAAGTTCATAAAATGGAATGGGCTTCTTTTTTTGTTCTTTGACGGTTGAGTGTGTTCTCTATTTTCTCTTTTTCTTTTTATAGGAAGGAACTTGGCACAAATGCCTGTGAGGCAGAATAAGGCCTAGCTGGCAGCTGTTATTTTTCTTTAACAGCAGCCTCTTTCCATTTCTCCCTTTTGTAAAAGTATTCTTTTTCAGACCTGTCTGGCTGAGTGAATTATAATACACCCATTCCTGCTGTAGTGGCTCTCATTGATTGCACTGACTAGAGAGGGCCAGATTGATCAACAGCAACCATAAGTAGCCCTGAATGCATCCAACAAACCATTCATTAATTCTGACTGATCTCAGAGTAGGAAGAGCTTGTCAAGACTGCTGCTTCCTCCTCCTTTCCTTCCCCTCCCTTCTCCATGCCTTTCTCTAATGTAGAGCTCCGATTTTACATTTAAATTCCACGTTAGCGGGGAATAAGATTGCCAGCCTAATCACTTTTGCTTCTAATTTGATGCAAACCTCAAGGACAACTGCTCAAATCATTAGAGCAAAACGCAGGCTTAATTATGTGTTCATTATAAACCCCCTTGCTGCTAATCTCACTTCTTCCACAACAGTACAGTGAAATCTTTGCTGCGGAAAACTTCATGGTGTGTTTCCCCATGTGTGGCAGAGAGTGAAGAAATTATCAAGCAAAACCTGCTTTCATTTAGCCCTTTTAATCTCAAATGTAGGCTTGAAATGTTATTGTTGCAACACTTGTTTTTGTCCATAGCAGTTGTTGTGTCGTGTTATTACTTATCTGTGTGTGTTCCCTTATGGTCAAGTAAATTTGTTTGGATGCCCTTACAATATCTGTCTGATTTGAATGACATTGCAGGACCAGTAGAATGCAAATAGATTGTTCCTGATAGCAGTGAAGTCCTTTGTAAAAAAAATTCCTTCAAACTTCATGTTTTTCTATCAGAATTAGCTTCATTCTCCTCAAATTAATAATAATAATAATAATTATATAATAATAAAATAATAATAATAATAATAAAACTTTATTTATATACCACTCTATCTCCCCGAGGGGGACTCAGGGCGGTTTCCAAGCAACATCACCAAAACATACAGAGTAAGCAGCATAACATAAAATTAACAAAACAACATAAGCATAAAATTATCACAATAACACATATATATTAAACATAATCCTTTCTGTTCAGAGCAATTAGAAGGCTGGGTGAAGGCTAGTGCAAACTCAAAATATGAGGGGGCCAGGAATTAAGTACAGTGCTATAACAGGCTAACAGCAATAGCAGGTACGGGTTTGTGGCTGCTCATTTCCAGGGCCTGTTAGAGGGATGACCAGGATAATAGGTAAGAAGTGCAAGGCCATATTCAACAATGTTTGGGGCTGGGCTAGAACTGGTCATTCTCAAAGGTTTGTTGAAACCACCAGGTCTTCAAGCACTTACTAAAGGGGGGGGGGGCTGTCTTATTTCCCTTGGAAGGGCATTCCAGAGGCGGGAGGCCACCACTGAGAAGGCCCCCTCTCTCGTTCCCACAAACCATACTTATAATTTAAATTTGAATTAAAAGAATAAGTTATTAGTGAGAGAACTTGTATTTGTGTTGCATTCACCTGTCATTTGTTAATGTATAGTGAATTCATAAATTTAATAGGGTTTTCTTAGGCAAGGAATACACAAAAGTGGTCTCAATCACAAATTGGGTTCCCTTAGTTCAACTTTATTGTCCCAAAACTTTTGACAGTAGTAGAAGTTTTCTGAATGTCATGTAGTGGCAGTTTTAGACATTTAAATGAACTTGTTGTGCAGGGTTTACAGTGGACTCTATAGAAGATGCTTAAGCTGTATTTCATAAAAAGGATAACCAACCTGTTTAGCAAGTCTTGCAAATGCTGATTTGTTATCAGTAAAGACTTGATTTGTATTTCTATCTTCTATACCTGAGGTTACATAAAAATTTCGCAGGACAAAAGGGGTCCTGAGTGGAAAAATTTAAGAAGCCTTGGCCTAGAGCACTTGGTATTTCTTCAAGATTTCCTCATCCAAATGCTAACCAGGCTTGACCCTACTTAGCTTTCAAGATCAGTTGAGATCTAGAGTGACTTCCACTTTCCCTCAAACTGACATTTCTGTTCCAGATTCTTGTTAACAAAAGCAAAAATCATTGTTTTTACAGTGCCGTTCCACATTACTTTGGATGTAATCATGTTATGATAAATTTGATATGTAAACCGTTTTTCCCATGCCAAACCACAAACATTTTTCAGATAAGTTTAAAGCAGGTAGAAAACATAGTTGCATGTTCAGTTGGGTTGGCATTAACTTACACATCAAATTTACCTCTGTCCTTATCTCACATCTGCATGTACCATTTTCAGATGTGCTGCTTTTGTGGATATAGTTGCATCAGGAGTGAAGAAGACAAAATATTTATTGCTTCCCCAGAAAAGGGGGCACATTTTTTTAAAGATTAAGCACACTGATTTTGTTCATTTTCAGGATTGATTTTGCCTACATCCAAATTATATGTTAAAAGCGGGCAGGCTTGATCCAAAACATTTTACTACCTTAAGGCCAAAAGGATAGAGTGATGTTCTCCTTCACTCCATGTTCAAAATCCAACTAGATTATTTAATTCATATTCTGGTTTTCTCCCAACATGGGACCTAAGGTAGCTTGTGCCACGAATTAAAAGAAGTTACATCTAAAAAGGTTAATGTGTTTAAAAAGTCATTGGTGAGGGACATTTGGGAAAATGTCCCTCCCATAAACAGTTCAGTAGCCAATTTCTGCTGCCTTTATGACTGGGATAACAATGAAGTGGAAATCTGTTGCGACAAGAGGATCAGACGGAGCATCCTGGAAGAGGACATATGTGATTGCTTGGAACATAAAGCAAGAGAACATCATAATGAAATATTTTTAATACGTATCATCAGAAATATGTGTGTGTGTGAGAGAGAGAGAGCAAATGAATGGATATGACTAGGTCATTTCTAGTCTCTTCTGTTAATAATATTTAATGGATCTTTCTTGTATCTTTGTCAAACAGGTACATTTTATGAAATAGTTCAGCGTTTCCCTCAAGTGGAACAGAATGTGCGTGTGGATTCCTACAGATATAGCCACAGGTGGAAACGACATTCAGAGTTCCTCAAGTCAGTTGACACCAATAGAGCCAGCGGGGGTCAGGAATCCTCAGAACCTGGAGGCTTCACAGACTTGATGTTTGATGACACACACGACAACACAACGCAGATCGAGGTAGAGAGCTCTTCTCTTCATTTTGTTGGCTTAGGCTAGATGCACTATGAATGGGAGTATGAATCCTGTGATCACCAAGGGATATGTTGTTGAAACCAATAGTAGATATGGAATTTTTTTGGCCAGATTTCTAAAGGAGCTATCCAAAGTACTGAATCTACTGATGTTATCGTGACTGTTATACTTGTTTTATTGTTGTTGCAGTAATTGTACATTAAAACAGAGTTAAAAATCTAAAATTCCAGTGCCTAAATCTAATATCAGAATTGTACATGATTAATATTACAAATATGTAAAAAAATTACAAAAATTACAAATCCTTGCTGAAAGCATGGATTTCTGTTTTTTAAAAATGCAAATTGTTCTGAGCAAATGAAAGAGGCAATTAAAGATCGCCTTGAGCAAAGTTGTTTCATCTGCTAACAAAGAGCATCTTAAATCTGGCTCAAAAACAGCAAATGCAAATCAATCATATTGGAATGATATGTCCCAGAAAACAGGACCCTCTCAGACTTCTGGCTGTAATGTTATGTAGTTTCTATAAATTGTGTAGACCAGGCATGGATGAACTAAGGCCCAAGGGCACGTCATGGCCCTCCTGGCCTTTATATCCATCCCCCAAAATTTCTCCCTTCCTCTGGGCATAAGGATGTGATGGCCTGCCACATCCTTATGCCGAAAGGATAAGGGAAGAAGTCATGCCGTGAGTGGCTAGGAGCCCTCTAGAATGCTCTCAGTCACCATGTGCCTTCCTCAGGCCCTCCTTCCAACATAAGGACAGGGTGAGTGGCCCTCTCAGATGCCAGGAGAAGCCTGGCATGGGGAAGGTGGTGGGTGAAGTGGCTTCAAAGCCACCTTGTCTGCCACTTACCACTCCATTCTCCCAGCGAGACCCCATCCTGATGCCAGGAGAAGCCCAGCCTGGGCGAAGAGGTAAGCAGCAGGAAAAGCGACTCCAAAGCTGCCTCACCTGCTACTTGACTCTCTCTTCTCCCATCATCAGGACAAGGTGATGCTGGTAGAAGCCCCTCCCAAGCACAAGGGCAAGCAGTGGGTGAAATAGCTCCAAACCCTCCTCACCTGCCTCTCTCTCTTCCAGTATCAGGACGAGGCAAGGCCCCCTCCTGATGCTGGCAGAAGGGAGAGGCAAGTGGGACCCGAGCATGGGGTGAGCAGCCGCATCATTATGCTGAAAGGAAAGCATGAGGGTGATCCGCACCTGGTTCCACCCCTCCACTGCCCCCTCTTGGGCTCACCATGGCTCCTCCCAGGCCCACCCCAGCCCTGCTTCCTCCATAGCCTGCCCTGCTCCCAGCCTCACCCTCTCCTGGGCCCACCCTCCCTCCCTCCCTCCCAGACTGGCCTGGCCCGGTCCTGCTGACCAGTCCTGCAATGCAGCCCCAGAGTAAAAAGGTTTGTCCATGCCTGATGTAGACCATGCTGTCACAATCTTACCAGGACAGTATCAATCAATGTTCAGTCAAAGGCCTTTTCACACTATGTGATGATATATCATTAATATTTTACTTTAGCAGCCTTGCTGACAAAATATGGAATCTTGGGATCTGGCAGCTAAGGGAATGGTATTTAGAATTCTCAGCCAGAAAGCTCTAGTTCTTCACCAACCAAAAACTCCCAGAGTTCCATAGTATGGACCAATTACAGTTAAAGTGGAATCACAGTGCTTCAGTTGTTCAGTGTGAAAGGATCCTGGGTCAGATTGCTTTCTTCTAGGGGCTCTTTAATGCTACCTAATTATAGTAGTACGGTTCCACTTACATTTCCATGTCTTAGGACATGTAGTTTTGTTGTTTTGTATTTATTGTTAGCTGCTTTGAGTCCTTATATCAGGAGAAAGTCAGGATTAATTAAATAAATATGTAGGGAATCGTGTTTAAATTTTTCAGCCACTGTAGTTTTTTCATTGCACGGGGGTGGGGGTGGGGGGACAGAGAGAGGCACCTTTCATAGTTTACAGATATAGCTCTATGATTCAGTGCTAATTGCCATCATGACATCCTAGGGAATCCTGGCTGAGAATTCTTAAATATTCCACCTCAAACTGGATATTGTAGGATTCCGTAGGAAATTGCTGTGGCAGTTTGAAATCTCAGCACTATCACAGTGGCCCAGTTTACACTAGCCAAAACATTCAAATCATGCCAGAAGTCGCTACTAGAAATCCACATGATGTCCCAAGACCATTAGCCCATAACACAAGATAAAATAGTTAACTGAGATGTGCTTCCACCCCATTTCAGGGCTACATGGCCAGCTGCCACAGCTTTGTTTGGTTTTTGTGTCAGGAGCAACTTGAGAAACTGCAAGTCGCTTCTGGTGTGAGAGAATGGCCGTCTGCAAGGACGTTGCCCAGGGGATGCCTGGATGTTTTGATGTTTTACCATCCTTGTGGGGAGGCTTCTCTCATGTCCCCACATGAGGAACTGGAGCTGACAGAGGGAGCTCATCCATGCTCTTCCCGGATTCAAACCTGCAACCTATCGGTCTTCAGTCCTGCCAGCACAAGGGTTGAACCCACTGCGCCACTGGGGCTGAACTAAAAGGGCATCAAAGGGTGGATATTTGGCAGGGCTGAACAGACTAGATGGTCTGGACCCCATCCCACTGCTGTGACAGGATGGAGAGAGGCAATGTAGGTGCCCCTGTGGACATCCTGAGGTATTCACTTCAGGCAAGCCTTAGATTGTGTGGCTTGGATAGATGAACCCTGTATAGTGTGAAAGTGTCCCAAGACCAGCGTTAGATTCTTGTGGGTTTTTTCGGGCTATAGGGCCATGTTCTAGAGGCATTTCTCCTGACATTTCGCCTGCATCTATGGCATGCATCCTCAGAGGTAGTGAGGTCTGTTGGAATTAGGACAATATATCCTAATTATATATCTATGGAATGGCTGGGGTGGGGCAAGGAGCTCTTCCCTGCTGGAGCTAGGTGTGAATGTTTCAACTGACCACCTTCATTAGCATTTGAAGGCCTGGCTGAGCCTGGGAAAATCCCCTGTTGAGAGGTGTTAAGATGTGCCTGGTTGTTTCCTCTCTGCTGTTTTGCTGTTGTAATTTTAGAGGTTTTTAATACTGGTAGCCAGATTTTGTTCATTTTCATGGTCTCTTCCTTTCTGTTGAAATTGTCCACATGCTTGTGGATTTCAATGGCTTCTCTGTGTAGTCTGACATGGTGGTTGTTGGTGTGGTCCAGCATTTCTGTGTTCTCAAATAATATGCTGTGTCCAGGCTGGTTCATCAGGTGCTCTGCTATAGCTGACTTCTCTGGTTGAAGTAGTCTGCAGTGTGTTAGAATTTGTTAGAATTTGTTTGATTTGTAAAGTGTGATACCTACCATATGGCAGACTGAGATCTCAGATCCAGAGTTACTAGAATTTAACTGAAGTTACTAGAATTGAACATCAATCCCCTTTGGACATTATTTACATTTCTTCTGGCCTTTCACACTAATCTCATAACCCAGTTTTTTCTTTCCCAGTATGTAGAGTTGCCAGTCCCATATGGTAGCTGTAGGCAGTCACCTTTTGGTGTATTTAACATACACAAGCAATTGCTAAGAAAGTGCTGAGGTCCCCTCCTTGACCCTTCTGGGACAATTTTGTGCTTATAGATGAAAACGGGAACCAAAATACAAACCTGCTTCTCTTGTCTGATCCAAATCACTGTAATTTGAGGTGAGGAGTTTTAGCTTTAGCCTGCTGTAGGTAGATATAGATATTTTCAGTTTTAAATTACTAGCCTGTCGAATGCCGGTGATGGGATTGTCTAGAAACCTAAGCATCTGTGTGGAAAAGCTGCTCCTCCTTGCTAGTTGAGATAATGAATGTTGCTGGGGACCAGTGCTTAGGATCATTTTTGCTTCCTTGGCAGTCTTTCCTGCAAAACAAATTTAATCATATCTCAGACACACAGCTGACTACTCCCTTCCATTCTTTTTAAGCTAGCTGCTCTGGAACACTGGCAATAAGCATGCTGTCTTTATTTTGGCCTAATTGGGAAGGCCTGAGAATTGTTTTGTTCTTCAGCTTGTATCTTTTTTTATCTTTCCAAAAAAGAGTTGCCCTTATACCCAGTTTACAGACAGGAAATCTACAAAGGCTCCCCAGTTTTTCTGGTATGACTGGGTGCTGCTGGATACTGGCATGATGACATGGCAGAGACACTTCCCGTCATATATGGTTTCTGCTTCTATATCAAGGCCATTTAACTTGGTATTTCTTGGCATAATTGGTCAGTTGACTGGTTAAATGCAGTCATAGACAAATAAATATGCAAGTGAGGGCCAACATCTGTCTACCACAGCATTCTGATGCCACAGTGCCCAAGCAAAAGCTTATGAGAAAATCATAAACATAGCTTCACTGGCTTGTTCCTATTGTTTGACTTACCCAGCAAATGCTTTACGGGCATTTTTTCTGGTACTGGAGGTAATGTATCACCATCACCATCATACGTGGGTGTATTTAGTTTTTTTTCTCTATACATTTGTTTAAAACCGTCCCTCTAGTTGGCTGTCACAACAGTTTGTGCAATTAAGAAGGTTTTCCTTTTTTTTTTGGGGGGGGGGGGAGGGGTCTGTTCTGTCTCTTGTAAAATATTCAGTCAAGTTAGTAAAATGTGTAGGTGGCAATGTAATTGCATTATGATGTCTCATTAGCAGGGGTAGCACTTAACTGAACAACTCTTCAAACAGAGGATTACTTCAAATAGAGAAAAGTCTAACCCAATAATGGTCCACACTCAGAAATAAATGAAAATTTGCTTATAAAATTGCACTGGATATACATTTTAAAGTGTATTTCTCTCCTTCAAAATTGGTATTTGAAACTTTTTTGTTCTTCAGTGCATATTGTTAATCCCGTTTTGGTATATTTTGTGAGTTGATAACTATACTTTGAATATTCAGAAAATGAAAAGGTTAAAGGCTAATCTGAGTTCCATTCCTCATGTGAATCCAGGGTGGATTGATTCAGTCAGTTCAAGCAGGAATGGACAAAGACAGGATTCTTCTTTGCTAGAGGTAATTTTCAAAGGGGAAAGCTCCCTTGCAAATATCAATAAAAAGAGCTGTTCTGAGTAGATATACTGCAGATTTACTGTACCATTGAGAAGAAAAGTGTTCTCTATTTCGTGTGTGTGTGTGTGTGTGTGTGTGTGGTGCATATATGTGCATACATACATACATATATTCAGACACTCACGCACTGGCAAATACCCATACTTCTATATCAGGAGCAGACTTATAATCAGAAAGCATAACTTCAAGGCAATTAAGACCTGGCACTTCCCATTTTAGAAATTAAGTATTGGAATGAACAGCAATCAGTGCAGGGGAAAAAACATCTCCTTCCTGCTGTAAACCCTTGGACTTAATTGCATATGAAAGCAGTGTCTTGTCCCCTCCCTCCACCTCCCCCCCCCCCCCATACTGCAAACGTTTATAATGCCTTCACAGTTCAATTCACAACCAAGAATGACTCATTTGTAGCATAACACATTTTTTTAAAGGAAGATGAGCAATCACTTCCAACAAAATACACAAGTTCTGTTTAGGTGAAAAAAAGGATGGTACAGACTCAAGAGGAAAGGTGTGTTCCCAGATTGTATGTGCCTTCAAGTTACATGTCGCTTCATGGCAACCTGAAAGTCAAACAGTTTTTGTCAGCAAGGAATACTCAGGTGTGGCTTTACCAGTTTCTTCCTCAAAAATATATCATACAGTACCTGGCATTCTGATTAAGTATGCTTAAGGATGAGGACAAATGTTAGCTATTTAATTCTTCGTTTTGTACTTTCAAAGGAAAACAATGTCTTCTAGCAGCACTCCAAACCATCCATGTTCAGAGGCAGTGTGAATCGGGATTTTGTGCATGGAAGCTTTTTTTTACTTTCTATTAAATGTATAAAGGGTGGGAGCAAGAATAGTATGATCTGATTTCCCACTCTGCACTTTCAGTATACACAAATATACAGAAAGGGCCTATTGTATGTGATAGAAATGATCTGAACATGTTTTTAAATGTTTAGCAATCCAGCAAATATGTCAGAAACTTTAGAAAACCCTTCAGATGTTTTTGATTGGTAAGTCCTATAATTACTCCTCATGCAGTGTCCTGGCAAATGGGACCTACAGCCCAGAACTCTATCTTTTCCGCTCTGGTTTACCAAATAATCAGTGCAAGTGTCACCCTAAGAGTCATTTAGGTTGGCATTGATAATGAAAGATAAATAGTGGGAGCCTAAATACCTCAAAGATACCAGATATTAATATTGAAGGTTAATCAGTGTCAATGCTGATTAATTCTAGGGTTGGAAATCATCAATGAGTTATATTTCAGAGGAAAGAATTGGCAAAGCCATCTCTGAGTATTTCTTTCCTAAAAATCTGTGAAAACCATGGGGTTGCCATAAATCCACAGGTGACTTGAAGAATGTATGCATCTACATCCATAAAAAGCTGAAGAGTTATGTTCCATCTAACTCTGCCCACCTCACTCTTACACATACTGACAGAAGCCTCAACTCCCAAATGCCAGCAGAACATTAATCAAAAGTTGGAGGTTAAGCTGATCGTCCAACATAAAGGCAAACAGGACAAAAGAGAAGCAAGATGTCCTTTCCAGGGTCATAAGCTGAATACCAGAGAGTTCAGAGCAATCAGAATTTGTAAACCAACGTCCAAACTTAAATTCATAGTTCAGGAATAGCAAGAATCTGAGGATGTAGCTTCTAGAGCTGATGTTGCAGATAAGGTGCCACCCTTGAGCTCCTTAAATCCTAAGATCATGGGTGTTACCTGTTGCTGGTTCATTTCTCAGATAATCTCAAGGACCTGCGCAGCTGAGACCTCTCTCTTCGCATATCCACAAAAGCTGAAACTTTTCCTCAACTTGCTCAGAACTCGTTTGCACTCATTTTGTAGGCTGAGAAGTAATAGTTCCGTCCATGGGTGCTACTTCAAAGCCTGACTGAAGGAGCTGCTAGGCTCTAGCTCAACCACTGAGACTTCTACCAGTATCTTCTCAAACTTGCTTTCCAAGTTATCCACGACACCTAGTCAGATAACTTTCTGTAGAGCCATATAGTAGTTCTTTTAGTCTGGACTATTTTTTAATGAGAGATGACTTACAAGTAATGCGTTGTTATCCCTCCTACCTTCATGAATTGAATTCTTGTTGCGAACATGAGTGTTAGAATTATCTGTGGACAGAGCCTTTTCCTTGTAGAGGTTTCCTGTTCAATAATTAAATGGCAGTGGAAATTGAATCTATTCCTGAGTATAATATGTTGCTGCCTTGAATAAAATTTCAACCTAAATGGTTAGACCATTTGGTAATTGAAAGCAATGGCCGTTCCTGTTATTCCTAGAGGACTGCAAAAACAAATTTGCCATTTTTCCTCCGAAAATTATTCTGTTATTGCTTAGGAGTCCCAGGTGCTGTATTAAATTGTTTTCATTCAAGCTTTTCAAGAGTTTATTCCAGAAAATTACCTTGCCATTAAATCGAGAATACAATTTATTCCATGCATAATCAAACCCTCTTTGTTCAAGCAATAAGAAGGGTGTGTTTGTTGGAGAGGAGACATTTTAGTCTCCTATGTGAGGAAAGAAGAGAGAAACAGAAGCCTTTTCAAAACGCATCAGTTTTTCAGATGTCAATTCCATGCTAATGAAAATCTTTTTTGTATACCTGTGTTCTTCCTCTTCCCTTCACTGTAGTTTTTTTTATTGAAAAGTATCAAAATAAAAAAAAACAGGGCAGCTGAAACCACAATTTTTCTGTGGCAGTAACTAATTTTACAGCATTCTGCAGACCTGCTGGTTTTATTTTTACTCACTAATGCCATATGCATTTAGGCAGCTAGTGGGCTAATACATCACTGTCTTATTTTCCTCTCTTTGGACTGATTTTTTTCACTAAGCTAATGTTGACAAATATGCTTCCAAGGAGGTCTTATGTCGTTAGTCTAATTTTATTATTGCAGGCCCTGCATGTTTGTTTTAATTTATTTAATTTATGTTCTACCTTTTATCAAGCCCTGGGACTCAGGATATGTTAATACAGCAAAAAGGTCTTAAGAGGCCTCATTTGTCATAATTGCAACAGATATTTTAATTATGAAAAATGATGTAAGATTTTCTAAGTTTAACTGAATCATACTTGTACAAAGACATTGTATGATATGGGTCACAAAAGTTAAACAGGAGTTGGCCCTGGTTAGTAGTTGGATGCGAGAACTCCAATGAATACCAGGTACTATAAGCAATACTGTAGAGGATGGAACTGGCAAAACCACTGTTGAGTATTTCTTTCCTTAGAAAACCCTGTGAAATTCATAACATTGCCATAAGTGGGCAGGTGATTTGGAGGTGTGCATATGCATACACACATAGCTCAGACTCTATTAACTACTGAGGCATGTTCAAGATTTTGTTGTTGACAAAATTCCTGAATACTTAAGACTAAGGTTCTTGGTGTGCAGTTGCTACCTATATCTGCCAAGTATAATCCTAAACTCATTAGTGCAGATTGGTGTTGGCAGTGGTCCTTTGGAACACTCCAGCCCCATGTGATCTGAGAGGCAGAAACTATACCAAACCTCAACCAGATGATAAATGGGTATTTATTGTCTCTTCCCTTTCCTGATAATGATTATGATTGCCCTGGGTATGTTAATTAATTTCTGGAGTGTTTCTAATTAGATAGTGGGGTGTGGTTTTTCTTAGTAAATTCAAGCATCCTGTACTGCAGCAACTGATTCAAAACCTATATATATATATATATATATATATATATATATATATATATATATAGCTCTTCATCCAAAGATCTTAGGATGGCGTATAATACCATCATTTTAAAATAATAAATAACTACAGAAGTGTAAAAGATTAAAAATAAATCAAATTGTTTTCAATTTAAAAACAGACTGTTTTAAACTGGTTAAAACAATCCTGAATAACAAAGCTATAAAACATGTGCAACCTAGATAAAAACAATTTGGCTGAAAACTTTTAATAAAAAAGGTTTTAACCTGACACCAATTTTTTTTTAGCATTGGCACCAATTGGGCCTCTAAAGGGAGAGAATTCTGTAACCAGAGTGCCATCACAGAAAAGACCCTTTCCCATGTCCTCCCACAATGTATTTTCCTTACAAATGGGAGACTGAAGAGGGCTCCTCCAGTAGATCTCAATTTTTGGGCAAACATTATGAATTGATAACTGTCCTGTATTCAAAACTAATAATTGTGGCACTATTGCCATGAGTCCCCTGTCCCCGTCGTTCCCCCGCAAGCCTACCTTACCATCTTGAGAGAAAAAAAAAGTCTGTTCAATGACTCAAGGAGACCCTTTGCACTAGCAAATGAAGCTATGACAAGGAACTGTGTAGGGACCCTGCTTCACAAGCTGTCATTGGGATTATTAAACATCATGTTCCTTGTGACCTGACTAAACAGGCCTCCTTTACTTGTTGTGGTCACTGGCTGTTAAGGTGCACTTGTGGGGAGTCAGTCCAGTTATGCATTCATACTAAGGTAACCGATGTTGAATGGCAATGATTATTTGAAAAATCCTTCCATGCTAATTTTCTAAACACTATGTAGAACAGAGGAATGTTTCTCTGGTGCTGAAAGAATTCTGCTTTGGGCCAGTTTCTGAGCACCAGTCTGAACTGCTGGTGCTTACCTATTAATGTTCTTTCTATCATGAAGATGAGATCCCTTAAGGCATTCCAGTTTCCACATCAGCTTCCTTGTGCAGCAAGATAATGTGTTGAGACTTTAAGTGCTCCCACCATCAGGAACAAGGCAGGTGACAGCCAGGGAGAAGGCATTTTTATTTGTTTCACAGTGTGACCTGCCTGCTACCCATATTATTATTTTATAGCACCGAGCAAAGGCTCTTTTTTCTTCATGATTAAAAAAACCCTTCTGTTTAATGCTGCCTTTGAATGTTGTTTTATGGTTTATCTTTTGATGCAATATTTTATTAGCATTTTTATTTGTGTGCCTGTGATCTACTCTAGAAACCTCAAGCCAAAATTAACTCATGAAATTCTAGGGGGAAGTTTAAAGGCACTTTTGAGAGGAACTCTTAGAAGGTTCCAATAAATTCCACTGATATTACATCCTGCAGAAATTATCAGTGTATACAGCTCCAATATGGGTTAAATTTATTTTGTCTCCTAGAGTTAACACTGGCTAACACACATTTTGATGCCTCAAATGTTAGCCCTGTTTCTAGGTGTATTTGGCCTGCTGGTTCCAAAAAGTTTCAGTATCTCCTATAAACTCTAGTTTTTGAGATTGAGAATATTTGCCATCTATCAGTTGCCATCTGCTTGCCCACAGAAAACCATGATAACCGCATCTAAAAAACTAGAGCTGATGTGGTCTATCCAAAGCAGTTTTCTGAATCGGCACCCCAAATAACCCCAAAAACAACCTTAACAATCAAAATGCCAAGATTTTTTTATTGGGCTATGTAATTAATCCTTTTTCTGTGAACAAAAATGGACACAGCTGGCACAACCTCACATATGATGATATGGCACTGCCTCCCACATTTTATGACACTTTAAGATCTTAGTAGTTAGCTAGGATAACTGTGAAGTCTACACAAGAAAGATGAAGACTATAATAAGCTGGGTTAGTTCTTGAGACATTGCCCAAAGAGTCTAGTTCCCCCGACAAAGTACTGTTCCTTGCAGGAACAAGCTGCTCAGATGGAAGGGATGGACCTTAAGGGTCCCAATTCAAGGTGCAGGTTATCACCTATAAAGCCCTAAACAGTTTGGGACTTGCTTATCTCTGCGATTGCGTACCTTGAGATCTTCTGGGGAGGCACTGCTCTCTCTCCCTCCGCCGTCTCAAGTACGGTTGGTGGGGACAAGGGAAAGGCAGTCTCGATGGTGCCCCCCTTGCTCTGGAACTCCCTCCCTAGGGAGATCAGACAGGCTTCCACAACTAAAAACCTGGATGTTTTGGTGTGCTTTTGATTAGGCAATCCACCATTAATTTTCCTGTCCCTACTCTAAGCTCAGCACTTCATGTCGGCCCTCCTATTTTCTACCTCAACACTGACAGTATTTCCACCCCTGTCTACTTGATTGTTGCACTTTCCTTGTGCTCCTGTAAGAATGTATTGTACTCAGTGAGTCTGTATCTCAGCTATAGGCCTTTCTCAGTCTTATTGTTCTGATGTTGTTTATAACTCTGTTGTTTTTATATTTTATCTGATGTTTTATTGGTTGTGTTTTACTTGTAATTTTGGGCTTGTCCCTTGTAAGCCGCCCCGAGTCCCCTTGGGGAGATGGTTGGCGGGGTATAAAAATAAAGTTGTTATTGTTGTTGTTGTTATTAAACCAGAGCTTTATAGGGATAGGTGAGGTGGGATTGGCTTGTTGTCAGTTGATAGATATTGAAGCTGGCTTGCTTTCATTTCATTGCAATATTATCCCATTTGCAGGTGAAATAAATAGCAAAAGGAATAATATCCTGGTGATCGACTGTCCCAATTTGAAACACTTAGCTACATGCATGCCCCATGTCATATAATAATATTAATAAACTTTATTTGTATTCCGCCCTATCTCCCCAAGGGGATTCAGGGCAGATTCCAACATAACAATGGCAAACATTCAATGCCTACATAAACCACATGATACTAACATAAATCCCAGAAAAACCCCACATATAAAAGTAACATTAAAACCTAACATCGGAAGCAGCAAAATTTACTGGTAGTGCTTTAGCAAATGTTGTAGCAGTATCCTAGCTCTTCTGCTACACTGTGGCCAAAATTGGAGCAGGGTTGTTGACAACTCCCTTTCATGGCTTACTAAGTCCATATCTGAGCTGTCTGAAGAAGGCTTTCATAGAGATACACCCTAGAATTTTAGCAGTTCGTGTAAATTTCCATATCTGTATATGTCTGTGTGTAATTTACTATAGTATAGTGTATGAGAAAGAACTACTGTTGCTTAATTATGAAAACAGCAATAAGGGACAGTTAAAATTCATGTCATACAGTGTTGGCAGCCACTGTATGAAGTTATGTTCTACCTAAAGAACAAATGAAAATGTTCATATCTGTCTCTATGAAGGGTCCATATCCCAATATCCCTGTTCAGTCAAGAAGAAAGAAAAGCTTTTAATCTTTTAAATAGAGGACACCTGCCAGTCCTACAAGGGACAAGCTTTCAGACAACAAATTAAGTACATTGGTTATTTGTTGTTGTTAATTGGTCATATGGCAATCTCATGAAGAGGAATCTGGCACCCTCGCAAGAACCCATCTGAGCCAGGAACATCCTATTCTAGTATAGTTCCACCTCAACTGTTGAGGTGGAACCTAGACAATTCCATTACATATTATTATGCTTCAATGTCTAGAACAGATCTTTGGGATTCGATAGGCTGAAAAGATTCATTTAATTACAATTATTTTTAATCAGTGGGAAGCTCCATAAACACATACACACCAAGAAGTCTGCTTAGCTGCCATTTAATAGAATAAATATGCTTTTCTAAATTGGATTAATATTGCTATGACTAGTTTGCATGGCAAATTACAAGCACTATAACCCCAGGAGCCTGCTGGGTTAGACTTGGTGCTACTATCAATGAATTATATGGTCTCTTCAAGGAAGCTAATAAACAGAGATGTGGCTAAAAGCCCAGTTTAAAGGGGTGAGAATGCAGAAAATGGAGTCTGAAATATGTGCTTGTCATGGCTAAATGGAATTCATTAAATGTTGTGAACAGTTTGAAAAGTGCCTCTTGTCAGCTAATGCAGTTCATATGCTGTGTGATTGGAAGGTAATATAAACTCCACTTTGGGGGAGGAACCTTTTCAAGTTGGCATGTAACTCTGCTATTCCTGCACAGTATATGTATTTATTTGAAAGGGTCATGAACAGTATCATGTATTTATGAGCAAAGCCTTGGATATTGCGATGGCACAAACTGGTATGCTTACAATCACTTCACAAATGATGTTTTTACAGTCTGTATTGTTTATTGCATTTGTGCCATGCCCTGCATGCCCTAGTAAATCTGAATAACAATGGGTCAGTGAACACAATGAGGCTAAACTACATCATTTCTTGAGAGCTTTCAGTATTTTTGAGTTGTATTGATATATGTCAGAAGAGACTGGGTCACAGATGACACTTACCATGGTACCTGTGACACATTAGGTGCTAAGAATGTGAACAGGAATGAGGTTTGGCAGTTTCCCAAGGCTAATTGACTGAACAGGAGATAAAGTGTCATAATTCTTTGAATTTTCTTCCTGGCTTTCTGAATGTGTAACACTTATTGGTAGAATTAGGTGATTTAGCTGCCTACTTATACCAAAAATGCCAAAAACCTGTTCAGTATTTGATTTCAACCACTGAGGAGAACAAGTGAAGTGACAACATCATTCCTGTTTCTCTCTTATTCTCCATCTTTACGTTGTATACAGCAGAAACCTAATTATTTTGTACTAGCTGTACCCACCACGTGTTGCTGTAGCCAACATTCACTCCCACTTTCTCTCCTTCTTTCTTTCTCTGCCTTCTTCCTTCTCTACCTCTTTCTTTCCTTCCTTCCTTTGCTCTTTGGTTCCATCATTCCTTCTGTCTTTCCTTCCCTCCCTCTTTCTCTCCTTCTTTCCTTCTCTCCTTCCCTCCTCCCTTCCCTCTCTCGTTCCTTCTTTCCATCTCTTTTTTCTTCCCGTCTCTCCTTCCTTCCTTCCTTCCTTCCTTCCTTCCTTCCTTCCTTCCTTCCTTCCTTCCTTCCTTCCTTCCTTCCTTCCCCTTTTTCCTCCTTTATTCCTTCCCTTTAGATATAGGCCGGAAAAGAGTTGGGCTTGAAGAGGTGGCACTTGATAGAGGTGGCACTTGAGTTGGCACTTGATAGAGGTGACTCCCTGGGCTCCATGATTAGTAAACCGGCTCCATGATTAGTAAACCGGGCGTCTGTGGGAGACTTCCTGCCATGAGGTAGAGTGACCGTCTCGTGGGCCCAGTTTGGCAGGCGAGGGGTTAAGCGCATGTGTGCAAGGCCAGTAGCCAGACAGACAGCCAACCAGGCAGCTGCCGCAGTGCCTGTAGACAGTGGCCTGGGCTTGAGTTGTGGTCTGAGCCACTTGCAAAGTTTCCCTGGTTGCTCATGTTGGACGTGAGTGACTACCCCCACCCCCCACCCCACACACACACACACACACTTTCCTTGTGCTCTCACTTCACCCTCAGGTCTGCTCGTTGCTCCTCCCAACTGGCACTGTCTCCGGGGTCACAGGACTGAGGGCTGAACTACCAAGTTCGACCACTGAGGGCTGCAGCCTTCCAATGTGACTGTAACACAGGCATGGGCAATGGAGAGCTGGGGTGGATGTTTGTTGCAGGTGGAGGGGAGGGGAGTTGTTTTCATGCATGTGCTGTATAATCATTTAGCTTTTGGGTTTTTTTCAAGTCCTTTGCTTTTGGGGGATCACTCGTTGGTCTGTTAGGGGTGTAGTGTCCAAATTTGGTGTCATTTCGTCCAGTGGTTTTTTTGTTATGTTAATCCCACAAACAAACATTACATTTTTATTTATATAGATAGGATAATGGCTCAGATGGAGACTAAATTTTCAAAGATGGGCAGAGGATTAGCCTTTTTCCTCTGAAGACTGGGATTGAATTACAAATCCTAGGAACCTAATTGATGAATAAAAAGCCACATATTAACAGTTCAAGAAAATTCAGCACACCAGGCAAGTTGGGGAAGGGGTTGGGGGTTACAAGGAGGCAAGGTTCTCTGCACTGCCTTGTAGTAAAGCTTTTGATCAATGGAAAGATTTCTAAAACAGCCTTTCATTCTGCTATCAGTCCGCCTGTGTTGCCTGGTACACTGGCTGTGTTGAATGGTTTTCCTGGAGAGGATGCTTATGTGCTCAGCTCAAGTACTAAACTTCTAAATAGGTTTTCTAAGTCCTAAATCCTATTGCAAGCCCCAAATAGAGAAGACCTGATGAATGTAAATTCACCATTTATGTAAATCCCATTGCTTCAGTGGGTCTCTACTTGGAAGTAGTGATTGGAAGAAGGCCAATGACCCCAGATCCTGCCCGGAATGCAGTGGGGAACTGGCCCTTATTTGTGTGGTATTAGGTTAAGAACCAAATCTCTTTTATCAGAGCTTCCTTTTGTGCTAATGTAGAAAGCAGCACAGTATTTATCTTAATTAGACTTGGGCTAGGAAACCAGGATTAGTACTGCCTTTCTCTTAAGAACTGTCATGGGACATTTTAATTACTGTCTTTGTTTTTATGTCCAGTCTGCAAGATATTGTGCAATGCAAAAGCTCAGAATGTCAGGCTTGTACACTGAATTAGTATTTGCCTATAAAGAACACAGTTGATGGCACAGCTTGTGTCTAACACTTGTTTAATTATTCAGCGACCATTCTCATTTATCATTGCCTTTTGAAAACTCTACAAAGGCCAAATAATAATCATCATCATCTTTATTTATACTCTGCTACCATCTCCCCAAAGGGTACTCGGAATGGCTAACATGAGGCCAAGCCCAAAAGTTACAATACAGTAAAGTAAAAAACAACAAACAAGTAATAAGAGAACTCGGAAGTGACGAACAGTGGGGTTGACATTCACTAAGAGACGAAAGAAAGTGCATCAAGAGGACAGATATGTATTGGGATGAACATAGTATGGGGGTATGTGTTCATTCGTTAAAGACATATCGATTTATTATTTTGACCCAGATTATCCATGGTCTACTTTCTATCCATAATGTAACTGTGTGTGGCTTCTCTTGGTGTGTTGAACCACTGTCAGAACCTCTGGTAGAAAACCCTTCAATCTCATGTTGACATAGGCAAAAGACAATCTGCATTTGAATGCAGTGCAATGCAAGGAAACACCCCTTCTGTAAGCACCAAGAAAGGTTTTTTCCTAATTGTTTCTGTCATGGAACATCCGAGCCAAGAGTGACAATTTGCTAACTCATTAGTGCAATATACATTTTAGCAACTGATTGTGGAGAGCCAGGATATGTTGTTTGTTCTAATACTTTTGTTCACCTGGCTCTTCAGTTCTGCACATCATAATGAAGTGTTATATTCTTTTCAGAAATAAGTTAACAGTTTTGTTCAGTGTGCTTATTTTTCATTGTTTTATTCTCCAGCTGGAAAGGTGTTCAAAATGGCAAGAGCAGTAAAACTGTGGTACATGAGCTAAATCTAGCTCAGTTCCTGGGTAGCTCAATAAACTGCATAAAGGTTAGTAACTAAGAAATGATTGAGATCTATCTGAAGCAGAAATGAAGTTTCCCTCCAGGTGCACGTTTTGGAAAGAAAGTATGGGGCAGAATACATGAGTGTGGTAAGACATCCATAGGAACTCTGCATATGTCAGAGTAATTGAATTTCTAAAAATGGTAGCAAAGGCAGTGGCAACTGATTGGAGGCAATCGCAAATTCATCATGGAAACCAGATTCTTCAGTTTTTCATCTCAAAGGATTTATCTGCTCTGCTGTGTTGCTAGTGTATTTTGACAGCAACCATTTTTCACAGTAGTCATTTTCCTGTGAAAAAAAGTGCTGTTACCTGCACAGAAGATATCTTGTAATTAACATTTTGAGTGCTGCAGTGTGTGTGTGTGTGTGTGTGTGTGTGTGTGTGTGTGTGTTAACAGCTGGGAAAGAAAATTCCACCTACCTGTTGTTTTTTATTATTATTATAAGAAACTTTCTCAAATTGTAGGAGATAGACCACCAATCTTATCTCTGATCCACTTTAACAAATTCACTTTAACACTATACCTCTTAAATTTTAATTAATCTCATAACTTTTAACAAACCTCTCCTTAGTACCCATCAGTATTACAACAGCAGACGTGTATTGTTTCCTGAAGAGAACATCCCTGGACCCAGAAGTATGTGAGAATTACTATCCTATTACACTGATATCCTTTACTTGGGCAAGGTGCTTCAGTGTGCATTACCTAGGCAGCTCCAGATGTTCTTTGAGGAAACAGATTGTCTACAGTCATTTCAGTCTGGGGACACGATACGGGAAGGGGTATGGTGTCAAGAGAGTTTCAGTTGATCTTACTAACAATGTTCTCTGGGAGAAAGTGGGAATGCTACCCTGATGATCTTCCTGGATCTCTCAGTCATTTTTGAAGCCATTGATTATGATATCCTACAGGATTTGCTTCCCACCTAGAAGCATCTTCTCTCACTGGGTTGCTGTAAGTTTTTCAGGCTGTATGGCCATGTTCCAGAAGCATTCTCTCCTGACGTTTCACCTGCATCTATGGCAGGCATCCTCAGAGGTGGTGAGGTCTGTTGGAAACTAGGAAAATGGGGTGCATATATCTGTGGAATGTCTAAGGTGGGAGAAAGAACTTATATGTTGCGAATGTTTCAATTTGCCACCCTGCTTAGCATTTAATGGCCTAGCAGTTTTCAAGGTCTGGCTTCTTACTGCCTGGGCTATCCTTTGTTGAGAGGTAATTAGCTGTCCCTGATTGTTTTTCGTGTCTGAAGTTCCCTGTTTTTGAATATTGTTCTTTATTTACGGTTATGATTTTAGAGTTTTTTTAATACTGGTAGCCAGATTTTGTTCATTTTCATGGTTTACTCCTTTCTGTTGAAATTGTCCACATGCTTGTGGGTTTTAATGGCTTCTCTGTGTAGTCTGACATGGTAGTTGTTAGAGTAGTCCAGCATTTCTGTGATCTAAAATAATACGCTATGTCTAGGTTGGTTCATCAAGTGCTCTGCGATGGCTGACTTCTCTGGTTGAAGTAGTCTGCAGTGCATTTCATGTTCCTTGATTCGTGTTCTTCTCTCATTGTTGGAAATGCTGCTCAGGCCTGCATTTGTCTTTATTGACTTTCATATTAATTATCTCAAAAATGTAATTTTTCCAGCATGCTCAAGTCTTTACTGTGCGCTAGCGATGCACATTCCAGTCATGATTGTTCATGTGACATCAGTTAAAACATATAACAGGTGTTGAAAACAGATAAGCCAGCTAAAACACATAACATCAGTTTAAAAGGACATATAAGGTCAATCCATACCATAAAATTCATAGTTTAAAATCATCTGGATTTACTAGGTATCATTGAGTTCCAAGTGGTGTATCTGATGGCACAAAACACGATTAAGGATTTTGGTTCAACCATGGTGGAGAATGTCAATATTAAGATGTCCCCATATATTTTGAGTCTTTACAACTCATCTGGAGTTGCTCATAACATTCAGAGTTATTATAAATCCAATCCACATAAGAATGTTTTATATGATTAAAAACAAATAGAGCCCAACATGCTGTGAGATAAAGATTTTCTATTAACTGTGTGCATCCATCTCTGAATGCCAGATAAGGAATTCTGGACAACATAAAATTTTCAGAGTTGTTTACTGATTTCACCCTTAGGTAGAACAGATGTTCAGTGTTTCCTATAGGCTTTTTCACTGTTTGTTTCTTTCCTTTGTATGATTTAGTAATTTAACTAAGTATGTTGAGGTTGGATAACACAAGGTTATTTGATATTGTGTCATTTGCGTTGAGAAAAATATCCTTGAACATAGTATGTATGACTGAAAAGGATGATAATTTAAAAACAGCATAATCTGTTCTGATGAAACCATTTAAGGAGACAGCACATCAGATGTTGGCATGCAACCTAAGAGAATTAATGTCACCTGTATTATTATTAAGGTCTTTAGCAAATGGTAACCAGGCACATTTCTGCCCCCGATGAGTTATCAATTGTGTCTATGGTTTTTCATAGTTCTGGTGGAACATTGGGATTGTGCTTGAGCTGTTCCCACTGTTAGCTATCAAGCGCAGATGAGAGTGTCCTTCAGCACAGATGGCGTGACACAGATGAACAGAAGGTAAGGATAGCCAGCCAGAGCTAGAGTTAATGATAGCCACATGTAACTGTCTTGGAGAGCTTGGCATAAAGAAAAGGACTTTTTTCGTGCCAGGAGTGACTTGAGAAACTTCAAGTTGCTTCTGGTATGAGAGAATTGGCTATCTGCAGGGACAATCCCCAGGGAACGTCTGGATATTTTGCTGTTTTGCCATCCTTGTGGAAGGCATCTCTCATGTTCCTGCATGGGGAGCTGGAGCTGATAGAGGGAGCTCACCCGTACTCTCCCCAGATTTGAACCTCCAACCTGTCGGTCTTCAGTCCTTCTGGCATAAGGGTTTAACCAGTCAGCATGCTTTGGCTCTTCTAGAGCAATGTTTCCCAACCTTTTATCCTCCAGGTGTTTTGGACTTCAACTACCATAATTCCTAATAGATGGTAAGATGGCTGTGGTTTCTACGAATTGAAGTCCAAAACACCTGGAGGATCAAAGGCTGGGAAACACTGTTCTAGAGCAATGATTCCCAAATTTTGATCCTCCAGATGTTAGGGATTTCTACAATCAGAAGACCCAAACAGCTTCACCAACTGTCAGGGATTCTGGGAGTTGGAATCCAAAACATCTGGAGGACCAAAGATTGGTTGGAAGCCACTGTTCTAGAGGAATAAGGTAGGCCAGTCTCAAATTGTAGGGGCTAGACCACCAATCTTATCTCTGATCCACTTTAACAAGCTTGGCAGTGATGAGATTTCTTCACATCCTCAGGCATTATTAGTTGTAATGCTGTGTAATGGCAGCCACCTCATCATTTACACATAGACATTGTTGGTGTGGTCATTAAATATCTATCCTACAATTCCTGTAATGAGCAGGAGATAGGATCCATGGTTCCTGACCCAAGTCACGTCATACTTGTCAGAGTGAACAAGTCTCTAGTTCCTTAACTCTGTGAACAACTTTTGTGAAAAGGGGTTTTCTGGATTTGTCCTTTGTGTCCTGAGAGCCAGGATAGTGAAGTGAACAAACTTTTCCAATAGAGCTCATGACTTGAGAGTCAACATGTTCAGACTTTTTGGAAGCGGGCAGTCAGAAGTAAACTAAATGTATTGACTTGGTCCTGGATCCTGGGCTATTCAACTATAATATACTGAAGAGGAAGTAGATGTACGGCTGATGCATCATGCACCACACTATGCAGTCTTGCTGCAGATTACAGTTCCATGATTTATAAAATGATTCTTAGTTTACCCATAGATTTGTGTGTATCTTTCTTTTAAGTGAGTGAGAAATTGAAATAGTAGGGTTAGACTGAGGAATGTTATTGCCTAAAACTAAGGATGAGATTGTGCCCTCAACATTGCAATGGGATAATTTCCTCCACCACATTTAATGCAGCTGGCTAATTTAGGAGGTTCAAGAAAGACGTGTGCCATGCATATCTCTGTTCAGCAATAGAGAGCATCTAGAGGTTTCACATTTGAGAGGTTGCCACTTCTGTTCTCAGCATCTGTTACCTTAGTCAGCCACCTCATTTTGCCTAATGAAATTACTAGCCTGGGAATTTGAATGACTAATGTATCCTTACCCAACATCAGCTGGCTGAGGATGATTGGACTTGTAGTCCACTGTATCCAGGGAGCACTGCAGTTAATAGCTCAACTCAGTGTAAGACAACATCATAGTGTTCATTTGAACAATTTCTAAAAAGAGTTTACTTAATCCAAAGGTATTTACAGTTTAGCGGTATATTTGATAACAATGTCTTAATGGTGCTAGTACTTCCAAATGTAAGACGTCATCCTGTTCTATGGAAATTAATAACATTATTCTGTTTTGTTTCACTGGTTTCCTGGCCAGAGAGATACCAAACAATCTGAAGCATTGGAGAGCAATTATATCGTTATTTTGAAAAGCAAGACTTCTTTGGTGTAGCAGCTTGTCTAATACTCTGCCATATGTTTGAAGTCTTAAATCTGTCAAAGGAGACCAATTATCATTTGAAACCTGGATTTTTCTTCTCATGACCAGGTTGTATTTTGGGATATGTACTGCTGTGCAAAATATGGTATGGCAGTTGGATAATTTGGAAGTCAAAAATACATTTACAGTCTGGTAGGCACGTCAGTAAGAGTATGAGGTCAAGCATGCATAGGATTATGTTGTCCTATTGTTTGATGATGATGATGATGATGATGATGGAGAAAATAATTTTTTATTTTCATCCTAGATTCTAGGTAGTTTAGAAAAGTTGAAATGGACATAGCAAAAAAAACCCGCAATAATCTCATGAAAATGTAACAAGAGAGTTTACAGCTTAATCCTATGTGATTCCAACCAGAAGAAGTCCCACTAAGTTTAAATTCTAGGAGTTTAATTCCAACATATTCTATTTGTTTATGGTATTACAATCCTTTACCATACTAACTGTTCATTTTCAAATTCTATTCTAAGCACTGCACCATTTCTACATGTGACAAAAGCTTTTGCATGAAAGAAATAATTAACATCTCAAAAGTCATCCCACTTCCATTCTTGAGACAGCTTGGTAGCTTTCCTACTGCCAAGATAATAATAATGACTTAATTCACTATAATTCTTTCAAACCCAAGCACATAGCAAATGGAGCTCTTTGCAATTACCTTAAAGCCGGGACTCATGGAGTGCTTTAATTTTCTGTATATTTATAGTCTCCATGATCAAGTGGCAATAACTGCACTTTCTGAAAATAATCAACAATCTGAAAAATATGCAGCACTTTCCAAATAATAATTACTGCTTTATCTGTCATTACCATCTTTTCATGTTATACATGAACTCATGTAGCAGCCTTGTAAATTCAAGCCAATGAAAGCAGTGATGGGAAAATTAAACATTGGGAAAATTTTCCATACTGCAAGTGGCTGCCAACACAGCAATATTCAAGATCGGCAGTTTTATGGTGAGCCAATAGGCACTGCTTGCTTGGACTTCCAAAAATCTTTGACAGAATCCCTTTCCGTGGACTCCTGAGCAAAGTTAGTGGTGAGGGTGTAAGAGAAGTCCACTTATGCACTGAAAAGAGGGTAAAGAGTGAGAAGCAAAGAATATGATCACTTTTTGCAGTGAACAATGAGATCTGTCAAAGATGTGCATGGAAAATATGGTTCTGTAACTTGTTCAAGAATGATGGGAATTAGGGGTGGCTGGAAAAATTGTCAAATTTACTGATGACACAAAATTATTTAGGATGGTGAGAGTGGTTTATGAAGACCTTGAAAAACAGAGAGCAAGCATTAAAATGACAAATATGATTCAATGTAAGCACCTGAAACTCTTGGCTAAGAGATCTTGGTGTTGTGGTAGATAACACAATGATAAATAGATGTCTTAAGTTATAAGTCCAGCCAACACCCCAAATCCACAGATTCTGCATCTGCAGATTCCACCATTCAGGGCTTGAATTTAATCCAAAAAGCAAACTTAATTTTGCCATTTTATATAAGGGATACTGTTTCACAATGCTCTTATATATAATGAGATTTGAGCACCCACAGATTTGGCATCCACAGGAAGTCCTGAAAGCAAACCTTAGCAGGCACCAAGTCAAATACGATTTTGAAGGTAATTTAATTTCAGATGGTAAGCAGAATTCAACTCAGTTAATGAGACATGCCTCAATTAACGAAACCTTTGACAAAAAAGCTTATTTTTACAAACTCTTTTATGACTGTCACCTTTTCTTCCATATAATAATAATAATAATAATACAACATACTTTATTTATATTCTGCTTTATCTTCCCAGAGGGACTCAGAGCAGATTACAGTGCATATTAGGAAAACATTCAATGCCTTTTAACACGAGCAACATACAATACATAGATAGGTAAAGGTCTTCCCCTTTTTATCAATTTCCGGCATTTCATTCATTCAGTTTCATTGCCACAAAAACAAAATTTTTGTTGTTTAATAAACATTTTCCATGGCTGTGTGACAGAACCAATTAGAAAATGACATTCTAATCATCATCATCAACAACAACAACAACAACAATAACAACAACTTTATTTTTCTATACTGCCTCCATCTCCCCAAAGGGACTTGGGGTGGCTTACATGGGGACAAGCCCATGTATGTTATATTTAAAATATAACACACTAAAATTCTTAAAACCACACCATAAAACAGTATAAAACAACAACTACATAACAGAGTATAAAAACAACAATTGAGCAAGACATAATCCAGGAACAAAAATTGAGTATAATCCAGGAACAAAAATCATGTTACATAATGTAATGCCCAGGAACACATTCTTTAACTGAGGCACATCAGGATATACAAGAAGAGATAGAAAAGACTCCTGTTTGAAACCATTAAGAACTGTTGTAAAAAGAATTTGGCAGTACTGAGTAACTCAGTACTGCTAAATCCATCTAGCAGAAGTCTGTATGTACTTATAAAACCAGACTATGCTCTGTTTGGGGCATTCAAATGTTTTCCAAAATTGTTCTGGAAAAATGCAATTCAAAATTTCCCCCAAAGGTCCACATCATCAAATAAATCTCATTCTCTGTTCTGGATGGCTTGTGGAAATCTTTATTTAGAGATGGCATAAAGTATATGTCTGTTATAGAGACTGTTACGGTCTCACCATTACCATGTAATCCTTGCAATCCTCATCTCTTTCTGTCTGTCTGCAGTATATCCCCAAGGCAGGAATTCGTTTCCATTATGCATTGTGTAACTTCAATGCTATGGTCCTTCTCCATTGACAAAGCTACAAAAATGCACAGCCCTTATTCATTTCCATCACATTCACTGCTGGAAAATGAAATCAGACATAGGATTCATTTTTTATGTTTGTGGACCATCATGCAGCACTCTTGCTTAAAACAGTGTGAAATTAATTTTAGATATACAATAGAAGAGAAGTCGCCATGAAAAATGAAGCAGAAGTATTTCATATTTTCAGAAAACCCTGGTGGCACAGTTGTTCACAAGACATATGTGAAAGTTAAATTTTTCACTACACTACAGTCTTCCCATTTGGATAGACCATTAAATCAAATCTGTATCCAGCAATTATAGGGAGCAGATTTCTATATGGTATGAATTTTGTGTGTTGTCTAACTTGGACTTCCAGATATAGAGGCAAAGTAAGAAGTGGACTATTTATTGTACTTAGACAATATTACTACTTGGGTGATCAAGCACAGAAGGATTTCTAATGGATTGGTTTATGCCCTGTTTAACAAAGTATTACTCCTTGGCCTTTGAAGAAAATGCTCCAGGTGTTCAATGTAAGTTCAACATAATGTCATTTGGTAAGACTGTATTATTGTTTGCATTCAACGTTATCAAAATTAGGTCATACTCATATATCTTTCCAGTTGACTCAGTTTCTGTGGTTGAAGTTTTCACTGTCTCTTATTTTAGATGTCTTATTGCAGAATTATATACTTTTTCATAAGCTGTTTTGAGAGCCCAATTGCTTAATAATAATAAACCTTTAAAAATGAACTTTCATATCTTTGTGGTATATTTATTCTCAAATAATATGTAAAAGCAATTTTTTTCACCATGTTACAGTCTTCCCATTGTGAGTGACCATTTATATTTGCTGGAATTAATGGGAATTTAATTGTAAAGAATTCATGCGGGTCTGTTCTATTATGAATACAGTTTGAATGCAAGCCAAGGCATGATTACTAGTGTAATCCCTTGTTTTTAAATGAAGTCCTCTAGAGATTAAGAGCATGTTGGGATTGCAAGTCTAGCAGACTTACCATCATAGTCAATGGAGAGGGATCATGGCGGTTACAGTCTGACAACAAATATTCCCCAACACATTTTCTATTCTGCATCAATATGTAATTGAATAATAATGATTGCAAGAGGCTGCAGTTTAGTGACAGAGCATGTTTCATCTGTTTAAAGCAGAATTTTAGTTCTGGCATCAGAAGATTTCCAGTTTTCAGAAGTCACTTGAAGAGATAGTAATGGGAAGAGTAACTATCAAACTAACAATATAAAGAAACCTTGTATGTCCTTGTGGGACATGGCCCAAAAATGAGCTTCCCTGACTACCAAGGAAGGCTTTGGCCCTGGTCATTGTTCAATTTGGGATAATCCATCAACATATTAACTTCTAAAGAAATGGTAGAGTAGGAAGAATATAATTTTTCCTTATTTCATGAGTAGCATATATTTGTTCAGGAATCTGATTCTTGAGTAATTTATAAAAAGTTGTGAGAACAGAAGGATATGAAATCAGTGAGATTTCCTGCTCCCTCTTGGAAAAGGTTACTTTGAGGATTCCCCACTCCGCCAACACTAGTGATCATATTGACTAAAGATTGGGTTGTTATAGGTTTTTTCGGGCTATATGGCCATATTCTAGAGGCATTCTCTCCTGACGTTTCGCCTGCATCTATGGCAGGCATCCTCAGAGGTAGTGAGGTGACCTCACTACCTCTGAGGATGCTTGCCATAGATGCAGGCAAAACATCAGGAGAGAATGCCTCTAGAACATGGAAACCTACAACAACCCAGTGATTCCAGCTATGAAAGCCTTCGACAATACATTGACTAAAGATTTCTAGGAATTGTGATCCAAAAAAGTAATTTTCCCAAACTCTGTAACAGTACTACATAAATCCCTGCATGGATTTCTCCTTCTGCAGGTGCTGTTCCTTAGTGCATCAAAAGATTGTGCTCTCTGATAAATGGAAAAATAACCTTTCAATTGTCAAATTTTCTTCTCGCTTAAGAAAACATGCCTTAAACAAAATGCAGTGTTTTACGATGTGATATATGTATGGGTATAGTTTTCTTTCTTTCATAGCAGTTTTTTTCTTCCTGAAAATGCCAATTAGGATGTTGACAAATTATTCCTTATAGAAGCATAGAAAATTTCTCATACACTATTTGTTAAAGAAGTGTTATTCTTTCTGTAGTAACACATGAATCTATGATGCTTAAATTGTAACAGGATCCAGTGTGCTTATCCAAAAACAAAGGCAATATTTTTCAAGAATTACAGACATGCCCATCTCACCTAGATTGAAGAGCTAGAGCCTATAATTAAACTCTTTGATTTACCAGTTTTTAAAAGGAACACATGAATCAAAGTGTCACTTAAAGCATGCTTTTATAAAGCAATACATTTAACTTGAGTTTGTATCCGGTACACTGCTAATGTGGGCATTTGAGTTTCAGAGAATATAAGTAGAAGAGTTTTTGATCCCTTACTAGATATTGAAGATCGGTTGAAATTGAAATAGAAAATGGACAAATAATTGTCTATCCCTTTTCTATAATCTGTTTAGGCTTAATACGATTAGTGAAGCATTTTGGGTAAGCTGATCAAGTTTGGAAGTAGAGACTTGTAAGTGTTTGATTTCCCATATGGTTGTTTGTTTGTTTTTACAAACAGGACAAAAAGGACAAAATAGAGCTATATATTGACATGAGTTGCTGTACAGCTTAGTATGGCTTTGTTTAGTTTCGCTTTTTGTCCTTTGAGGAACTTCAAATGTCATTTTAATGACACTGAAAACTATTGATTATCATTAATTGCACCTCTGTTGTAGTTCTTGAGCATAACAACATTTTTTAATATTGAAATATCAGTTTTTGATCTATTACTTGCCCATCACAGAATCATAGAACCAGAGTTGGAAGAGACAACAAAGGCCATCTCGTTTAACCCCCTGCCATGCAGCAACACGCAATCAAAGCACTTCCCAAAGTTGCCAATCCAGCCTCTGTTTAAAAATCTCCAGAGAATCATAGAATCAAAGAGTTGGAAGAGACCTCATGGGCCATCCAGTCCAAACCCCTGCCAAGAAGCAGGAATATTGCATTCAAATCACCCCTGACAGATGGCCATCTAGCCTCTGTTTAAAAGCTTCCAAAGAAGGAGCCTCCACCACACTCCGGGGCAGAGAGTTCCACTGCTGAACGGCTCTCACAGTCAGGAAGTTCTTCCTTATGTTCAGATGGAATCTCCTCTCTTGTAGTTTGAAGCCATTGTTCCGCGTCCTAGTCTGCAAGGAAGCAAAAAACAAGCTTGCTCCCTCCTCCCTGTGGCTTCCTCTCATATATTTATACATGGGCATCATATCTCCTCTCAGCCTTCTCTTCTTCAGGCTAAACATGCCCAGCTCCTTAAGCCGCTCCTCATAGGGCTTGTTCTCCAGACCCTTTATCATTTTAGTTGCCCTCCTCTGGACACATTCCAGCTTGTCAATATCTGTCTTGAATTGTGGTGCCCAGAATTGGACACAATATTCCAGGTGTGGTCTAACCAAAGCAGAATAGAGGTGTAGCATTACTTCCCTAGATCTAGACACTATGCTCCTATTGATGTAGGCCAAAATCCCATTGGCTTTTTTTTGCTGCCACGTCACATTGTTGGCTCATGTTTAACTTGTTGTCCACGAGGACTCCAAGATCTTTTTCACACGTACTGCTCTCAAGCTAGGCATCCCCCATTCTGTATCTTTGCATTTCATTTTTCCTGCCAAAGTGGAGAAAGGAGACTCCACCACACTCTAAGATAACATGTTCCACTATCAAACAGTTCTTAGCATCAGGAAGTTCTTCCTAATTTTTAGGTGGAATCTCTTTTCCTGTAATTTGAATCCATTGCTCCAAATCCTAATTCCTAGAGCAGCAGAAAACAAGCCTTCCTACTCATCAATATATCCTTTCAAATATTTCAACATGCTGATCAGGTTCTCTCTCAACCCCCTCTTCTCCAAGTTAACATATCCATCTCTCTCAATCAATCTTCATTGGGCTTGGCTTCCAAACCTTTGACCACATTGGTCACCCTTCTCTAGACACATTTCAGCTTGTCAATAGCCATCTTGAATTGAATTCCTGTGAGGACATTACTGATGATGTTGAAGTGGAGGCATTGTCAACAATGGCCATTACTTAGAAGGTAGACTATTGAGGAGCTAGAACTGAATAAGGCATTAGTATAATTCATGAGGCCAACTGAGAAGGAACAAAAAGTCAACATACATGGGACAGAAATGTGTACAACATACTGAAATTCCTGGATGTTGAACAGTCCTGCTGCTATCTTCTCACTTCAACCCAATGGAGCCAAACCCATTCAGGGAGCATGACTGTATGTGAAGTTTCCCCAGCCCTACCTCCCAATCCCACCAGTAAAAGATGGCCCCAACTCAAACTCAAGTCAATGTAGAGCTGGTAAGGCATTCTTGTAAGTAAGAATATTGGAGTGCTGCATCAGCCTGGCCTCTTTCCAAAAGTTTTTTGAGACTGTGGAGTAGGACTAACACCTGATAATGTTTCATGCCAAAGGGGAATTCCAGTAAAAGTCAGTCTAGTGAACTATGTTTGAGATATATAATTACAGTGATTGATAGGGCAGGAGAACCCTCTTCTAGTGGACTGCTATGCTGTACTAAAACCAAAAGCTACAGATATTGTTTCTCAGAAGAACAATGTAGAATGGATGTATGCTGAAGTCACTGGCATGGCTGAATATGTAGCTTCCACTGATGAGTTATCTTTAGCCACCTGGATGGCCAAATGTTAAAAAGATGACAAGGAACACAAGCAGTATGCAATAATTATAGGAATTTATATACTCTCCCTTTCTTTCATATTCAATATTCAATGTTTATTTTAAAGAGAAGAGTTATTAAACAATATAAATGTAAAATAAATGACTCACACAAAAATGAGTACAGTAACTAAGCACACTTTAGCACCAACTTCAAAAATGTTGGGAATGTGGTATTCTTCGTATCTGTTTTGATTTCATCTTCCATCACCCTTTCCAACCTAACCAAAACTGGAAGATAGACGTTGTAGTCCAATAGGTCCAGAGGGCCACACTTTCTCCATATTTATCTATACAAAACTCCCCAAATCCTATAGAAAAATCAGTGACCGTTGGACTGGGATTGGAAAAGAATAAGCAATTAATTTTAGGGAAACAATCAGAATGATAAATTCCATTGATTTGCCTACCAGCATTTTGAATCTACTGGTAGGTTGATTGTCAAAGGCAGTCTATACAGATGGCATTTCAGTAGTTCAGTATGAATGTTCCTAAGAAATGTATAGCTGTGGGCACATCTGTGACAATAAACAATGAAGTCAGGGTCATAGCTATTATGTGAACAACTAACAGCTAAAAGAAGACTTTCAGAGTTTAAGTCAGTTGGCGCTAGATGTTATTTAAATTTCTCATCCAATAAGGACATATATTTTCAGTATACATCGAAGAAAGAGTTTAAAATTAAGGAAATATTTACTCTCAAATATGGATGCCAAGGTTTTACAGTGATTACAATGAAATTAGTGTGTATGTGCGTACTTTGTAAGAAGAAGATACATCTATTATAATTTCCTTAGAATATATGCTAGAGTTAATTCCTTAAAAATCTTCAAAAAAAATGTCATTATCCAGCTAGTAAGTTTGTGAATTTTATGCACAGACAGTAGGGCTTAGTGTTGTAGATGTATATACCTGTGCATACATTTGGAGAAATGTGTATTGCCATTTCCATAGACCTCAAATGACAGTGGTTGGCACCTTCTGCTTTTGGCAAACAAGAGATGAAAAATGGGAAATGAGAAATGAGAAAAGCTGAGCAATTAGAAGAAATCACTCACATGTCTGCTACAGTGCTATAGAGTCCTTTCTTGCTCATGATGATAATAATATTAAAAGAGATCTCTACCTTTGAAAATGTCAGTTACTTTTACTGTACACAGCATTAGATACAGTCTGAACTTTTTTAACTGAAATGAAATGATGATATTCCTTGGAGTTCACAGGAAATATATATGCATGTGATTTCACTTCATTCTCATCTAGTAGCAAGTACAAATTCTTCCATTCCCTTTTCCATTAAGGAACAAAAAAGAAAAGAACATTAAAAACAAAATAATCCAGAAAAGTGGTTTGCATAAAATAAATTATTATTTTATTTTCAAATAATAATAATAATATAATAATAATGTGAAAACAATAAACATTGACAAAATCACGATCTGTCAACTGCAAAAGGCCACCTTACTTGGATCTGCATGAATCATTCGAAAATACAAGTGACACAGTCCTAAATGCTTGGGAAGTGCTTGACTTGTGATTTTGTGACACAAAATCCAGCATATATATCTTGTTTGCTGTGTCATACTGTTTTTTGTCTTAAACTCGTGTGGCAGGAGGTCTTTTAATCGTGTCTTCTGTGTTTTAATCATTTTTGTTATTATATTTTACATTTGTATTTTAGTTAAACTATTTTACCTTTGTGCTCTTAACAAAAACATGGGATAAAAATTAATTTATATATATATATATATATATATATATATATATATATATATATATGCGCTAGTGGAGAGTCCTAGAAGTAAAAAATGGTGAGTGTGAGTATTTTGGGGTAATTATCTATGTTTCAGTGACTCATTTCAAGTTGAAATTTCAAAGAGGGAAATTTCAAAGCAAAAGAAAGTAAAAGGTAGATGGTTAAAACTTAGTGGAATCTTGGTCATTGGATTATTTCAGTCTAAACTGCCATATAACCCAGTTCAAGACTGCCAAACTGTACTCTGAAACCGCATTGTAGATGGGGTGCCAGATTTCCTAGAACGTGGTTAAAGTTGTAGAACGGAAGCTCTCATAGATACTATCACAAAGAATGCTGGGATTGAAAAGAAAAAGTGTAAAATGAAAGAGCATTAAACCATTGCTGCTAAGATTCTTAAAATTTTGAAAATAGATAAGAAATCGGAAAAGGTTTTCAGAGGTACTGTCAATTTTTTGAGGTAAAAATGAGAGAGATGGGATAGCTAGAGGCCCTTTTGGACTGTTATATATAGACATGGACAACACTAGATACACATCCTCTGGACTGGTATTGAAGAAAGATTGGAATATACTAAATGAGTGTGGCCATGTTCAGATTATTGTGGGTTGGTTTCATAAATTGGGATACAAAGATACAGTCATGCATATAATCTCCTTCTCTGCACATTTCATATTATCAAGATTTCGATTTTGACTGAGCAAGGAAATTGCAATTACTAAAGACTGAACAAGTCAGGAGCCCAAACCAATTTCAAACTCAGTTTAAGATGCCATCTCTTTCCAAAGCTAGTAATCATTTCTCAGTTCTCAATTAAGATAAAATATGTGTGTTCAGGTGTTGCAGAATTCAACATATTAATGACATAGACAAGAGCAGCATCTATTTCACATTGTAGATGGTAATTCAAACAAAAGGTTTATGAGGAGGGGGCGAAGTTATATAAGGGCTCAGTATTTGTTTTTATCTTTCAGGACCTTGAAATATTAGCCTGAAGGTCTAATTTAAAGTTAATGTGTAAAATATGGTCTGAAGGGAATATGCAAAAGATAATCAAAGAGAAGGAAACTCAAGTATGAAACAGCTTTCATAAAGATTGTTCTATACAGCTCAGGTTTTTCCCCATGAAAGAAGCAAACATGGAAATATTCAATCTATATATATAAATTTGTTAGGGGCATCCAACGAGGAAACAAAACTCAAAACCCCCCCAACGAAACTTAACCAAAATTGCCATGCCCATAACACAACCCACAAGGTACAAACATATCTACTCAAAATGAAAAACAACACAACAACACACTCACAAAACGGCAAAACAACAACACTCAAAAAACCCCAACGAAACTTAACCAAAATTGCCATGCCCATAACACAACCCACAAGGTACAAACATATATTCTCAAAATGAAAAACAACACAACAACACACTCACAAAACGGCAAAACAACAAAACTCAAAAAACCCCAACGAAACTTAACCAAAATTGCCATGCCCATAACACAACCCACAAGGTACAAACATATCTACTCAAAATGAAAAACAACACAACAACACACTCACAAAACAGCAAAACAAAAACACTCAAAAAACCCCAACGAAACTTAACCAAAATTGCCATGCCCATAACACAACCCACAAGGTACAAACATATCTACTCAAAATGAAAAACAACACAACAACACACTCACAAAACGGCAAATCAACAAAACTCACAAACCCCCCAACGAAACTTCACCAAAATTCCCATGCCCATAACACAACCCACAAGGTACAAACATATCTTCTCAAAATGAAAAACAACACAACAACACACTCACAAAACGGCAAAACAACAAAACTCAAAAAACCCCAACGAAACTTAACCAAAATTGCCATGCCCATAACACAACCCACAAGGTACAAACATATCTACTCAAAATGAAAAACAACACAACAACACACTCACAAAACGGCAAATCAACAAAACTCACAAACCCCCCAACGAAACTTCACCAAAATTCCCATGCCCATAACACAACCCATAAGGTACAAACATATCTACTCAAAATGAAAAACAACACAACAACACACTCACAAAACGGCAAAACAACTGAGCATGCGCATTGGTGCCCAGCCGCAAGTTCCCTGGCGCGCGCACACAGTTCCCTCTGCAGAAGCCATGCCCACTCCAAGCCCCGCCGCGCTGCTTCCCGCACACACACACCCCCCGCCGCACACACACACGCAACCCCACGCTCCATCACTCCCCCCACCGCCACACACACACGAGCAACCCCACTCCCCCCGCTGCCGCACACACACACGCAACCCCACGCTCCATCACTCCCCCCGCTGCCGCACACACACACACAACCTCACGCTCCATCACTCGCCTGCCCCAATCTTACCTCCTTTTACTTCACGCCACCTCCAAACCCCACCGCACCCCTTTCCGCCCTGTCAAAATCCAGGAAAGACAGGAAGGAAGGAAAGAAGGAAGAAAGAGAAAAGGAGATAAAGAAAAGGGGGAAGGAAGGAAAGTTAGAGAAAGAAGGAAGAAGAAAAGGAAAGAAAAGGAAAGATGGAAGGAAAGAAAAGAGAGACAGCAGAAGAGAAAGAAAAAGGGGGAAGGAAGGAAAGAGGTAGAGAAGGAAGAAATGAGAGACAGAGGGAGGGAAAGAAAAAGGGGGAAGGAAGGAAGAAGGAAAGAAAAAAGGGAATGAAAGAAGGAAAGAGGGAGTGAAGGAAGGGGGAAGATGTAGAGAAAGAGGGAGGGAAGGAAAGAAGGAAAGAGAGAAGGAAGAAAAGAGACCAGAAGAGAAAGAAAAAGGGGGAAGGAAGGAAGGAGAGAAGGAAAGAAAAAAGGGAATGAAGGAAGGAAAGAGGGAGTGAAGGAAGGGGGAAGATGTAGAGAAAGAGGGAGGGAAGGAAAGAAGGAAAGAGAGAAGGAAGGAAAGAGGCCAGAAGAGAAAGAAAAAGGGGGAAGGAAGGAGATAGAGAAGGAAGAGGAGAAGGAAAGATGGGAGGGAAGGAAGGAAGGAGGGAAAGAAGGAGAGAAAGAGGGAAGGTTGGTCACAGCAATGCGTGGCGGGTAAAGGTTGTTATTTCTATGATTATTATGATGCTATTATTCCTATGAGACCCTTTTAGGGGGAATGGGAGAGGTGTCAGGTCCCAGAGGCAATGCATTGCATTATTGTTATTGTTATGATGGTGATGAAATAAAAGGAAATAAAAAGCGAAAGAAGGAAGCAAACAGGGAGGGAAGAAAGGCAAAGGAAGAAAGGGGGAGGGAATGAAGGAAAGAGAGAAGGATGAAACCAAGTAGTGAAAGAAGGAAAGAAAGAAAGAGGTAGAGAAGGAAGAAAGGAGAGAAAGGGGGAAGGAATAGGTAGGGACCTCTCTTTCATAATAGTCCAGATATCTACCTCAACTTTGATAAGTTTTACTATAGGCCACAGCAACGCGTGGCAGGGCACAGCTAGTACTCTTATAAATTAGATTTCTGCTGCAAAACTGGTATCAAATAGCAGTTTTTATTATTAAAAGGGGGTATTCTAATAAAAATTATGATCAGTATAAAAATGAAACTGAAACACAGCACAGATTATAAGCTATTTTTTAAAAAAAAATCTTTCCATACTTACAGAAACAGCAGTTGTCACAGAAGATTTACTGGCCGTTACTTAGAAGTTACATTTCTTTTTGCATTTGCAATGGTTTCTTTTCCCAGGTCTTAGAAAGCAAAAATTGGATTGCAAAATCAAATGTGTCACAAGCACAGTTACTGATGTGTTCTCTGTTTTAGAATTCATATAATAAAATGATCAGTATTATCTTTTTTCCACTTTGGTCAAGTTAACTTTGGAGGTTTTGCAGGAAACAAATCTTGTGTTTTGAAACAGTTAAAATGCATACAGGAAATCATAGCGGTGGCTTAACTGTTTGGGGCTTTTCCCCCACAGGAAGATGTGGATCACAATTACTATACTTCTCGGACCTTTGGCCCATCTGATTCTATCAGCCGTGATCTATGGGTGAACATAGACAAAATGGAGAAAGATAAAGTGAAGATTCATGGGATCCTCTCCAACACGCATCGACAAGCCGCAGTAAGACATTTTGATATATATTTCTATTTAATCTTTTCTGTTGTCATCTAACTGCCTATGTAATGCTCACCACACTATATGTGTAGCTTTGCTCGTGATCAAAGAAATTCCACACTGAACCAAAACTACATCTTATCTGTTATTTTTTATTACTGTTATTTCCAGGGTGTGACACCCTTGTAAAGATTTTTTTTACTGTACATAGGAAGTTATTTCCTTTAAAAAACACATTTACCTTGCTATTAATCTTCCTGCTGAGTTTTTAGGAAGGTTCCAAAATAGTATGGTGGAAAACAAGTATCATTTATGTCATTTATGACAGAAGCTGTTTTGCCACTGAGATAAATTACACTACTAAGTAACTCGTTTAATTACAGTATTTAAGACAAAGAAAATAGCAGACCTTCATTTATTCATTTAAATTTGTACAAAAGCAGAAAGTTAACTCTTTGATCTTTGTCAAAATGTTGTTGTTTCATTTCTGTTGATTTTTGTCATATGGGAACAGAAATGGCAGATCCAATTACATTTCCATATCAAAAATCTGCTTTTGCTAATTCTGATCATGAACTAGTTGTTGCAAGAACACTAATCTAAGCCTTTCCCCTGGGAGTATCATTGAATGCTTTATGCTCACCCAAGTACTGGGAACTGTTCAAAGGAAAGAGTTAGTGCTGCCATGAAAAGGGATATAAATGCAGTCGCAAAAATGACTTCCTCTTTGTTGTGATAAAATGTATTTTTGCTGTGTTGGCCCAAAAAAATGAATGGAGTGAGGTCTGGCATATAGGGGAGGGGGCAGCTCTAAGAGATTGCCCATGAATCTTTAAAACTATACAAGGAATTATATGAAAGTGGAAGAGGGAGGAGAATGAAATAAATACAAAAGTTTAAGAAGGCTGCTGTCCATTGGATTGTGTCATATCATTTCCCAGGACCAATAAACTCACCAACCAAGTGACAGGCTGAGAGAAGAGTAGTAGACAGGAGAGATGCTCTGAAAGATTTAGAAGGGGGGAGAAGTAATAAATGCTCTAAATTTAGACTGATACAACATAATTTATAGAAACTTTCTCTTCTCAGCCAAACTAAAAAGAACAGCTAAAATGGATGTTGCAAAGTGGAAATGCTGGAGTCTAGCAGTTTCCTGATTTAAGAATGAACCCAATATTGTACACTATGAATTATCTGAGATTTCTGGATATGGTTGCTTGTTTGGTCATAAAAAAGAACCTCTGCTACAAATAAGAGCATTTAATGATCTGGCTGTTCTGTGAACAGGTCATTTTTGAGCACACTGGGAAAGTGGGACAGGAAGAGGATCTGGATAAAATAGCCAGAATGTTTGGTCAAAGAAATGCCAATCTATTCATGTTTATGCATTGTGTTGTAGGACCTTAATTTTATTGCTAAATTCAAATGAGTTACAACAATTAAATTATAAGCACAGAATATCAGATTTCTCTTTTTCAAGGAATTTATTTAGGGCCCCTTCAATCTAACCATAAAATTTAGGAGTCAAAAAAGAAAAAAAATCAGTTATGAGAAACTGCAAATGGACAATCATAGAAATTGGTAGAATTCTTATGCCACATGTCAAGAATTAGCATGTTTGTGTATGCATAGCACTTTTATTCTGTTGGAATCCACGTTAGAACTCTCAGTGCATATTGTTTGAACTGTGGTTATTTTGTAGTTTGTTGTAAGCAACATTTCTGCAAATGTGGGGTAGAGTGATCTCAAAATTTGATTGTCCAAAATGGATTCTTCTTCAAGCTTAGCCATATATATTTGAGCAATTAAAATACATGGCTATGGTAAAAAAAGAAATTTGCAAAAGACCAAACTTATTTGATGGCTCAACCTTAATGTGGATGGCCTTAATGTGGACTCTTGTCTTTGCAATGCATGTTATTATAACAATGCTGTCTGATAGCCAGTAAGACTGCAGGTTTCAGTCAGTGTTTTAATGGAACTATCCAAATAGATTCAGCAGTTTGGACAGTCCCTGTAAAGTTCACCAGAAGAAAAAAAAAACAACAGTTGGGTTCATCACCCCATCATTAAAGTCACCAGCCATCACTGCACCAGAGCATAAAAGTGACTGTAATTTAGAGGTTAGGGTTGCTTCTATTCCAAATCAGAAGTATCAAGCAAAGAACAACTCATTTTTAAATGTTTAAGCTTTGATTGAATTAATACATTTACAATTTTGATAAGTGGTGCTATAAAAACACATCCTACAGACTTTTGATTGTGAATTGTGTTTATTAATTGGGTCACAGTAAATCATGTGAAAGTACACCCAACATACTTTATGTGAAAAAAACTTCACAATTGTTTCTCAAATGATGTCCAAGCTTCTTGGCAAAAGAATAATAACCTAGATTTTGAACTTTTGGTCATGAAGAAGCACTTGGTTACACTTCAAAAACATTATCTCATCTAATTCAGATAGCTAACAAGAAATAGCAAATGTAAGATTGTCCTCTTTTTCTTAATAATTTCATCCTAAGCATTACAAAGTGAAAGATTAGTTATCTACCATTGCATATAGTTCTGTATTTGGCCATATCCTTTTATATCCTATTTGCATTTTGGTACTTTTATATGAACAATCTTATGGCTATATAATGATAGAATATTAGTTTTACAATTACATATCCATGTACCAGATCCGGATGAATATGACTCGTTCCCAATAAAAGTCTGTGCAATGAAACATGTTTTTAATGTCACCTTGGCAATCCAGTCAGTGGGCAGGCGTTCCATACAGCAAATTCTTACACTGAAACTAACAAAAATAACTTTGGAGTCCTTGATTATTATGGCTAAGTCAAGAAGAAAAACGTTGCTTCATGTTGGACTTCACATCACTTCATTATTTTATGCCTTCTTTCAGCTTCTCAAGATAATAAATTTGAAAAAAAGAAGGGGGAGAATCATAAAATCGTTAGAGTGTTAAAAATTCTTAAGGGCTTGCTTGTCAGAACTGGCCTGGAATGTCTTCTCTGCCCTTGTAGAGAAATGAATCTGTGTCATTATACAATGGAGAATTTTCACTTCATCCAAATATTAACTGACAACAATACAAGCAGCATCTTAAAGTTTATTCTCTGGAGAAAAGAGATCTAATGTTTTAAAAGCTAATTCATGCATTCTAGATTGAGAAGACTGCATTCATGTAGGAAACATGAATTATACCTGCTCTTCCAAACTAAACCGATTTTGGGGTATTAATGAATTGGAAAATTGTCTTCTAAAATTATGACTCTTAAGCCTGTCAAAATCTTTAGTTTCACCTGTTTTCCTTACATTTTCTATCACTGTTGTGTTCTTTACTGAACTACAACTTGGGCAATGTAAAAAAATGTTTGGTACGTGGATTTTGTCATGTTGATATGAGATTTATTTGTGTGTGTGTCAGGAGCGACTGGTGTGAGAGAATTGGCTATCTACAAGGATGTTGCCCAGGGGACGCTTGGATGTTTGATGTTTTCCATCCTTGTGGGAGGCTTATCTCATATCCCCGCATGGGGAGCTGGAGCTAACTGAGGGATCTCAACCCACTCTCCCTAACGATCGGCAGTCCTGCCAGCACAAGGGTTTAACCACATAGAAGATTGAATGGCTTATCCTATGGGTATGAAAATATGGACACTTTACATTTTGGAATATTCAAGAAAGATTTTGAAAGCTTAAATACAAAATGAAGTGGAGCATATTTCCCCAACTTTTATTTAAAGTCCGTAATTCTGCAAAAGAATTCACCTTCTAGTCAGTAGAATGAAATGGATGGGAGATGAGACAAGGAAATACAATATCAATCACTCACTGGAATCTTTGAGAATCACAGTTTGTGAAGAGGGAAACAATTGTGGGGCATGAAGTGCCTTCACTCCTTCCTCTTATCTCAGTGCCTTCCAACATTAGTGCAAGGACCTGGCGATTTACTAAGCCATAATTTTTAGGAGATTTGAGCCACTGGGCCTCGTTTGAGATTAGAATATAAGCCAGCATCAAATGATTACTCTGGTTTAATGCAAGCCAGGATCTTTATACCGAGCCAGCCCACACCACAGAAACAGGGGGGGGGGGGGGGAAGGATAATTGTTCAACTCAAATATTTATTTTGGACTCCATAATGTATTGTTTAGATCAGACTTGCACAAGTGTTTTGGACTTTAGCCCCAGAATTCCTGACCCTTGGACAAGCTGGCTAGGGCTTCTGGGAGTTGGAGGTCCCAAACACCTGGAGAGCCACAGGTTATACAGACCTGGTTTAGAATAGTGTTTCTTAGCCATGTGGTCTGCCTGTTTTACTGGTAGAAAGGTAGTTATATTTCATTTGTAAATACATTATTTTTCATCTATGGCTTCCTTGGCATATCCTGGAGGTCCCTGGGAGTCACAGAAAAGAAACAAGTTTGCATCACAGTTGGGAAAAGGTTGGGAAACACTGGTTTTCTCGTATAAGGTCTTTAATTAACATCTATGGACCTTATGTAATTAAGCAAGTATTTAGATGAGTCTCTGTCAAAAGATTTTTTTTAATTCAACTGAAATGGTGCAAATGGAGCTTGGCAGGATTTTACTTATGTCCAACATTAGGCTTATACATGTCTTCTTCAGTACAAGAGCAAGGGGAAGAATAAAAGCACCACTTTCCCAGCTGCTGTTTATCATAATATCTAACCCAGAATGTAATAGTTTTGCATTCATCAGTGAACTGGAGTAGGCCAAAAGATAACTTTATTTTGAAGAGACTTCAGGACCCCGTTGAACACCAACACTCATATGAGTTTGTAACAGCCCATCAGCTGCTTCGAAACTAGTGCATCCTAAAATTAAAAGTCCTCAATGCTAAGGAAGCCATTACAACCCAGGTCTTTTTGCAGCAAACACATAAGATAAAGGGGGGGGGGGGGGGTACTCATGGCTCTCCAGAGATTTTTTCCCACCAGACCTAGCTAACATAGCTAATCAATCATTAGCGACCATGAGGATTTTGGTCAAACAACACCTGAAGGGCTATGTGCTCACCATCCTGATTTTGAAAAGACTTTCTGAAAGAAATAGGCTTTGAAGTGCAGTTTAAAGATCAAAGAAGTATTGGAATGTATCTTTTCACAGAAGGGTTCTGTGAAGTCTCAGTAGAACAGAATAAGTGTGGGCAAAATGTTGAATAGGAAAGCAGAGACAGAGCATTGACAGGAAAGCCTTATTTAGACTGGCATATAAGAAAAAGGCTCTGAGAAAGATCCTGAAAAATGTTAAGTGGTAAATGGCAACTAAATTTTAAAATGATATGACTGTACCTTGTTCACTAAGATCAATTCTGTTTGATCTGGAAACTACATTTGAAAATATCTATCACAGGTTTTGAGCAATACATGTCACTAATATAAGCTGCTTATGTGCCCGTTTTTGTTTTTGTTTTGTTTTGTTTTTTTCTGAGCAGGAATAATCGACTGTAATTGAACTTAGGACCACATTTTTACTCACAGGCTCCTGGCATGAGGAGATCTGAACTCGGGGGGGGGGGGGGGGACTCAAAAGGATGCACTAGTTTCGAAGCAGCTGATGAGCTGTTATTTTTAATGTTTTTAATGTTTCAGATACTTTCAGTTTTGATTTGTTGGGCTTATGGGTGGATTAAGACCTTTTCGAGAGGGCATTCAATTAATGTGCAACAACAATATGACAATATGGCAAGAAGATCGGAATGGAACAAGGAATATGAGACTGGTTATGATTCTACTAAGAGACGTAGCGGATTTTTAGTGTTGTCTGTGGTTGTGTATAGTCTATATGTTCTTTGTAAGCTGTCTTCTGTACGTGTTTGTACACCGCCATGAGTCGCCCGAACGGGCTGAGAATGGCGGTTAATAAGTGCATTAAATAAATAAATAAATAAATAAATAAATAAATTTTCATGTGTCTAGAGTCAAAACTACTACCTTTCCCATGTGTCTAACCCAAAACAAAAAATGAAGAAGGCATTCCCCTTATATATATTTTTTGTTACAGGGTGCAGCACTGGAGAGCTCCAGCTCCAATAAGAGGTGTCTTTGGCATTGTTTACCCCGTGTGTACTTTGCCTACCCTGCCTCAGAGTAAACTCATTTGAGTTCAGTAATACTTACTGTATATACTAGTCATGGGCAAACTTCAGTCCTCCGGGTGTTTTGGACTTCAACTCCCACCATTCCTAACAGCCGGCAGAAGTTGAAGTCCAAAACACCTGGAGGGCCAGAGTTTGCCCATGCCTGGGTATATACTCATACATGTTGACCTCATGTATAAGTTGAGCACAGGTTTTGGAGTTTGATGTGATCCATAGATGTTGAAAGTCATTTCATGGAGAGGGGAATTTACCAATACTGCCACTATCTTTTTCCCACACAGGCATTCAAACGAACTAGAAGTGGTACCATGGTGACGAGAGTAGAGGGGTTGGTGCTTCTTTTAGATTCTCCAGGAAGCTCTTGCCATTTACCACTCTACTCGGGGAAAGGGGCCCTTCCTTTGTTGATAAGCGTTAAGGTCACATTGACCCAGTTTTTTTGGGTTGATTTTTGATTGGAACTTCTAGGCCTATATATAGAATCCTTCTGAGTGTGTAAGCTTAGTGTTGCAATCTAAGTTAGCTTATACAGCTTCCGTTAAACATTATATGGAAAGCGTGGGAGGTTTGGGAATCAAAATGACATTTGCAAGCAGCCACAGGGGTTTGTTTTTCTTCCTTCCTGTTAAATATAGACAGATTACCTTCTTTCATATCAAAGGGTGATATTCAATATTTGGATCATAGTTATTCAGAGCATTGCTTGCAGCTTGGGTTGAGCATTATTTTCTCCCAAACTAATTTCAGCTCTTGTCCTAGGAGACATTTTTATCAGTCAAGGTAAGACAGCAGTAAAATTTGGACCAAAATTCTAAAAATCAGTAAGTGGTATATTGCATATGCTTAGATTAAATAAAAGGACAGAAAGTGTGATTGTAGCAAAGAAGAATAGTTGGTAAAGCAAGCCTGTGAAGGAAAGGGTTCTGGAGCTATGGTGATTGTTCTGCCACATCCCAAACTCTGCCGGTGCACTGCAGCTATGGGTGGCTTTCTATGTTTCTGCCTCCCTTATTTGGGTGCAATGTGGTTTGGGGGGGGGTACTATAGCTCCAAGACTAGTGTGCCTCTAACCCCATTTGAGAGGTGCAACAAGAGAACGGCAGTTTTCCCGTATGCTCATTCACCACACCTTTAGTATTTTTGCCCCATCCCAGAAGCACACAGTAGTACAGCAGAGATGGAGCTTTCCATTGCCATATAGGCAGGGGAGAATGGGATAGACTTCACTCAGCCCCTTACTGTTGCTTTGTGCTTTCAAGTCCATTTTGAAGGTCTGGTGGCCTTATCATGGGGTTTTCATGGTAAGACTTTTTCAAATGAGTTTTGCCTGTTGCTTTCCTCTGAGACTGAGTGGTCGGTTCTATAACTGAGTGGGAATTAGAGTCCTGGTCTTCAGAGTAATAGTCTGATATTCAGACCACTGCACCACACCAGTTCTGTGACCTCAGGGTAGCTTACAACAAAACACAGTGCCCAACCACTTAATTACACTGCTTCTCAAGCTATCATACATGATTGGTTGGGTGGTTGTCGATTGATTGATTGATTGATTGATTGATTACTTTTTTCCCAGTTTGGAAAGCTAAAGCTAGCATAATTAAAATTTAACAGCATACAAAAGTTAAAGACAAATAAATCATCATAAAAGTGAACCTCAGCTAAGAAGAATAAAATCTCAAATGCTTGCCAAATAAAAAGGTACAATGTACAAAAATACGAGGATACAATGAAATTTTACTAACATACTTATTGAGAGACTTGTTGGAGCGATAAAGTAGGCTGTTGTATTTTTGTAGTCTGATTCTCAATCATGTTATCCTTCATCACGAACGTCTTTCTTTTTAGTTAATTTTCTTTCAGCTGTCTGCTCACATGACCAGGCTATGTAGCTTTGGATAAAAACTGCCATATAAACCACCAAACAGAGTTTTCCAACCACATTTTTATGTAGTTAAGCTTTTCCTACAGCTATGCTGGCTGGTACAGGGTGGGCTGCACAAAGCATTAAATGATGGAAGACTAATGAAGTTCACTGGACCTTTGTCTGATTGTGAAGGCTAAGCAGGATCAGCCCTGCTTAGTATTTGGGTGGGAGGATGCCAAGGAATACTGTGTCCTGTGGGCTTATATTTCAGAGGAAGGAATTGGCAAAACCATTTCTTGAGTATTCTTGCCTAAGAACATCTTTTGAAAAATTTATGAAGTTACTATAAGTCATAAGGCAACTTAAATAATCTTATATACACAATGAAGCCCATAAGAAAAGCAACATGATTAATTGTCCATGCCATTTGTTAAATGTTAAGTAATGGGAAACAGATAAAATAAGCAATAAAGAACATATTCCTCAATTACTACAAATCTTGTATCTTGGATATTTCATTTTTTTTAAAAAATAATCATCTGTTTAGAAAATAGAATCAGTATTTCTAGCTGTAAATGGCATGTGTGCGTATATATCCCCTTTTAGGAAATCAAAGTAAATTAATTTTGAAGTCATTATAAATATTAAGTGATTAATTTTGCACCATTCAAATACCTAATAGATGAGGAAAGTAATCCTTTCTAGAGACAGCAGGGTGGTAGAATTAAAAGCAAAATATCAAAGTTAAAAATGAAACAGACATTGACTTAATTTAAAAATACATTTGAGAGGTTTTTAAAATTGTAATGGATGGAATGGGCATTTTCTCGTGTGTTTTTCTAATGTACTTTCAGATTATTTTTATTTCACATCCTGAGATTTGCAAAACATAATACCGTATGATTTAACTGTAGCCCATATGAAAGTACAATGTGTGTGTTGATAACAGCTCTGTCAGTATAGAAATAAAAAATTGCCCATTGGACATGTCAAATAATATATGCTGCCAGTTTAATTCCAGTGAATGGTAAATAGCAATAGGTGTCCCATTCCTTCCAACCCCTTTGTCTTCATAAGATCCCAAGAGATTGAATTGTTTACTAAAAGCCAAGCCAAGGACAAATTTAGCCAATCTAAATTGAAAATGATCCACACTTATTTTTTCAAGCATTCATATGTTGTCCAATTTGATCATTAAAGGGTTAAGCCCTTCTTTCCACCATCCTCAGTCCTGTTTCATTGAGTGTTCATCCAGCTATTTTCTAAGGTTCCTACCATATGATCTACTGCAGTAGTTGTCAACCTGTGGGTCCCCAGATGTTTTGGCCTTCAACTCCCTGAAATCCTAATTGCTGGTAAACTGGCTAGGATTTATTATTATTATTATTATTATTATTATTATTATTATTATTAAATTTTATTTGTACCCCGCTAGCATCTCCCAGAGGATTCGATGCGGCTTACAACAAGCCGAGGCCACAACAATGGGAGTTGTAGGCCAAAACAGCTGGGGACCCACAGAGGGCCACTAGTCTACTGCCATAAAAAATACCTACCTACCTCTCTCCCTTCCTTCTGCTATTGTTCATATAGAAGCCCCAAAGAAGGAAACCAAAAGAAAAAGGAAAAACACATACACAGCTCTAACAAACACATGAATTAAAAACATAACACATATGTAATATTGACAAATACAAAATTGTGCAGGTACAACTGTACCAGGAGCTCCAATTTTGTTGGCTTTGCATTTAATATTTGTTATAGTCCTACGTTTCAGGGACTCTGCAGATAGGTGGCTTCTTTTGGCTGCAATCATAGGGCAAGCCACCTGTCAATTATCATTAGGTTCCCTGGTCCCGCCCTTTTTTGAGTTTTGGAGGGAATAGAGCCTTTTTGAGTCAGTTCTCACAGAGAAGCCTTTCGCACAGGACATAAAACGAAGAGCTCCTGTAGAAAGCTTCGTCTTCTACGGCTTGGCCGGGGAGATATACAGCCTACAGCTTGGCTGGGGAGATACAGCCCCACAGCTTGGCCGAGGATCATGCAGCCTTACAGCTCCTTTGCTGAGGGACTTCAGCCAGCCATCACCGAAACCTGAACTTTTCCCCTGGAAGTCTACAAAGCTCCGCTTGGTAAGGGTCACTTGCGGAAGCCAGATGCAGTTGGTACCGGGTGCAGGGGCTCCACGCCAACAGAGGCAAGTACAGACTGCCCAGATTGGAAGTTAAGGATTTCCCCATCAGTTATTATATAGTTATGAAGATAGTGCCTGTTCCCAGCGAACAAGATTGCAAGAGCCTATAGACTGTTAAGAAAGCTTTAAAGTACCTGTTTGTTTTTCATCGATAAAGAAATTTGTTGGACTTACTTTAAGCCTCTACAGAACTTTGTTTTGAGGAGGTCCAAGGGCCTTTAATCTGAGGCAGCCCCGGCGTCCCGTTGGGCACACAGAATTTATGTCCTGTCTAGAGTCATATGCACAGGCCCAGCATGCGACAGCACAAAAATATATTTACATACTATACAAAAACATAAGAATAAACCATACACAATTTTTAACTTATACAGCAACCTTGGAGCGCAGTGCTGCTTTATGAAAGGAAAACAGTAATAAATCCATTCAAATGACTTTACAATAGGCTTAAATCCATTCAGATATCAAAATTCATTCCAAGCCATGGAATGTGTAGGTGTAGACAAAAGGTGTAGACAAAAACTGCAGGTTGACTGGATGTGTAAACAGTATGACCTAAATATAGAATCAGGAATAAAGTAAGCAGAGGGTGGATGAAGTTTGGAAATTCAAGGGAGAGAGGATGTAGGAACTGAGTTCACCTCTAGATTGCATTATTTTCTAAGCCTGAAAGCAACTGTGTGTTCATGTTTAGAATTTTTAGGCAATAAGGATTCTTCAGCAGGAACTTTAGTAGCAGATTTTTATTTCTTCCAAGCAGCTGCTTAAGGGAGAAGAACTCTCACACCATTTCCCAGAGATCAGAAACTATCAGGATATTGATGTCTACAGGGCATATTAGTTCTCCCCCTGGTTGAAACTGATGGCAGTTGGGAGGGCATTTGGGTGGAGAAGGCTGCTATGTGGGTTGCAAGTATCTACAGTGTTATGAATAACTTTTCAATAACTTTAAAGCATAGGTTCTTTGTATTGCAATTTTCCAGAGAAAGGGTATCAGAACTTTTACACTTTTTCACAAAGAATGACATTGGACATACAGACATGCAGATTCTATGTAACTATATTGAATTCACAAACCACCTGAAGTTACCTTGGCTAACAAACAAAGGGGAATAACATTTTTACTCAGCATTCCCATTACATATGCACATTTATTCATCCTCATTCGTCCAAATATTGCCATATCCTTTCTCCCTCCTTGGAGAAGCATCAGCTTAGGCCAGACACCGCTTTCCCTGCAGTCTGCCAATGCACAGTTCCAAAACTTCAAAAAATGCCAGAATGCATCCTGTTTACCTAAGAACAATCCCAAGGTTCAGATCTCTGTTTTCCCTACTCCAAAATCGCACTCCTTTCTCTTCCCTTGAAAAAGGGAGCAAGTGACTAGACTGTGTTGCATTGCATATCTGCCACTCCCAGAGGTACACCATCTCTATTCTTCATGGAGTGGCAGGTGAGCCAGACTCCACCGGTCTGCCACAATTTTGGAATATTAGAAAGTCTCTTATATAGCAATGATTTTTGCTGATGTTGTTCCAAAGTTGCAAATGACTGATAGATGTTTTTCCAGTCTGGCTTCATCTCAGTTCCTGGCAGAGGTTGACTCTGCTTAATTGGTGTTGGTAAACATAAGGAGCTTTGTATTGATATCCTTCTTAACATAAGAAACCTTGAAAACATTTTCTTAACTTAAAGAGCCATTGTCTCTGATAATGTAAATACGTTGTTTTTCACCCAAAAATTCAATAGTTAATCATTGTCACAGGTCATCAATGTAATTATAGTCCATGAATTCCTTCTTGCAGTTTTCCAGACCTCATCTTAGGGTGGTATCTCTAGACTATAAAGACCCCAACCATATATCTTTTATACAATTCCATGCAAACCATACATCATATTTCAGGACAAAGGTTCAGTTCTTTGCTTTTTGACTTGAAAATCCTTCATTGACTGGGATGATCAGATATGTTTAGGATTTCTGCTTCAGCCTTCACTTGTTATCCTAAATATTCTTCCTTTATATATTGCAGAGCCCAATCTGTTATTCATAACTGTTTTCAGCATTAATACTGAGAAATGATTCCAGACTGAAAGGGACAGGGCTGCTGCGGTATCTTATAAGACAAAAGCAACAGTGATTGGCTGGATCACATATTGAAGTGCAGTTTTACTATCCCTTACCTTATTGATTTTCTTTTCTGGTATTGTTCTTTACAGAGAGTGAATCTATCCTTTGATTTCCCATTTTACGGCCATTTCCTACGTGAAATTACTGTGGCAACTGGGGGTAAGTGGCTTTCTACCCATTCATTTTGACATGGACATTAGATGTTTAAGTTTTTATATTTGTGGGTATAGTATGTGTGTGCATAAATATCAAATCAACAGAAAAAGTAAAGTACACTAGAACTTCTATTACACTATATAACAAAATTTAAAAATGTTCTTTTCCTGGTTTGAAATTGTTATTCCTGTTTAATTGTGAAGTACTTACTTTGAAAGTAGTTATTATATTCCAGAAACTTCATTTTTATGGCGGCCACAAACTATGTGGAATTGGTTGAGACTTGATGAGATATTCATTGAAAACCTATAGCAAAATGTGCTGCAGGATGCCACAAAAATGAAGTTTTTTTACAATTTAATATTTTTTTCATGTTTTTATGATAGATTCAATCAGGAAAGGACATTTATAACCCAGGAACAAAAATCATGTTACATTGTGTTATCAAACATTCGAAAAACTAGACTGCTTCTTTCTTCCAAATACATTCCACCTTCTGGGAGAGTAAACTTATATAAATAGTGGTTACAATAACCACTGAACCTTTTGCTTCACTGAATGTTTTGAATAAGAGTTTTCTCGTGATTCCTTTCCTTACCACTACTTTCAAAGACACTGGAGAGGATGTTGCTATTCTTCATCACAAAGCTCTGCTGATATACTATTTTATTTTAAGAAATCTTAAGTTGTCAATAACATTTCATTAAGCATATTACAAACACAACCATTATACTGCTGATTGGGTGATGCATTTGTTGTGATTGACTAATGATCTGGAATTTGATGCACTTAGGAAACCATAATACATGTGGCAAAGTAGACAATGCACTAAAATTGTCACTTATAGATGCATCTTTTAAAAGAAGTGAAAATCAGATGTGAAGAGAGGTAGTTCTTTATGGTGCATGAGGAAAGTTTTAATGTTTTTCACCCCAATTAAAATCTCTTGGGCAATTTTATTAGATTTCAGATGGAAACATCGTTGATTTTACCTTTCAATACTAATAGCAGCTGGAGGGGGGAGTATTATTCTGCCCCCTTCCATCCCTTTTCCCTTAAAAATGAAATTGCACTTAAACTGAAAATTTCCTCTAATGTTACCATTAACTGCTTTGGATCCTGATCAAGGGAGAAAAGCAGCGTGAAAACAACAACAATAGCAGCAGCACAACAGTCATTTTAAAAACATTACATACAGGATTGCATGTGGTTTGGCTTAGCCTGTGGAGGGGTGTTTTTTGCAGAATGTGTCACAGCAGCTTATCAGCCTCAGTAATAAATGAGCTACAAGTCCATTAAATATACAATGCTTGCACTTCTCTCATTCAATTGTTTTTGTGAAGAAATTGGATGACAAAGGACTCAAAAGAGGTGACAAAAAAAGCTGTTCAACAAAGGAATACACTGCCTCAAAGTGTGGTGGTCTCCCCTCTGGAGGTTTTTAAACCAAGGTTGGATGGCCATCTGTCAGGAGTGATTTGATTGTGTATCTCTGCATGACAAGGGGTTGGACTGGATGGCTTTTGTGATCCTTTCCAAGTCCTTGATTTTAAGTAGTCTTTTATCTTGGTGGTGGGTGGAAGGAAGCCTGATAAATTATAAGTCCAGAATCAAATTTGGATCAGGCCATTCCTTTCGTTTCTGTTTTTGCCATCTCCTTCTCTCCGTCTCATTCCCTAACTCCTTTTCTTTCTTCATCAACCAGAGGAACGGATGAATGTAAACTTGCACTTGGGACCAACCACGCAATACATTTTTAAAATGTTTTTCCCAGTGCATTATACAGGAGTGTTTGCTTGCTTGCTTGCTTGCTTGTGGATGGTGGGCTGCTAGCCTCTTCCAATATGTTGTGAGAACAAGGAATATAAATTGCAAAACGTTTGGAAGAAGTTGTTGTTTTTTCATAGTAAAGAAAGTGTAATAATGGGTGAACTCTGTGATATAGAAGTGCATCTTTGATATTTGGCAAGAAGGAATGGTGTCCTGCTCCTGGAGAATTTACAGGGTAGGGCCAGTGGGGATACCTTTCTGGAGGTTTTATTTCTAGAAAGAAAGAAATCCTAATAATCCGGGGATAACCCAAACATTATGAAACTTAGTGGGCCAACAGTGATAGATGTGTCCTCTAAACATGGCCATGTTCATCCTGAAAGCCCTGAAAATGATGGGAAGGGGCGTCCATGAAGCCCTTCCCCCTTGCCACCAATGGGCATTTTCTAGCTCCGGACCATAACAGAACCGCACCCCCCCCCCCTTTCTGGAATCCAGATAGCAGAAACAGCTCAAGGTTCAGTTGAAATGCACAAGCCTACTAAGTAGTCCATTGAGGTGGGCAGCAGAGGGGGGATTTTAAATAGTTTAGAAGTGTTATAGCTTCTACTGTAATTTTCTACCTCCTTCATATTCCCAGAATAAGAAAAGTAATTAAAATAATTACTACTACACTTTGAAAGGAGTAAGGTTTTCCCATATTAAGTTATAGTTGTGATTTAGCTTTCCTCTACCTTCTTTCTAGAAAGAAGCCAATTGCAAACATCTCTCTTTTTTAATTTTTGGTTATTTCTAACTAGTTTCATCAAACTCTTGAAATGAATTGTTAATAGATTATGATTTCTGACCCTCAATTAATGAGAGAGAGAAATCAAATGGGATGGTTTGGGCAATTAATGTACCCTTGCTCTCAAATCCTGTTTTACCAAGGTTACTTGCTTCATGACTGTGAAGTAAATCAGATTGTACTGCCATTATTAGTATAATTAATCAAATCATGTTCTTCTAGAGGTAAGTATCTGTCATTTGGGATTTCTGCATATGCTAATTCTGGTACCTGGAAAACCACTAGAGACTTTCAAGCTCTTTGATAATAGAAAGGTTTCTTGACAGAATGTTTCAGAGGTTTTTAGTGAGGAGACAGCAGCAGCATTGACAATGGACTTGTATGTCAGGTTGGGAGAGGAAAGGGAGGGCATGTAGTCTGAGAAAGAAAAGGAAGAGTGATACTGGCATAGCAAAATATAAGCAATTTATATTCCCTCTAAATAATACTAAGTAAGGTTGTATTGAGCTACAATATCAATCTTTCACCAGACAGGGCCAGGACTTTTCTAAGGCAAGAAGCTAGAAAATCTCGACAGTTGTTTGGATTGGCAAGACAGCCTACCTGGTTATTTTCTGAAGACACAAAGATTTAACGGTATTTTTTTAGAGTTGTTGTCAGGTGATTTGTGACTTCCTCTATGGATTAAACATGAGTTCCAGACACCTAATTAGTCAAGTAATCAATTCGTTCTATAATAAATCTTCACCCAGACCCATTTTAAAAGCTTAAAAAGATGAGTTTTTGAGATATTTTTATGTCTAAGGCTGTCATAATGCAACATGAAATAATAAAATATTCCAAAAATCAAAGAATGATGTCAGAAGTCCATTACTTTCTACTTCTGTTTTGTTTGGAAACCAGATGGATTTTTTTAATCATCATATTAGATTACCAAGAACTTGAAAAGCACCCCAGTGACATGAATCAGTCATAGGCATGGGCATTTATTGTTGTTGCTGTTGTTATTTTAGCCTTGGGTGATATTTTGGCTTTCATCAAGAGAACTTTGTATGGATGTTTAGGTTTGTATCACTGCAACTATTTGGGGGGGAATCTAGGATGTGCATTTGCTGGGACAAAAAGGCTTCTCAATAACAGAAATGTTGGAAAATTGTAATATTTGGTGACTTAGACTACTATTATGTGTGAGGAGGGGTGTGTGTGCCTAACTTATAATGATCCCATGATTTTCATAGGGTTTGCCAGGCAAGGAGTACTCAGAGGTGGTTTTGGCAGTTCCTTCCTAAGAAATATATCTGTTTGATTTGATGTCTTAATCACTGAATCTGTGTAATCAATTCTATGTTGCAGTCCGTGTTCTTTTATTTTATTGTGCATATCAGAGTGTTTGTGTGACTTCATCTCCTAACTGTCTACTGTAGAGAGGAAATAAATGTTACAGTACTGGTAAATGATAGGTGGCATATTATTTCCTGAAGCCCTAAATCGTTCGAGCCCAGACTGTCTAACAAACCGCATCTCTTCGTACAAGCCTGACTGGGCCCTTCAATCAGCTGAGGAAGCCCTGCTCTCAGTCCCACTCCCATCCCAAGCATGGCTGGTGGGAATGAGAAGGGAGGCCTTCTCAGTGGTTGCCCCCTGCCCATGGAATGCCCTCCCCAAGGAGATCAAAATTGCCCCCTCTTTTCTCTCCTTGAAGAAACAACTTAAAACTTTAAAATACTCCCAAGCATATAATGGGGAGGAAGGATAAATTCCAGAGCACGGATTAATCGGAATGGAAATGGAACTGATTTGACATTCTACCTCAGCTGGCTTTTAATGACTATTATTTAATATAATTGCTTATTTAATTTAGTGTATAATGTTTAATATTGTTATTTGTTTAATTTTATGGTTTTCATTTTATATAGGCATTGAATGTTTGCCTGTTGTGTTGGAAACCGCCTTGAGGACGGGAGATAGTGCAGGATAGAATTTGTTGTTGTTGTTGTTGTTGTTGTTGTTGTTGTTGTTATTCTATCACTTGTACCTTTTATTGGAGCATATTGAAGTCTGGACACAATCAAAAGATTGTGCAAACCTGAAATGAGCTGTCACAACAAATAGAGGGCTTACTTAGTTTCTGTTTCATTCTTAGATCCTTTTTGTGAGCTTAGATATTAAAGGTCACTTGCACTTAACAGAGACTCTTTGCATTTAGTGCCTGTTTCAGAACTGGGATGAAAGTTGACCTTTCAATAAAAGCAGATTTGCAGATGTTGATGTTTTTCCCAAGGAGAACATGTAAATACCTTTGTCATAACTCCTTACTGAATAGAAATATTTCCAGAGTTGTTCACTATGAAAAGGAATTGGCTGGAATGGTTCTTGATAGCCTTATTTGGAAATACAGTTGAGTCTCACTTATCCAACATAAATGGGATGGATAAAATGTTGGATAAGCAAACATGTTGGATAATAAGGAGGGATTAAGGAAATGCCTATTAAATGTCAAATTACATTTTGATTTTACAAATTAAGCACCAAAACATCATGTTTTACAACAAATCGACAGAAAGGGAATTCAGTACACAGCAACGTTATGTAGTAATTACTGTATTTACAAATTTAGCACCAAAACATTGCAATGTATTGAAACAGCTGTGGAGATTGAGGCAGATTGCATTGGATAATACAGAACATTGGATAAGGAAAGTTGGATAAGCGAGACTCTATAAATAATCTGACTTTTTACTTCACATTTGTATGTAACTTTACACTCATAATGCTGGTTGCACAGGTGACCATTGCACAGGGATCACTCCATTATAACAGGACCAATGGCTGCCAGTTTGTTTGTGTCATAAGTCAAAGTTTTGGTTATGACCTATAAAGCGCTATCAAGCCCAGGTTCAAAGGCCATCAGGAAAGACCCTTCTCTCAGTTTTGTTACCATCACAAATACAGTTGAAAGAGACATGGCCTGCTTGATAGCTGCACCTAGACTCCAGAACTCCCTTTCAGAGTGAGGCTAGAACTGCCCCTTTTCTGCTATATTAGTATCTCCTCAAGACAAAAAATGTTTTTTATTCAGGCAGGTTGTTAAAATGAAGTTTTTTTTAATTGACTGAGGTTGCTAATTGTTTCTTATTTTGAATTGCATGTTATCCTTTTAAGTGTCATTTTTTATAGTTTTAGTGATGTACATAGTTTGCTTTTACGTAATGTTCACCTTTTGTATTCTTTTAGCTGTACTGTAGCATTCTTTTTCAGACTGAATGCCACCTTCAGTCACAATCCTGGGAGAAAGGTACCGAAGAGAAGATAACCTAACTAAATCGGAGCCTCTCCTTTTTAATTCCCATGCTTTCCACGAAAGGAAAGTAGTGATGGAAAAGCCAAGAGCTACATTCTGATCCCTTTGTGTGGTTGATGTGGCCATGGAAGCAATGCCTGAATTGGACTTCTGATACAAATCATAATTTATAAGTCTTACCGTTTTAACAAGGCATCCCAATTGTTCTCCAGTAGTTTCCAATTGTTGGTTCTCCAGGTGTTTTGGACTTCAGCTCCCACATTTTCTAACAGTTGGTAAACTGACTGGGATTTTTGGGAGATGAAGTCCAAAACACCTGAAGGGACCAAAGGTTGGGAACCACAGTTTTGAACCAATATCTACAGACTGTTCTTTTAACATTGTAGGACTTTGTCCAGTTAGAAATTCTAAATCAGCAAATGGCAATTCATGGAATCTGTCATATCACAGAATAAAAAAAGACAATGGTGGTTGATACAGCAAATTTAGAGTTTTAAAATGTCCTCAACAAATGGCTGTCCTATTGCTACTTGAAGACTTCTAGGGCAAGAAATATGATCACTCTTTGGGAAATTGAGTCTTTTTTTCTAACATTTATCCTACTATTCAACTGAGATCTACTTTCTTGTAACTCTGCAGTTCATTTAGTGCTCCCTTTTAGAGAAGGAGAGAACAAGTACACTCTTTTGTATGGTAGCCTCTCATGCATTTGAACAGTGCTATAGTACAAACTCTTAGCCTTCTTCGTGCAAAACATTCCCAGTTCCTTCAATTTTCATTCTAGTGCTCATTTTCCATATCATTGACCTGATATCTTGCATCCTTCTAAACCCCATTCTTGTTTCTTGCTCTGTTTTTTAAAATGTGATGTGCTGAATGAACATTTCACCTCCTCAAGGAAAAAAAAAATAAGTAAATGGTGGCATTGGGCAAAATCCATGGTTTTTAGCAGAATGTATAAATAAGTAGCTTTTCTAGCCAACAAGAAAAGGAGGAAACTAATAAAAGACTCTACCCATGTTGCAGGATGAGTAGAGAAATTCTAAAGGATATGTTGAAGAAGAGAATCTCATTATAATGGCTGAGAAATATCCATGAAAATCTCTTCAATGCCATAAGTAATCCAAAAGGAATAGTTTCTGTTTGTATGTGTGATAAATATAAACGTGATATGAGAACATCATGCCCACCTCTGGATCCACCATCAAAATGTACAGAGTGCATACTATTACCTCTCTGCTATATTTTGTGAAGTTTCCATAGTAACTCAGCTGTAAATTGATAGATGGATCATGGTGTGATCCAAATGTGTCCTGCCTGTTTGGTAAAGATTAAAGCAGAATGGGTGAGTAGGGGGGACACACTACAGTTATCAATGTTCAGCAGGTACTTTGTGTAATACAGCATGCTACTGAACTTACTTTACAGATAAATTTAACTAAAACCTCTAGGAAGTCCCCCTACAGCTGTTCTTGCTCTTGTTTGCCCAGATGTACAATTTAGCTGAGATTGTTGTGCCCCGTCAAAGGGAGTGGGTTGTAATCTTTTCGAAGTATGTGCTCAGAATATGAAAACTTTGTGTCAAGGTATCCTAAATTCCATTGCAAGAGATACTGGATTCAGTAGCTTGCGTGAGGCTGTATTTTCTATGCTCTCTTGCCTCATAGTTGGGGTGAGTCTAAGACAGTTTTCTGCCAGAAATAATGGCCAAAATGAGGCTTCTCCAATTCCATGTGTAGAAACTGGCTGAATAGACAACTGCAAACACCACAACACTAGCAATGGGATAGTGTCCTCGGCCAGGTTAAGGCAGCTGGCTACTTAGAACCCACAGACACAGGCATATAGCAACAAAATCATAACACAAGTATATACAAGAGCTAGTCACAGATAAAAAGAAAACATACTTTAAAATTACTAATCTCAAGGATAAAATTTGCAACAGTCTCACAAAAGAATGCATCAGGGTTGTTCAGAAGACAGGGAATTTTATTGCACCCTTGCCATTGAGAAAAAATGGAATTCCTATATTTCATCCATATATGATCTAGTAAAGTTCTCCGTTTCCCACAAACTGATTATAGTGTTCACTCACTTATAGCGGGTGTTCCATTCCAGTACCACCCGCGATAAGTGAAATACCACAAAGTAGGGACGCTCCCTACCCCCCCCCCCCACTTTGCCTTCTCTTACCACTTTCCCCTCCCTCAGGCACTCATGCTACCCTCCTCTGGCAAGAGGGACGCTTTCGCCTGGACACAAGAGGAGCGAAAGCGGAGGAGGAAATTTCTTCCCTCTCCGCCTCCCTCTCGCTTGGCTCATGCTGCTTCTGCAGGAGCCGCTGCCCCTTCAGCCAGGTCTCCTCCGGTGGCAGCTCCTAAAGAAGCAGCATGAGGCGAGCGAGAGGGACAAAAGGAGGGAAAGAAGAGGAGGAAGATATCTCATCCTCTGCTTTCCCTCCTCTTGTCCATCTTGCTCAGCTCGAAATATTTTCCTCCTCCGCTTTTCCTCCTCTTCTCCCTCTCGCTTGGCTCGTGCTGCTTCTGCAGGAGCTGCCACCGAAGGAGACCTGGCTGAAGGGGTAGTGGCTCCAGCAGCTCCCTCTGTTTCCTCCCCAACCCCAGCATCTTCTTCTTCCTCCTCCTCTTCTTTCTCCCACAGCCTCAGGAGGGAAAGCGGTGGAGGAAGGAAGGGAAGGGAGGGAAGGCGAGGAGGAGGAGGGCCACACAGGCGAAAGTGTTCCTCTTGGCAGGGGAGGGTAGCATGAGTACTCAAGAGAGGGAGGGAGGGGAAAGAGGAGAGGAAAGAGAAGGCAAAGTGAGAGGGAGGGTGGGAAGGCATGGAGGAGGAGGGCCGTGCAGAAAAACCGCGAAACAGCGAGTCCTCGGTAAGCAAACCACAAAGGAGCGAGGGAACACTGTAAATGGAATCCCACAAGGACTTGAGTGCAAGAATTCTCTCTCTGTGTTATTCCCTGGCAACTGGTATTTGGAGGCATGTTGTTTTTGAAAAAGATTGTTTGGTACCTTCAACTGGATAAAGCTAAGCCATTTCAAGTTTGTTTAATCTGATGTTTTTCTCAACAAAAAGAGCTCCATACACAGGATCTTGTTTGCTGAGATATGAGTGCCATTTGTGTAAAAATAGCAAGGTTATTAAACATTAAATTAAAATAACAGGGTAGCTAATATCAGGTAGCACACACATTCTCTAATTAACATGTAGGCTTGTCTGATAAAATAACATGCATCACTGTTTGATGTGGTATTTTAAACAAACTAAAATCATAGGAGAAACTTAATTAAAACAAGAAGCTTGTTTAAATGCCTAATGAGAGCCAGCAGAAGGCTGGAGGAAGGGAAAATAAAATGTTGTGTAGAAGGTACAATATTTGCTGCAGTGTGAATCATTCATTTATTAGGGGTGTGCATTTTGAGAAAAATCCTTCCCAAATTTTGTGCCTTTCCTAATACACACACACACCGTCTGTTTTCTGGGAACTTTTGTTTTTCAGAATGGGTGATATGCCATTTTTTCAGAAAGGCTGCTTGACTGGTGCAGTGAGGCAGGTAGAGAAGCCAAGCCACCCAGAGCACTCACACTGTGTGTGTTACACACGCACGCACACACGCCAGATGAACTGAGGCAACAGCAGGGATACACAACAGAACAGGTAGATCAAGGAATGAGAGTCAAAGAGGTGAAGGAGAAAAAAGTGTGTTTTTTGTCATTTTTAAAATATTTGTGGGGGAGGAAGGAGCAGACTGAGCAGAGCAGAGTACAAGCAGGGCTGGGGTGTGATAGAAAAGAAATTGAAATAAATTTTCCTGTGGGGACTCAAAGGAGTCAGGCTATTACCCCTCCCTTCCCTTTACCATCCCCAACACAAAGGTAAGCCTTAACTAAACAACCAAAAAGTCTTTTTAAAACACCCCCACCCACCCTGAACTCCCTAGCAAAATAGGGGGAGGGGGACTGAAATGATGGCAAACAGCAATCCAAAGCAGCTAAGGCAATGAAAACAGTGTAAGCCAAGCAAATAGTGATAGCAAAGTACAGCGAGCAATAGAGCACTTGAACAAGCAACCTCTCTTACACACAGCCAGGACATGGCTGGAAATGGAGGAGCACTCCCCAGTATTTATAGATGCAGCTTGAAAGAAAACACATGAGACGGTTCCTTCTTGCAATTGGCTCAGACAGCAGGAGTGGGTGCAATAGCTGCTGCTCTGCACGCCGCGAGGTAGATTTTGGAACTCCAAATACAAGTGAAAACATCTGAACTGTGGTGCCATGTTATTTGTTGCAGCCAGGGGAAAAAACCTCATGCCTCCCATTCCTTTATGGCTGAAATAGTAAATGAAAACACTGAATCAGACAAATCCCGTTTTAGGAAACAAATATGTGCATAGCCCTATCATTTATATCCTTGAAATAAGTTTGAAAAATCTTAAAATATGCATGTCAAACTTTTTATATTTTATTTTTTATTTAGAAAGATTTGAAAAATCTAAATAACGAATCCAACAGAGAATAAAGGGAGAGTATTGCGATTAATTATTATAATTTAATACCACGATAAATGAATCAAGAAAAGCTCACAGAGACATTCAAGATGCCATGTTGAAGTCTGCCAGTGTACAGAAACGGCAACTAAAATTGATACTTTCATTACACGAAGAAAAGATGACTGCAGTGGTTAAAACAAAAATAACTATCTAGAACAATCTTTGTTGACTTTCTTCTTTATGTTGATTTTTGTATTGCATGTTTCAGAATTCCATTTAGTCCTTCTGCCATGGTCAGTGTGTTCTTCATTATTTCATGTGTATGACTAATTTTTGAGGGAATTATATTGTTTGAGCAACGTCCATCATCATCCATCTACATGCATTTATTTCATGATTTTTGTAGACTTAGAATGAATGTGAATGTAAAGACAAAGCCTTTCCCACAACACTACCTGGTTACATAGTCTTTGGACACACAAACAATACCAGAAAGGATAGTAATTCATTTATTCAAATGAAGTCCTTGATATCCAAAATCGAGCAATTTATTCAACATGCAACAGCTATTCCCACAGAAGACATATGAATAGAAACTATTAATGTAGTTGAAAATAGCAAAATGTACGATGTGAATTCTATGCATATTCATTCACAAGTAAATTTTCCTGAATTTAGCTAGGTTACTTCAAAGTAAGCATGCATAGAATTGCATCCTTAAAGTTTACAATGATACTATGGATACATTGATATTGAAAGGAAAACATGTGATTACAAAGTTGAAATGTCTAACAGGAAATACCCATCCCAAAATTGCAAACTTGAGTATTGCACCTGTTCCGTGGACTTTGAGATTGTTTGAGAAAGTATTTTATTTTTGAAGATCCAGCTACGACAAACATTATTTTTGTTTTCTAACTTATTTAATCTTAAAATATCCTTAAATGAATTATTTTATGAGGGTGTGTATGTATAATGATGTTAGAATAGCCTGAACATAACATAATGCCACAAAGTACTACTGTCACAATTGTATTATAGATACTTTTCTTCCAGTTTCCTGTCTTTGAAGTTCATTGGGATTCAATCTGTTCTATGGTCAAAAATCCCTCAGAACCTCTAAAGCAACACCTGGAAGCAATTTGGAACATTAATTAAAATAGGATTCCCTGTGGATATTCTTTTTATACCAATACGCAACTGAGTTTTAATTAAAGTTAATTAAGTAACAATTGTGTTTGTCCTGTACATCAGGGGTGGCCAATATGAGATCTAAAATATGGCCTTAAGACTCCCCACAATCCACCATCCCCTACATTGTTGCTCCCCAGCTCAAAACTACTGCAAAATGAAATAGTTTTGCCCTCCACCTCATAAGTTCACCATGTGTGTTGAAACAAAGTTGACCAAAAATTGAAACAAAGTGAAGTCACTCTCGTATGTATTTTGATGATTTTTAACTTTGAGGGTAGTCCAAAGTATATGATCCTTTGAGAGCTGCATTTTAAATTATTCAATGTTTAGGAATCTGGCATGCCAATGGGCCCATCAAGATGGTTCCAAGGGAGAAAGTTGGGGTCCTGCCCTCCACATTTTCCCAGCCCTGCATTGCATTTTAGAAAATAATGGAATGTGAACATATGCAAATTTGGCAGTATAGGGTTTTAATTATTCTGGCTTAAATCCTGTTCTTAATCCTTTTAAGAGTAGACTCCTTGAATCAGTGGGATTTGCATAAGTGTTGATGCTCCCATTCAACTACTGATATTTTTGTTGGGGCTAACCAATAGTATTCAAGTATCTTATTTATCATAAGATGGTTCCAAGGGATGATAATCATGTAATCCTGATATACAGCAGAGTGTTCAGGTGTTATAATTTATGGGAAACATATTTTTGTTTGAAATACAGCTATTTTTTTCTATTCTGTTTCTACTCTTAAAAGAATGGGCTGCCTTTAGTACCTAAACAGCAAGGTTGGAAATGCATTCACTTGAAAAATCAATCAAAATAGGGATTTGCGTACAGTGTGAAGATGCAGAAGCCCAAGTGCAATGTAGCTTGCATACAGAAGGTCACTAAATATAGCAGCATCCTTAATGCAGCAGCTGTTTCAGTTTTTCACAGATTCTTATATAATAAGTAGTTTATTCATTTGCCAGCAAAAGGATGAATATGTAAGCAAAAACACATAAAGGAGGTAAGCGAGTTCTTGTATTACAAGGAAGATCAATTTCAGATATGTTGTCAGAATCCTAAAGATCAGTGGTTCTAAACCTGTGCATCCCCAGGTGTTTTAACCTACAACCCCCACAAATCCCAGCCAGTTTATCAGCTGTTAGGATTTCTGGGAATTGAAGGCCAAAACATTTGGGGACCCACAGGTTGAGAACGACTGCTAAAGATCCACCAATGAGGAATAGTGGCAAAGGGGTTAGATATTTGTTGGTGCACACATTTACTAGTCTACATTTACACTAGACCTGGGATCTTTAGATCTTTAAATATAATAACCTACACTTTCAAGAAGGCCAAATATTGATTTTAATGTGTTAAGGGATGAACCCAGTTAATAAATTAGAGAAAGAAGAATATAATGATGCTAGCTGCCTCATCTCCCATGAATAGGTTCTGGGTATGTGGTCTCTTTCCAGAACATCTCCTCCAAATTTGTGTGCATGCACTTAGCTGTTCTCCCCATTGCTTTTAGTACCTCCAGAGTGCATGAGGTAGACATGGTGCTTCAAATAGCCAATGGTACAAATGTTTCTGTCTGGGCTATAAAACAATCTTTAGTACATACACCAATCCTTGTTTGAAAGTACCAAATGAAATGATTGGGGGAGAAAGAAGGAAGGAGCAACTAAATAAGAGCAGTAACTGTGGAAATGAGAAGAAAAATCTCTGCTGAGGGAAATCTCTTGCTGTTGAGCTGTGAACATTGAGTAGTTTCATGGTGAACATTAAGGAGAGACAGTGCAGTGGAGCAAACATTTGTCACCTTGATTGTTTTGTGGGACGAGAACAAACACCACATATCTTTTAAACTATTCCACTTGCCTTATCATGTGTCATCTCTCTCATTCGCAGTCTGCCTTACTCACTTAACCAGGCAGCTTTCTTTTTTTAAAAAAAATAGAAAGGCATCATTCTCATGTCAGTCCACAATGTGGCTTGATAGCAAGTTGACAAACAGGCTGAACATTGAAAGTTCTCTTGGCTGAGTTTATAAAATGAGAATAGAGAGTTATTACCTGGAATGTATTGATTTTCATTTAAGTATAGTGCACAGCAGCTTATGTTATGGGCTTGATAATCCCAAACAGGAATCCTGTAGGGTTCTTTCTCAACACTATGAAAATAGATAAGAGGATACAGACATGAAATAAAATCACTAGAACACATTTTGTTGCAGTGTCACTATAGCTCATGGCCAATTCTTACACCAATCCTGACTCAATTGTCTGACCGTTCCCCGCAAGGGAAGGTCAGACATCTTTTAGAGGACAAGCACCACGAGGTGACCCTCATGGTGACAAAGTTCCTCGCAGTGGCAACAAGACTGAGAAAGAGCCTAGTTTCTGATCAAGGTATTACCTGACACTGTGGAGTATGCGTCTGTATAGTATATTTCCCCAGTTACAAGGGATCTGTAAGCTCCTGTAAGTTTATTATTTAACAGTTGTGGGTTCATGGACCGTAATAAAATTCTTATTTATAAGAGGATACCTTGGGAAAGCAACATCATGCCAAATATTCCAAAGATTGAGAGAAGTCAGTTTCAGACTTGCTTGTAGTTTACAATAAAAATTGTATTGTTAGGAATGCCATCTCTTTGGAAAATGTCTATATAGCAACTGGATGTGTGCAGAATTCAAAACGATCTTAACAGATTGGAAAGATGAGCTAAAACTAACAAAATGAAGTTCAACAGGGACAAATGCAAGATACTCCACTGAGGCAGAAAAAATAGGGGACGCCTGGCTCGACAGCAGGGAATGGGGGATGCCTGGCTCGACAGCAGGACATGTGAGAAAGATCTTGGAGTCCTCATGGACAACAAGTTAACCATGAGCCAACAATGTCATGCGGCGGCAAAAAAAGCCAATGGGATTCTGTCCTGCATCAATAGGAGTCTAGTGTCTAGATCCAGGGAAGTTATACTACTCCTCTATTCTACCTTGGTCAGACCACACCTGGAATACTATGTCCAATTCTGGGCACCACAATTGAAAGGGGATATTGACAAGCTGGAATGTGTCCAGAGGAGGGTGACTAAAATGATCAAGGGTCTAGAGAACAAGCCCTATGAGGAGCAGCTTAAAGAGCTGGGCATGTTTAGCCTGCAGAAGAGAAGGCTGAGAGGAGACATGATGTCCATGTATAAATATGTGAGGGGAAGTCATAGCGGGGAGGGAGCTATCTTGTTTTCTGCTGCCCTGGAGACTAGGATGCAGAACAATGGCTTCAAACTACAAGAAAGGAGATTCCACCTGAACATTAGGAAGAACTTCCTAACTGTGAGAGCTGTTCAGCAGTGGAACTCTTCCCCAGAGTGTGGTGGAGGCTCCTTCTTTGGAGGCTTTTAAACAGAGACTGGATGGCCATCTGTCAGAGGTGTTTTGAATGTGATTTTCCTGTTTTTTGGCAGGGGTTGGACTGGATGGCCCACGAGGCCTCTTCCAATTCTATGATTCTATGTACAATTTTGATCAATCTGGAAGTCAATTTCTGTACCCTGGCTTCCAGAAATGTCCCCAAATTTGGGGGAGGAATAGGTGTGGGGAAAAGTTCATTTCTTGTCTTGAGAAAGAGGACTTTCTATGCTGAATAATGCAGGAAATCCTGCTGACTTATTGAAAAGGTGAATTACCACCCTTGTAGGCATCTAGGAATACACCCACACACCCAGCTATAGCAGAAAAGAAATGAGTTATATGAGAAAAAAATATTACACCAGCATAGAATGAAAAATAGATTCATGCTATATATCATGGCTTTTTAAACTGTGGGTCCTTGGAGCTCAATGTTGGAGTCACGATTTGAGAAACCCTGCTATAGTTCTCCCAGTGTTTCTGAGTCAAAGCATGTGAAGTCCTTAATATCAGTCTAATTGCTTTCAGTCTAATATTATCATGAGCTAATAACTTGTTTTTCTGTTAAAAATAAAAATAGATTTTCTTACTTCCTCCTGAGCCAGAAGATAATTTGATTTGTACTCTGTAGAATATTATTATTTTTAGATAGTTTTGAATACAGACAAAGGTGAGATCACAATACAGTTGAGTAGAAGTATGTGTATATGTTTTACTTCTGTAGAATTATCTTCAAAGATTAGCAGCAGCAGCAATGGCTAAACTCTGGAGTTTGGAAGGGATGTTGATAGGAAAGGATGCTTTAAAGATATAATAGACCTGTTTCCTGACATTGAATTTTTAGATAAGGAGGGTGTTTGGGCGGTCTGTTGTGTAACAGCAGCCATCCGAATAACAATTTATGCAGACACAGGTTCAGAAAATCACACACTGTGTGTAGCTTTTCACTCCGAGCGAAGCAGTATGATAATAGTTCTAAGCTGGCAGCTTCTCATATCGAGGACTCCTGTAGCTGAAGTGGCACATGGGAGCAATTTTTTCCCCTTGAGCTTAGCTTTGCATGCTTCGTGAATTTAATTTTCAAGGTAGGCGTTAGGAAAAGAAAGGGCAGCACATTAACAAAAATGACTACTTGGCAGTTTGTATGAAACTGGAAGTTGTACTGAACACATTTTAATCTATTGGATGAAGGGTTTTTTTTCTCTCAAATAAAAGTTAACCTCAGGGGAAATGCTGAAAGGGTATTTCTGCAAGTATTTGCATTCCTTTCAGTTATATTGCGCCTAAGGCTCTTTCCTGACATATAATCCAGATTATCAAAGTAGATAATCCACATTAGCTACTTTGAACTGGATTTTTTTTTCGTGGCAGAAGCAACTTGAGAAACTGCAAGTTGCTTCTGGTGTGAGAGAATTGGCCATCTGCAAGGACATTGCCCAGGAGATGGCCAGATATTTTGATATTTTACTGTCCTTGTGGGAGACTTCTCTCATGTCCCCGCATGGGTAGCTGGAGCTGACAGAGGGAGCTCATCCACCTGTTGGTCTTCAGTCCTGCTGCGACCTGTTGGTCTTCAGTCCTGCTGGCACAAGGGTTTAACCCATTGCACCACCGGGGTCTCCTTTGAACTGAATTATATGAGTCTACACTGCCATATAATCTAGCTCAAAGAAGATAATCTGGATTTTATGTGCCAGTGTAGAAGGGGCCTCAGTTGCAAATGATGACCTTGAAGACTCCTATTGTGGACCAGTGCATGCCTTTTTCTTAACCAGAGTTCAGATCTTGGGAATGGACAAAAGGGCACTTCACTCCTCATCAGAGATTTCATTTGGGGAGCAACAAACTCACTCTTTAGACACACTCAGGCTGAATCTACACTGCCATATAATCCAGTCATCCATATTATCAAAGCAGATAATCCACATTATCTGCTTTGAACTGGTTTGTATGAATCTACACTGCCATTTAATCCAGTTCAAAGCAGATCATCTGGTGTTTATATGACAGTATAGAACCAGCTCGGTTGAATTGAAAGTCTTTCATTAATGGGCCTACCCCCTCAGAGGTTCAGTTCTAGAAGAGTTACTATTATTAAACTCAAAGCAACTTCAGAAGAACTTCTGGAAAAATCAAGATTATATCTGTCATTGTAATTACAGTGGAACTTCAAAACACCTCTGCACCACAGAGTAAGTGTTTCTTCTTCAATGGGGTAACTACTGTAGGATGTTTTTTCACTTAATCACGATTGTCAGTTGGCTTTGGATCTTGTTTAAGAAATTGACTAAGTAGTTAACCATTGTTAGGGGACATAGTCAATCTAGGTCTTTTAATTCCTAAGATACTTTAGCGTAGATGGGAAAATTTCCATCTCTGAGGGAAGATGCTATGAGGATGGATAGCATAACATTGCCAAAGCCTACAAATCTCATAACCATTATGTGAGGGTCCTCAGATTCTTCATGAAAGTAATGTTTTCTTTGCATGGAAAGCGTTTTGTGATATACTGACATACATAATTATTCTGTGTTAACTCTGGCCATAAATACATTGCACCCTGCACTCTGACTGGGAAAGTGGAAACAACCTTGCTCATAACCCCTCATTTCCCATTGCTCACTTGGAAGGGAACATCTGTGTTCTGCCACCACTTGTAACTTACCATATGATTATATTGCCCAAATTTGGCATGAGACTAAGGAGACTCATGTGATATTTGGCTGCTGTAAAACACTGTTGTAAAGTACGAAGTTGTCTTATTCATTCACTGCTTCCTCAAATCAGTTTGCTTTTATTTTAAGAGCTATTTATAGAATGAAATATATTTTCTCCATAGTATTTGTTGCATTTACGTTACATTACTTCGCTGCTCAGGTATCCTCCAGACACTTTTATAAGAAGAACATATTTGCTTTCTATTTGTCGAGAACTACCTTTGGATTGGATAAAGCAGAACATTAAATGCATATACATTTTTTTTTGTTTTTGTTACTCAGTAGTTCTTAACCTGTGGACCATGGACCACCAGTGGGCCGCGAGAATGAAAATCTGGTCTGTGAGCCTCCTTCCTCTTAATTATTTTATTTTATTTATTTCTACTCCTTTCACACCGCCTGCCACTTCTTCCCTGTTGGTGACCATAGCATATGTTCTGTATCAGAAATTAGACCTGATGCGGTCTATCAAATGCAATTTTCTGAATCAGCACCCCAAACTGAATCTACAGTTGACCAAAATCTGATTTGTAACCCTTTTGGTACTAATGTTGGAGAGTGGTCCCGGATCAAGAGGTCCCTGGTCAAGTGGCCCCTGGTTAAAAAAAAAATATTGGGAACCACTGTTGTAACTATTGTAAAAACCATGGTTGCTTATTGCATACATTATATTTACATACACTTTTACTGGGTCATAGAGATATGCAGACATTTGGATAGGCAGCGGAATTTTGAGGGTATTTAGTCACCAAAGGAGTCTAAGGGCTCATCTTCACCTGATAAATATTCCTTGATCCATCCCCTTTTCCCTGTGCTCAGGAGTGTGGGGGGAAAGGATGGCAGCATTGGCCTATATGGACACCAGGCTGGTTCACATTGAAGCCAGTCTGGTGTCCACACTCAGCTTAAGGCCCCTTCCACACTGCTCAGGATCTGATCCTAGGATCTGATCCTAGATTTATCTTCTTTAAACTGGATTATATGAGTCTCCATTGTCAGATAATATGGGATAAGAAGTTAATTTGGCATCAGATCCTCGGATATCGGGGCAGTGTGAAAGAGTCCGAAGATGCAAAACTGCTCCAAAACTCTGGAGCGTTCCCTGGCTTTCATTGCACAGAATAAACAAGTTCGTCCCAGTATACCCTATATTAAGGACCACAAGTCCCTCAACATTGTCTGGACATGCAAGAATAACATTTGGGACTTAGGACTGGTGTAGACAAATCATTGGTGGCCGTGCTAACTCTGACTGAAGTGGAAATGTCAAAAGATCCCCAGACCAGCAATTGTCCCCACCGTGTAAATCCCTGGAAAGTGAGACTGCTGACAATGTTGTCTCGACTTGGTAATAACAAATGACCTTGAAAGAACTGTTACAGAATTATTCAGAAACTGAATTGTAACATTTGACTTACAAGGACTGGGAAGGACTCACCCACATGGTGTTCACCTTTCTCAGTGATAAAATTTGTTGCTAGCTGCTTGCCCTCATCATTGCCTTTATTGTAATACAGAAAAATTAAGCTTACTACTTCTCTGTAATGGAAAAAATAAAACAAAAATGATCTTATACTTTGCTCTTCTTGTATATGAGGATCATTGGCTTTATTGCTTTTTAGCCTTTAACAGCAATTATTGAGCCAAAATGTAAGTAAGGCAAAAATATGTAAGGCAAATGCATTAAGGCCTAAACTTCCATTAAGGCCTAAACTTTCGTGAATTATGACACTCACCCCTACCAGAATAGGAGAACTAAAATTATATGTGGAGCACATTTTACCACCCCTACATTTCTGGCATGGACATGCACAGATTTTATGGATGAGACCATAGTTTCGGGTGGAGTGACTCTTTAAGGTACCAGCTAAATCTTATATCCTGACCTCATTCACCACCAGTTTCAGTCAAGATGGGGAGACAAAATTATTTGGTCCATTAAGGAGGTTCTTAGCCCACCATCTCAATTGGAGCCATGAATGAAAGCCAAAGCAATTCAGCCAGCATTTGTAGCCCCTCCATGCAATGGCCAACTGAACAACTGCTTCACCTGACATTAGCCATCCTGATTGGCAGTTCAATTCTTATATCTGGTGAGGGATCAGACAAATGCTGGGGAAAGCAAATGAGTCTTTGTCTGTGCAACTTTGCCAGCGACAGATGCATGCTGGGGTCTCAAGGATGTTTTGTGGGTATTTCTGGCCCTACACAAAAGTGTATAAATGGAGTGCTAGTCTGCAAACAAAGCAAAAGGAGTCTATAGGATGTTCAGGAGCAAGGCAATTTAAAAGGGCGTGGGAGACTTGTGTTAGTTCCTTCCCCAATCTTGAGCCCCAAGCTCATTATTCTCTTGCTTAAGCACTCTTAGATTGTCTTGGGGATGTAGAATCATTCCTGTCTTTTTGTTTCCCAACTCACTAATCTTGGTATAATTAGAAAGACGGTGGCACTCTTCCAGAGCACAAAATTGCAGCCCTTTGGTAGGAGTGAAGTCCAAATTCACATTCCTTGCTGAAGTACCAAAGAAATAATAAATTCACATGCACTTTGTAAAAGCCATAATTATATTATTCACTTTAAAATTCTGACATCAGTATTTGTATTATGGTAAACATTCTTTCTTTCTCTCCCCAGAAACACACATACAGACAAGTCTTTAAATGCTTCTTTCACCCAAGCAGCAATTAATTTGTGCAGTATGATTCCCTGGTACTTGTTTTTCTGATACTGTTTTGCTTGTTTGGCTTGTAAGGCATATAGGTTTCAACTGAGTTGGCCCGTGATATGCCCTTGACCAGAATGCAACAACCTTGCATGTTTATTGCCACTAGAGGTACTGGATGGAGGAAGAAGGATTATTGAAAGGGGGAAAGCATGTGTATTGGAGAGGATAAGAATTAGGCAAAATGAGACTCCCTGCTAATGAAAAGCACACTAGCACTGAAATTACAGTGAGTGCATCAGCAAAAACTCAAACTGGCAAACCACTCTTATAGGGAAGGTTACTGTTGAGTGTTAACCTTTTAACCTTTAGCTTCTCTCCACGAACCCCCATTGTTTTAGAATGACTGGGTGAATGTCTGAGAATGAAAATATCCAGCAGAAACTGCTGTTTTTCCAATTGTATGTACCGAGATAAGACAAATTATTTTGCGGATTTCATCTTTGAGGTTGAATTGCCTGTGGCTTGAAGCCTTTAGACTGGAAAGTTTAATCTAGGTAAGTGACTTTGTGTTACTGCCTCTGTTCACTCTCGATTTTGATGGTTTCAAAGGAGAGTTAACATTGCTCTTTAACATTTCACCAGCTGGTATTTATATGCCTTTTTCATATGCTGGATTCCCATCAAATTTTGATGGAGAGAAAACATTTGCATTGAGTTGTTGTAAGTTTTTGGGGCTGTTTCGCCATGTTCCAGAAGCATTCTCTCCTGACATTTCATCTGTATCTATAGCAAGCATCCTCAGAGGTTGTGAGGTCTGACCTCACAACCTCCGAGGATGCCTGCCATAGATACAGGCAAAACATCAGGAGAGAATGCTTCTGGAATATGGCCATACAGCCCAAAAAATCTTACAACAACCCAGTAATTCTGGCCATGAAAGCCTTCGACAATACATTCACATTGAAATTCTGCCTTTATTTGTTCATACATTCTACTCACCCACAATATTGATCTAGGAGAGAGAGAAAGAGAGTTGTTGTTATGTACCTTATTACCACAGAGTTTTCTTGGCAAGATTTCTTCAGAGGAGGTTTGCCATTGTCTTCCTTCAGTCATTGGTACTTCCAATGGTCTTGAAGTACTAGCCAGGAATTCCCATGCTTGGCTTTCAAAACCACACAGGATCTGATCCCATCAGGGCATCTACAGTAGGTGTATACCTTCCTGAGCGTATCTCCCTCAATGAACCATCATGGAGATTAAGATCTTCTGGGGAGGCCCTGCTCTCTGTCCTGCCTCCTTCGCAAGTGTGGGGTTGGTGGGGATGAGAGACAGCGCCTTCTCATTGGTGGCCCCTCAGCTTTGGAGCTCTCTCCCTAGTGATATTAGATCAGCCCCCTTCCTTCTGGCCTTCAGAAAGAAAGTAAAAATGTGGCTTTGGAACCAAGCCTTCAGAGAATAACTGTTATGTAATAGATGGATAAGTGATATGTACAATGACTACTGGACTGGCCCAGATTACAGTTGTAGATGACGTTGTTTTAGTTGTAATTTAAATTTTATTTTAATTGTATGTTGTTTTTATGGCATTGAATAATTGCCTATGCGTAAAGCCGCCTTGGGTCGTCTTCAGGGTTGAGAAGGGCGGGGTATAAATATGGTAAATAAATAAATAAAGTGAGAGAAAATGAATTGGCACATAACTAATGACAGAATTTTAGTCTTACTTAATATGTGTGTAAATAATTTTATTGTTTAAAACATTCCAAAAGGTGAAAAATTATGAAACCTGCACTGAAACTTTGATAACATTTCACAAGATGTTTCAAGGCATCTTTTGTTCTCGGGTGCAAAACATATAAATAAGAAAAATAAGCGATTCTTCTTTACTTTCTTAATGCAGCCAGCCTTCCAAATCCACATGTTCTGCATTCACAGATTCAACCAACCATGGCCTGAAAATAAAAACTAAAAAACAAAACCTTAGTTTTCCCATTTTATATATTGAATGCCATTTTACTATGACTTCATATATAATGGGACTTGCGCATCCATGGATTTTGGTATCCACAGAGATCCTGCAGCCAAACACCAGTTGATAGAAAGGGATGATAAATTAAAAGGAAATGGAAACATGGTACACGCTTATCATCCCTTTCTATATTGCAATTGGGTCATAGGGTTAGGCCACCATTGTGGTAGGGGAGAGTAAGGAAGATAGCAGGTGTCCATCAGATCCCAGAAATTGCAACTCTGGCTTGGCTCATCAGTCTAAGAAATTTGTCATTCTGAGGCCCCTTCCACACAGCTGAATAAAATCCCACATTATCTGCTTTGAACTTGGATATATGGCAGTGCGGATAACCCAGTTCAAAGTAGATATCAGATAACCCAGTTCAAAGTAGATATTGTGGGTCATTCTGCCTTGATATTCTGGGTTACATGGTTGTGTAGAAGGGCCCTGGCATATGGTGAGCTGCTCTTGGACTTCTGCTATCTCAGCATACCTATATGTCTGCTGTTCAAGTTGTGCTTGAATATCTAGTTGATTATCTGACCACAACCAAGGTGAGAAAGCTATATTTAGCATTTCTCTCCCCAGCCTCCAGACACACAGCCATTACATACTTTACAACTATTTCAACAAAACTTAAACATTAGACAAGGGAAAACACATATATATGCTCCAAATTAATGTATAGATCAAAATATAGCTATCCTTTGATGTAGATTTTGGTTGAAAATGATAGCAAGATGTGTTGCAAGTATATTTGAGGAAACATTTTTATAAGTACAGCATGAATGTTTGTGTGTGTTTGGTGGGATTGATACAGAGGAAAGATGGAACAGCTTATTAGCAAATCCAGTTGCTAATTCAGCTAGTTTGCTAAATGTTAAATCAATATTTATATAGATCCCAATTGATTCAGTGGGTCTACTCTAGCTGGAACTAGCAGTTGGATTTAGGCCATGAGTTGCAAATCGATCACTCATCCTTCTCTTCACTGACATGGAAGCTTTGCAGAGCAGTTTCTTTTTTCCTTCCTTTATATAAGAAATATAAAAGCCACTCATCAGCATGAGCTCCCGGGTCTTTATTCAGTCAAAGGAATGAATAAATCTATGTATCTTTCTGTCTATCTAGCTATCATTTATCACTTATCACAGACATAAAACAGTTATACAAATCAACTGTTCAGGATTCTGATATCTGTGGGTGAATGAAAACTTCTTGACCTTATCCCCAAAGACTCCAAACTGGATGCCAAGTAAGCTTTTTTGAAGGATCACTCCAAATGTGAGGTAGCATTACCATTTCTGGTCACTGCATGCCTAATCTCAAATGGTGGTGGAAGCTGAAGAAGGAACTCTGATGAAGATCGCAATGTTTGATCAAAATAATGTTTAGTGAGGTCTCATAGTATGATTTTGCAGCCAACTTCAACCTGTGAAGAATGGGAGAGACCATAGCTGCTGTGACTGTACAGTGTCTACATTATTTTTTTCCAATTACAGGGTGGCTTATAGACTATACTAAGATGTCTAGTTTAACTTCCAGCTGATGAGATCTGTGAATCTGTTTCCCCTACTTTGTTTTCAAGGACTTCTAACATTTCAAATTATTTTCAGATAGAAATTACCAACATTAGCTTCATACTTTCTTTGTTTAAATCTATATAAATAAAAATGTAATGTTCATTTGTGGGATTAACATAACTCAAAAACCATTGGACCAATTGACACCAAATTTGGACCCTACACCTCTAACAGGCCAACGAGTGACCATCACTTGTAAAAACACTGAAAAACACCATGGAATAGACTTTAAAAGCAAAAAAAATCATTACAACTCGTGCACAAAACCATATATATATATATACCCAAACATACATATGTACACATAGACACAAAACACATATACACAGACTGGGCCACAGCAATGCGTGGCAGGGGATGGCTAGTAAAAACTAAAAAGGTACAAAGTTTTTGAAGAGCACAGCAAGTAGGAGCAAGTAATTTCATATTTTATTATGCTGACAGCTACATTTTTCAATATAAAGCTCTGGGAAAAACCTTAAGATTTGCTAAGCAATATTATTGTATTTGAACAGCCTAAGCCACGATGATGAGGTGACTTCTCATCTTTTAAAAAGAACTCTTTGCAGTCATTGATCTTCTGCTTTATATACTGGTACAACCTAGTAGTACAACTTAGCAGCATAACCTAGTAATAACCAATAAAGTCACATTGACTTGCATGCTTAAACATCCACAAAGTATTTGCCCACAGATAGGCTCTGACATGCAAAACCATTCATTGCACTGTCACTCCTGGCAGACAATTACTTTTCCAACCAAGTAAGCACAGCTTCATGTATCAGCAAAGATTATAAACATACCATGCACTGTTTAACCTATAAAAAGCGAGTCTCTTCCATAACAGCCTGATTTTTCTGTGTAGGTTTGAAATATTGGACTTAAGTGAGTATAAAATCAACATACGTTTTTAAATAAGCTTGGGGGTTTTTTAGTCCTTGTGTCTTTTAAATTTAATGGCTGCAGGAACAGGAGAAAGTAAAAGCTGGATCTCAGTCTGCTGGAAAATTTACAAGAGAAATCTACAGTGATTTCTAACTCCCACTTATTTGGCAGTGGCAATCAAACAAGTAAGTTTGCGAGACTTGGGGGTTACTGTATATTGAAGCCAACTTAATGACAATTAACAAAACACGAAACAAACAAAACATGCTTCACACATATACACTTTCAAAAGTATGTGGTTGAAACAAAGAGAGGTTAAGGAAAAGCAGGAAGGGACTTGGCACCCTCTGGATACTGTAGTATTTCAATTCCCATCAGCTTCTTGCCAGCATAACCACAAATGTGGGATAATGAAAGTTGCAGCCTATCAATCTCTGGAGAACCATAAGTTGTCCACTCATGCTTTAAAGGCAGTGCTAGCCAATGACTCCCATGTCCATGGTGCAATGAAACCATTCCAGGTATTAGTCTGAGCTTTAAGGGAAATGTCCAAGGTGCCCAAGAGGTTGAATGGAGATAGGTTTGGCACCTTGCTTCCTGCTGTCCAAGACAATTTCTAGCAAGAGTGAGGGTTTTGTTCCCTTTGCATATCCCCATTTAAATATTCCCATGTCATATCATAAGTTGCTTTTGAATCTTCATTCATCTTCACAAGATCATGTAATATGCTCCAGCAACTGAAAGACCTCTTTGAATCCAGACCAATAAAAAACCAGAAATACCGTATAAACCTGTATTATTGGGCACACATTTGTGACATTTTGCATTTCTTTTGTTAGCAGAACAAAGGGTAGCTCTTTGCACTAATTAGTGTTGGTGCTAAATATATTTATATCAGCAACTGACCCAAATCATATTTAATCAATAAAGATGACCTTTTCATTCCTCAACTTCTAATCAGCTCTGAGACCCCTTCTACATTGCCCTATATCCCAGGATACAATCTCAGATTATCTGATTATCCCAGATTATCTGGCAGTGGGGACCTATATAATCCAGTTCAAAGCTTGAAAACCTGGGATCAGAGCCTGGATATATAGACAGTGTAGAAGGGGCATGAGTGAAGGCTAAATTGGTCTAATGATCACTATACTTTTAGAACCAAAAATTGAGGGGAGAGAGAGAAGGCATGAAATCAAATGTTACACAGCATACTGGAAGGATGGGAACAGTTTGCTCTGCAAGGCTATATATTGTTTGCGGTTGAGGATAGCTAGTGGCAAATTTAGTAGCAATGGTGGTGCAAACCCCAGTGAGTTGTGGATGTATGTGTATATGGGGGGGGGGGGTTGGGGGGGTTATAGATCACAACTTTTGCCACTTGGAATTTGTTCCTCTTGTTTTATGGCTTGTGCACAGAGAAATCTGAAACCTGGAAGCAATTTAGCTGTAGAAGAGATATTAGTATTTTAAGATGTGCTTGTAAATGTCCTTAAGGGTTGCTTGTTCATGATTTAACTGGTCTTTATTGGGTATATTTTACTTTCCTGTAGTTGTTTTTGGTCATCAGATGACTCACAAGGCGAATGAATGAATGAAAATACTTAAATCCCTCTTTTAATAACCCTCCCTTTAATTAATTTTCTTCAGCTGTTTAGAAGACAGTGTCTTATGTTACAAGCTGTAGCGCCATTTGGGAAGCTTCAAACCCCTCCCACAAAAGCAAAATTAAGTAGTTCAGGAAGCTGTTGGTCTAGAACATTCTTGTTTGGCCAAAATGAATCAACAGAGAGCAAGTACAAACATTAGAAAAATGGGTCAGAGACAGTAAAGATTAGATAAAATGACAAATACAGTGTGACACTATCTGACTTAAACCAAAATCTAGGTCATGCTATAGATGATTTATTAAAACCAGAATTGTTATGTTGCCATCCACACACTTTTGTGATAAGTGTGCAGTGATTTTGCATGCATTTAAACTTCTGCATAATTGTGTCAGTTTTGCATTAATGACATCCCAAATCCTTGCAGTCCTCTTCCTGACACACATTTCTGCATCTGATGGTGGAAGAAGCAACTTGTCCACCACAATACCAGCAAGCATGTCTCCCTGTATATGTAAAGCCAATTGGTTGCACATGTTTGGAGATGGGCTTTGGGGCATCCCAAATGAGGTGAAATTTCAAGCACTCAGGTATAGGATAACCATAGAAAATAGGATACCTGAGAATCTGTATTTGTATACATATAAAAGCAATTAACACAAATATTACATCTTTGCTTTGGTTCTACAATACCAGTAGTTCACTCCCTGCAAGATATGTCTCTCTAGACATTTTCTAGGTTCTCCAGTGTAACTGTATGGTGTTCTTTGTTTGGTGGTCCATCATTTCAGTAGTTCACTATTATCCACAGTTTCAGATATCCACATGAAGCCTGGGAGTGTATCTATCCCCTGTGGGTACAGGGGTTGCATTGCATTCAATACGCAGTTTTCTGAGTGATGATTTATAATGAGAAAGTTTATTTTCCTTTGTGAGCTTGTCTGTGATATAAAATTATCAGAGGAATCTCCTTTCAAGTAAATCAGTTTGAGATGCAAGTCCTCACTTCTTTTTTGTGTGTACATGAACAAGAAAATTCTTCTCTTACATGTCAGTGAGATATTTTCTCTTGGTCTTGATGAGATGTTCACATTTGAGGAAATATTTTTCAACAGATTTTATACTTTGAATGAATTGTGCTAATTGTACAAATTATGCAGCCTAACTAGAAAAATGTATAGCTAGGTTGTGGTCGCTGTTTTTTAATATATAGACCTCTGAAAGGAAGGCATAGGGTAGAATTGTTCTGCTGGCTAATATTTGGCAGAAAAAAACAAAAACAACAACAGAAAAACAGGGATAGAAATGGGAAGAGGGAGAAAGTAAGTCACCCCAATCCATCTCTTTCATTCAATCCATACTCAGTTTTCAATAACTTTCATACACATATACGACACCAGCTACTAAAGGTAGGACACAAATAGTCCCAAGGAATTTCCATGTATCCTTACGGTGAGAGAGATTTTGATTCAGTAGGGATTGTTCTCTTAGTGTAATATAGCAGTTAACCTATAGTGTGATGCACACTTACTTAGGTAACTCCCATTGAACATAATTTGATTTCGGTTAACATGATTATTATTTAGGATTGTACTATAAGAGACAGAGCAGTGTACTAGGAAATCCCTTTAAGTTGTCTTCCATGTAACATTTTCTACTATGTTCTTCTCACCACCCTGAAGCAGTCTAAAGACAAATACACCCCCAACTATTTACCCAACAATAGGAGCCTCTTTCAATTTTTTTTTCACATCAGGGATCCATTCTTCTTAGTCTTTATAATGTTTGTTCTTCCCTGAATTCTTTTGTAGCTCTTGATTCATTATTAAAACCTGGAGATGAGATTAATTTTCCTTCAATAACTCTTTGAAGCTCTGGCAGCACCTAATTAACTCTAGCATGTATTAACTTTTCAGCTGTGGCTAACATGATTTTGCTATTTTGTTTCTTTATTATAGGTTTTATCTATACAGGAGATGTTGTGCATCGAATGTTAACGGCTACACAGTACATTGCTCCCTTGATGGCCAACTTTGATCCAAGTGTGTCACGAAATTCTACTGTAAGATACTTTGATAATGGTATGTATTAATCATTTTGCCAGCCTGTACTTTTTCTTTCCTTTGTAACCAAATATATACTGAAGACTGTTTGTAATATATCACCCACTGAAGTTTGTTTAATCAAATTAGCATTCATCTCAATTAAATTTATATTGGTAGACTATTGACAAACCATTGACATTATAAATTATTATTTTTATTCAAGCTGTTTTTAAAACTTTCTTAAAGCTTGAACCTCAGTTAACATGATCAGCTGAAAAAGACAACTCTTTTATCTAGCAAGCATTTATGCCTTCTTTGGTACCATCTGTACAGTAAAGTATTTAAATATGAGCAGCTTTCAATACTTTTGCCACTTCCTGTTCTGCCTCCACACTATCTTAACTACTTGGAAGGTGAACTGGCTGTGCAGGGAACAGATCGGAGACTATATAGTTGAATCAAACAAGAATTTATTAACTGACAAGAATTTTAGACTTTATCTCCTCCTGAGTCTAACTACAAAGTCTTTATGAGGAGAGGTCAAGTCTTTGAGAGAGAGAGAGAAATAGTTCTGGCTGAATTGAGGCTTGAATCTTTATTTCCTCTTATTGACTCTTTCTTGTATGGTGTTCATCTTGTATGGGGTACAACACTTCCCACAGAAGCACAACATAACTGAGGCTAACAAGCCCTAGAAAGAGTGTGTAATAAATTTCACTTTACCTACAATTATCAGTGATCAAATACCTGATATAAGAGGCTGAGTGTTGAACATTAAATGTTCAATGCATTTGTTGAGTTTTTGGTTTTTTTAAATCAAGATATATACAAACCAGTTTCGCCTGTGTGTTCCACACATACTATTTTCCTTCCTCTCTGTGGTGTTTTAGTGCAACCCTTTTAGATCAATTAACCATAGTTCCCATTCTTGTTTAAAAAGAATGTAGAAAAGTTACTTCTTTTTTGAGTTGCAAGTGTAGAATATCTCAGCTAGTACGGCTCTTGGGAGTAGTGGCCCAAAATACCTTGTGCCAAGCTCTGTGTACAAACAAGGAAACTAGTAGCAGAATCACAACAAGGCAAGCTAGCTTCCACCCAATGTTGTGCTGAGTTCTGGTATTGTTGAACTGCAGCATTCTGAGACTGGAAAGGTTATTATAAAGACAAGATGTAGACACAAATATGAAGGTTGAATAAACCGGTCTGAGTCCCTCTCCGGAGGTGAGAAAATCAGAATATAAAAGTTTTAAATAAATAAGAAATAAACCAAACTGGACAGCTGGGACATACTCATTATGTGTGGTAGCCTTGTCACCATGGTTTTCAATTGGAGCAAAACCACAGGGAGTATGATAGCACTTTAAAGCCGTGAAATTGTATTGAACTCCATTAGGGGTTTATGACTTTTGTTTTCACATATTAATCTATTTTGAGAGTAGCTGCTGTTAATAACATAATTGTCAGTGCTGGTACTTTGTACATTTCATTTCCTTATAAAGTTGCTACTAACAATCCATCATCAATCTTGGGGTGCCAATTCAGGCATCCAGAGAAGTGGGCTATAGTTCCCAAAAACATATGCTATAATGAATGTGTTTCCAAGGTGGCACAAAACTCTTCATTATATGAAACTGTTTGATTTATTGGTTGATCTGATTGATTGAATTTCGTTCTTACCTTTGTCCTGAATGTCTGGACCTAAGTATTATTTTGCCTTAATGTTGAACATGTACATGTCCCTTATCATTGTTGAGTCCAAATGTTTGCCAATATGGTGGCTATAAATCATAGAAAAAAAATATAAAGAAGGTGATTGAGTGGACCCAAATGAGAATTTTAGAGTGAGTTCTTAAATAAAAGTGGCAACATTGACATGGTTTATAGAAATGAGTAGAACACAATGACTTCTCTTCATATTCCATAAAAAAGGGTTAAGAAATATGTGTTCTCTGTTATTTCTGCTCTTAGTTTACTCTGGTTCCCAGTTAGGACTGATCTCATTCAAACTAAAATATATCATATTAGAAGACAATGAGAGGAGGAGAAGAAGAAGAAAGATAACCTTTCAGGACTGTCTCAAGATTTGCATAGATCATTCTAGTTTCTATGGAGCACATTTGAAACATGGTATGCCTGCAAAACACATGATCCACCCAACAGTAGCTATGTGGCATAGCTGAATAAGGGCTTGATAAATATGACCCTGCCTCCCCAGAAGCACAGAATCATAAGGATATGAACACCAAGCACATTTCCCAGAAAGTGTGCTTCTGTTGCGTTGGCAGGCTGTACATTGAATGGTCCTGTAGTATCCAGGACAACTTGCCTAAAGAATTGTGGGGCTTTTGCAACTAAAAGGCTTCAATACATTATTAATATAAACACTATCAATAAATTCTCAGTGATTCTATTTAGCCAGGACACTTAATATGTAGCACTAACACTGTATATTATTTAATACCTCTTACTCTGAAAGCTTGCAGTCAATAAAAAAGTTAATACTATGCAGGATAAATAGGCAGAGTAAAAATGGGCTGCTTTAAATATTAACTTTTCTATGTCAGCATTTCTATAAACATCCTTAAGCTGTACAGTCAGTGGGTTGTAAACTAAATGACACAATGTAATATTGTGTTGAAAGCAAGGAGTTATGTGAACATGGCCTGCATACCAATTTATATCTTTTATATGACAAAGGTAGCTTCCTATATAATTTTGGTTTAGACAGAATTACCAAATTGTAGATACCTAGCTTCCATGATCTGAAGTTAGCATAGTTTGTATTAAAGAATGATGGGAACTGTGCATACACATCTACAGCATGCAGTTTTATATATAAGCAGTAGTAAGATGGTTTCTTGTTTTGTTTATGTTTTCAAAAACAAATATATATAAAATGTGAGATTGTTGCTCTTTGCACTGCAAATTGTAGCATCCCATAGAATCCCATGGAGTTCAAAAGAACTCACATTAAAACTCATATTTTAGCACTGCTTATGTATACCATATGTATACTTTTACAAGGTTAGTAATAATATTGCCACATGTTAAGTTGTTAAATTGCATGAGATGGTACTGAAAAGGTAACAGGCCACTTAATGTAATATTTTCTTCTCCTCACCCTACTTGGGACTTGACAGGTACTGCCCTGGTTGTGCAGTGGGACCACGTTCATCTCCAAGATAATTACAATCTGGGCAGTTTCACATTTCAGGCAACTCTTCTCAATGATGGCCGTATCGTTTTTGGCTACAAAGAGGTGAGTTTGATTTGACATTGTTTTACAGGCTTTATAACCAATCCTATCTCAGCTAAACTATTAATGTTCTGCTATCTTCATGCAAAATACTTTCTTTATGCTTAGACTCACCACATGAAGTATAGTGTAAAAATACTGTTCTGTTCCTACCAAAGAGACCTGTTGGTCTTCAGTCCTGCCGGCACAGGGGTTTAACCCACTGCGCCACCGGGGGCTCCTGTGCTGGCAGGACTGAAGACTGACAGGTCGCAGGTTCAAATCCGAGGAGAGGCGGATGAGCTCCCTCTACCAGCTCCAGCTCCTCATGCGGGGACAAGAGGGAAGCCTTCCACAAGGATGATAAAACATCAAGTCATCCAGGTGTCCCCTGGGCAACATCCTTGCAGACAGCCAATTCTCTCACACCAGAAGCAAATTGCAGTTTCTCAAGTCACTCCTGACACGACCAAAAAAAAAAACCCAAAGAGACAAGGCTGTCCCAAGACATTTTGCTTCTGGAAGCAAACTGAAAATGTCTCTCCTGCTCAAGTCAAGCCTATCACTTGAGACCATAAAAACCCACCTCCACATGTTCCTAGTAGTAATAATAGAAAAATAAATTAATAGATAACAATGTGTGGCCCTTTCTCAGATTTCCCCAAATGTGCTTTTCTGTCGTGTGATAGGGCCATCCCTGTTAAGACATTGTGTTGGGCTACTGAAGAAGACGAAGATATATTCTTCAAAATATTTAGGATAAGATGTTAAGGATAAGCTATTACTAGTGAAAAATATTCACATGGTTTGTGTCTTAGGTACCTGCCTACTACCTGGATCTGCATGCTCATCAATCATTTTCCTAATATTGTTATAAGAGAAGCCATAGAAAAATTTAGACATTGTTTGAAGGAGCTAATATTAACATATTTTGCTGCTGGAGACAAAGCAGAAAATGTTCCCAAGTCAATGCACATAGTTCATGTGGCAATATAACACCCAGTGGTTGTTAGTGACTTCTGTGAAGTTCTAGCAAAGATGCTGGACTATTGGGGTCACAGGCTTCAGTACTTTTGGTAATTCCATTATAGTTCAGACTAAAAACCAGAATAATTCGCTATCTCCTGGCATGGGAGCCACCAGTCACTTTGATAACATCAGTGAAGATGCATGGAATTAAACAGATTCTTTTTGAAGTGAGCAAAAGGGAAACTGACAATCTCTTTTGATGGCAGAAAGTGCCTGACTATTTTATTGACCTTTTTTGCCAAGTTCTTCTGACATTATACTGGTTACAAGAGTAGTTCCCTTATGTGACAAAGCATTTATGTGTATCAGCCAGTTTACAGTTCATTTCAACCTGTAATGAGAAAACATTATGTTGGAAACCATTTTTGACACTGCCACATGCGTGAAGAATTTCTGTTCTATCTTGGTATTAAATTTCAGGAAAACTAATAATTTTCTCTGTCAGTGTGTCCATTGCCTGTCACCAGAAGTTGCTGTACTCTCTTTCATAATTGTATGTCAGCTATTCACAGCATCAGTGTAAATAATGGATCAAATTTTTAAACAGAATATTAAATGCAAATTCACTTGTAAAAGACATCAGGCATAACTAGATATCAGGTTTGCTGATCTAGTTTGTTAACTTACTATGGTTGATACAAACAATAGTTTTCCATGTTCCAATGGAAGACTGGTTTATTATGGAACAGTGTCTGGAAGCTTTAAATACCTTTTCTCATGCACAAACAAGTGAAGCAGCACATGAGCATGAAACAGATGTATATGAGCCTGAAGATTGCTAAAGGACGTCTTCATAACTACAAACTATGATTATAATATCTGAATATAATCACAGGGGAATCCACCCATTTCTATCAATAAGCCAATGTTACTCATTCTTGTTCATGTCTGCCTAATGTAACAGAAGTTTTTTTCATATTCCACCCCATGACTATTTTATTGACTATTTTATTGCTCCACTTCCCTCCTTCAAATATATTCTACAAATGCAGCAAATTTTAGAATCTGCCCAGTGGGTCCTTACATGGCTGAAACGTGGAGAACCTATTAATTGAGAAAATGAAGAAGCACAAGGCAAATTATGGAGTTCTTGCATTGGCCATTTATTACCTGTATGTGGAAGGAAAAGCAGGGGAAGTAGTATGGCTTAATGCACTTTTTTTGGGGTTATGCAAACATTAAAACAGATCTACTGTTGTAGATTTTACAGTATAAATAGTATACAACTTCTGTCTATTAGCCCAAATTTATTTATTTATTTATTTATTTACACTATTTCTATCCCGCCCATTTCAGCCTGAAGGCGACTCAGGGCGGTAGAAATTGATTATTGTTTTAGTGTTTATGAAAATTAACTGAAATATTCAGTAATAGAGACTAAATTCATTCCCCAGCATAATCTAATTTTGTGTGGCCCTGTATGCAAAATTGCATTTGGTGTTAGCCAAGCAGCATTAATAGGAAAACCGTTTACCCAATAAGCAAGCTAAACTGTTTGAGAAAAATACTAATTGTACTTCAAGGATGTGCAACCTTGTTCCCTGCAGTGAATGGACAATGAAGCCTACAGTTAATCTAAAGTATATTTACTTTGCCACATAGAGGCAGGGCAGAAATTGTAATTGTGAAAGTACTTATGAGGAGTTGATAAACAGGTCTGTCAAACCTTAAGTACTAGACCAAGGCAAAATTTCATAGTGCATTGAAATATGATTTCTACCAGCCTGATGCCAACTGTTCCTTTTCTTGGAAGGGGAGGGAAAGAAAGAACAGTGGGGAAAATCTAAAGATTACAACTGGAGCAAAACCAGTTTTAGATGTCTGACAAATGCATATCCCACTGGCAATGAAAAGAGGTGATTATTTGTTTAACCATCACAACATGCCAGAAGCCCTGTAGTTATGTACACAAGAGCTCAGTCTTCACAAATATCAGCCTCTTTATGGTTGAATGATCTGTGAGTCTCTGTGGGATTCTGGCGATGGCCTGTATTCTGCTCAAAAGTCAGCCAAATGCATTATTTGCTGCTACTATAGTTGGACACATGTTGCTAAACATAATTTGGTGGCTTTGGGACTCTGTTTGAAAACTGCCTCCTGCCATACTAGATAACATGTTTATGTAAAATTCAAAGGCATAGCCAGCCATTTGGTTTGGATCAGTATGCAAAGGCATCTCATAGTACCTTTGAGACTAATGGAGGAAGCATAAAAACCTTCGTAGACCTAAGTCTACTTCATCTTATTTTATGAAGAAATGCTGATGCAGTGCACAGCTAGTAATACCAAAGCAGTTGGTATTCCATGATAGCAGGTGTGCATGCACAGTCCTGTCTATCTAGTGATATGGAAATCTGAATCCCATACATAATGTATTTTACAAGTAAATAGGATCTGGCCTCACAGATTGACAGTAATAGGCAACAGAAGTGGTGATCCACTGCCAAACCATGGAGCCCTTCTATTACTGCTCCTATTCACAGCAGTGACAAAAGCTGTGCCATCTTCAACTGGATGGTATTATGAATTAGAACTGCAGGGGGAAAGGTGAGAAACTATTTGGACCTATAGGAATGATCCCCTTATTAAAAGCATATTTCCCAAGCCTTCTTCTCCCTGAAGTCTACCTCCTCAACTGGAGCCAATGCTGGTGACATTGGATTGTTTTGTTTGAACCTTGCTGAGGACTTTTTCATGTCCACTTTATTTTGAAAGTGATATGAATAGAAACAAAATATTTGGATATGTCATTCTCATCATCTTCCTCCTCTTTTTGTCTTGCAGATTCCTGTCTCAGTGGCACATATTAGTTCAACCAATCACCCTGTGAAAGTAGGGCTGTCAGATGCATTTGTGGTCGTCCATAGGATCCAGCAAATTCCCAGTATGTTTTTTATATATGCTAATGAATATAGTATGAGACGGTGTGTTTGAAGTAATAAAATTCAAAGTGTTTGAAAAGGGTTTTTAACTAAACCAAAAATTGCTTAAATTGTTTCAGTTAGCTCATTTAAATGTAATTTCATTGGTTTACAACTCCCACTGTGGCTGTCTGCTTTGTTGTTTGCCCTGAACTGAGAAGCAAAATTTAACTTCCAGCCAAATGGGAAATGGCATAATTCTGTATTACTCATGATAGGTTTCCACAAAGGACCTTAGAGGGTTGTTATTATTTTGTGCACATGTTTTGATTTTGGAGGAGCCAGTAAACATTATTTCTTTTCTTCTGTAACAAATTAAATCATATTTTCAAGAATGGGAATTTATTCTATAGAAAACTCAGTGCATTTTCAGGTCACACAGACAAGAGAGAAGCTCATAGAATCCTGATGGTAATATTGCATAGATTTGTCTACAAAACTGCATCTTTTAGAGCTAATAGAATCATACAGTTAGAAGTGAGGTCACAGGATTTGTTGTTGTTCATTCCTGTCAAGTCGGCTTCAATTTATGGTGTGAATCAGGGACCTTCGAAATCACCAGTCGTCATACACCCTTCTTAAACTTTGCTAACTCAGGGACATGGCTTACTTGATTAAGTTTATTCAATTATAAATGTGATCTTTGTTTTTTTTCCTATTATTTTTATTGTACTTTCATGAGTCATGTCTTCTAATGTTTGTCATGAAAATTTCTTCTTCGTGATCTCTGTGAAATCGCACATATGGTAGTTTCCTGCGCCTGCGTAGCAAGTCTTGGAATCTTCTGGAAAGCTCTTTGGCTTTAAGGCTATATAGCCTCACCCACACTCCCCAGATGATATATAGCCAATGTGAGGGGCTGTAGCCTCAGTTCCTTTTGTCCACCACCTTAGCAGCAAACAAAGGAATCTCGACAAAATCTTTGACTACTCTTTGGATACTCCTACTCTACTACAGTATTGATTTGGACTGTGACCCACTCAGGCCAGTAATGTCTACTTCTTGCTTTAAGAAGTGTGTGTCCTATGGCACCAAATTGCCAGATGCTGACAGACATGATACGTATTTGTTGTGCTTGGGTGAGAGCCACATTGTAAACTCTTTTGAGGCATGTCTCTCCTTTACACCCTTGGCTCAGAAAATCAAGATTTACAACTTAAGGCAATGCTCTATGTGCTATCTCTTATTCCCACTCTAGAAAGTAGGTTGCATCGGAGCCACCAGCTGCTGTGGGCAGCAAGGTTCATTTACCAGTTGCTGCAAAGGCGAAGTGCTCAGAGTCTGCATCTGCAGCGACCACCAGCAGAGCACCATCATAAGAAGGCAAAGAAACATACACGCCTGTGGCTACTGGGCGAGCTTTTACACTGCTGCTTCTGCCTGGGGAGAGAGACCAGTCCCCCTCCCCAGCGCTTCCACTGTTGGTAGAGAGGACAGAAGGCTTTTTCCTGCTGGAGGGTTCAGACGCTCTTGTGTATGCTCCCTCGATGGAAGGACATGACTTAAGGATGCCTGCATGGCATCAGGCAACCACACCCTCTGTATTGCCTATGCAGCCACCAGGGCAAGCGCCAGAGAGATCCTGCTTGCCAGACATCACCATCAGGATGGAAATTCCCCCAGCCCTCCACATTAGGCTGCTCTGCCCATATGCAGCATGGAGAAGTAGCCGTTGCTCGCAGCTAACACTTGCAGAGCCAATCAGGCTCCTCCAGTTCCTTCAGCCCACCCTGACACTCAAAGGCTGGAACTATTGCTCAGGAACAGGGGCACCAGCCTACTTTACCTCCACTCTCTGGTACAAGGAGAGAAAACATGAAATGGCAGGTTATTGGTCGCAGCAAAACTATAGGCACCACTCCTCTGGTTGCCATTCTTATTATTTTGGGCTGCAACAAGCAATGGGCCAAAGGCGATGCATGCAGCCCTTTCTCAGCCCACTCCCAGCAGATGGCACCCTACATTGATCAGCTCCCAGACAACCATCAATGCATGGCCAGAGCTTTCCAACAGGAGGACAACATGCTGTCTGGCCTACAGAAGGGCATGGCCAAACAAACAGTGATACAGCAGGCAAACACTTTGCCACAGCCACATCTATTCAAAGGCATGCATAGTTGTTAGCCTCCACCTTGACCGAAGAGGACAGGGCCATTGCAGAGGATCTCCCCACACATATTGATGGCCTGTTTAACCCTGAAATAGATCCACAGCTTAAAAACACATAGGAGATGAGGCAAGCAGCACACAAGTTTTGTTATCCTCTTCAATGCTAATCTTGCATTGTGTGTCCATACAATGTGTGTCCCACACCAAAAAAGTTACACTCTATTCAAAAAGCAATTTGCATATGGGCAATTAGGTGAATGAAGGGGAAAGGGCAATGTTTTGCTGCTGTTGGGACAAATGAGAGGGGGACGAAGAGAAAATATTTGAGGCCCAGACACAAACTAGATGCAGGATGATGGCAAATTGGAACCTATTGCAAACCAACCACAATAACAGGTTTTCTGTGATGTTCAGTCATAATACCTCACCTGTACCACTGTCTAAGTAAATAAAGACTATGGGTCCACGTATTAGAGGTCACTGAGCAAAAGGAAAAGTCTGCGATTTCTCCTGTCTTCCATCAGTCTGTTTATGTGGACAAGGAGGCAATAAAAATATGCTAAAATGTGATTAATCTGCATTAAGTGATCTTGAACACATATATCTTGAATACATATTGATCCAGCCTACTAGATTTTCATAGATGGATAAACATTGAGACAGTTTACTTCCTAAGTTGTAAAAAAATCAATTGTGTTAGGAATGAATCATTGTCTCATATAGTTGCTCTCTTTAAATTGAAATAGAACTATAACAAACTTTAAGCTCTTTCAAGTGAAAATAGATCAAGGAAATCAATCACTTTGAGTTTATTGTACTCATTGGCTTCTCTTACTCTAAGCAAGATAAAACATTAATGATAAAACTCAAAAGACTTTAATTATATGGTATATCAATAGAACAGAACTTAGGCACAATTTAGCCCATGGGACAATTCTACTCAAAGCAAGGCTCATAACCATCTGTGTATGCATATTGATCTGAAACCTCAGAAGAGAGTGTGATTCTGGATCATGTCAACTGCCTACTTCATAGCAGGTTACAAGATTCTTATGACAACTCTGTAGCCAATAAAGCATATATTTTTCTGCATTTCTTAACTCCATAAAATCTTATGCTCACGGGTTACAGAATTCGGTCTAGAATATTACAGTGAGCTCTCAGAGTCTTGCTGGTATTTGGCTCAAGGACTGTATCCACCTTATATGGAACCAAAATTTGTATATGCTCTATTCCATTTATATACAGTAGTGTACTAAAATGGCAAACAACTCAAAACCAGTGCTGGAGGGAGCCTGAAGATCTGTGAAAAAGCCAGAAATTCCATTACAGTATGCTTACACATCAACATGTAGGCAGCATCAAGGATTGCTTTGGGGATTTTTAAAAATATTTTAAGCTGCAGTTGGTCAAATCCATGTGTGCACAACCTATGGATACAGAGGTCTGAGAGTACTAGCTTTCTCTGCCTAAAGTGTGCCTAGTGCATTTCAGAAGTATCAGCCCATAGTTACTAGATTAAAACATGATATAGCTACTTCACTGGAGCTAATTCCAGTGACTTTCTGAACAAGAGAGCACTTAACAACTTTTGTGTGCTCCCTTGAATTCTGTGATGAAAGAAAGGTCAGATATAAATTTACTGAACAAATGAACAAGGAAACTCATGCTGTCTGGGCAATCCATCAGATCTCTATGATTAGTGTATCTGACAGGTCAGTAGGAAATATGGGTTTATAATGCTGTAAATGTGCCCTTTTTAGATTATACCTGTCTGTCTTTCCTTGACTTGTCCTCTGTGAGGATCGTCCTGTAGGCTGCTCACTATCATAGGATTTATTGTGTTGTATTTGTAATACTCAAAATTGAAATATTTATTCTCCAAATATTCACCCCTTTCCAGTAGAAGAAAGCCTAGAAAATGTTTTTTGACTACAGTTCTCACAAGTTAGGAATAGGCAACATGAGATTTTCTACATGTTGTTTCATTGCAGCTCCTGGCCGCACTAGCTAACGTAGAAAATGCTGCTATATGATGGAAGCTGCAGTCAGTTCTCTGAAGGCCCACATACTACTTATCGTGTTTCAAGAATATATTGCTGCTGTTATTATAAGTATGTGGGGAAAAAAGAAATTATTATCAACCTGGTTAAAGCTTACAGTATATACTGTATACATACCTACTCAGAAGTAATGTATTATAATATGGCTTACTGCCAGATTTATAGCGGCTACCCTAATCTGGAGACCCCCTAGAGAGTTCAATTTGGGAAGGGTTCATATACTGGGGTGCAGCCTTTAAAAATTAGAGCCAATCAGTTGCTTAGTTTAACTTATGGGGTTGTTTTTCAAAGAGAAGCTTGCTGTACGGATATTCTTACTTCCTTGGAACTCATTCTCCTGCTGTTCCTGATTAGCATACTCAGGATCTACCAGCTTGTGCTAGAGTGCCATGCTTTGCATTAACCTGTGCTAATGACAGAAAGTTTCTGACAAAGTGCCAATACTATCATTTTTATGTATGTATTCATCGGCTTGCTTTTTGGGAGCAAAGGACCTGACATCTTCCGGGAAACAAATTAAAGCCTCTGGCAATGGCAGAAGTTCCTTTGAAACATAACCCCTGAACACTTTGACTTGGCAGGTGCATCATATGGACAAGTCACTGCAGGGGGATAAATCTTTCTTTGGCAAAGCAGGTGCTCAAATCTAGCCCAAATTAGCTTAGCCTCTGCATACCAGTTCTAGTCCAATGCATCCGGAGCTCCAGACAGGTAGCAGACTTTCCGGAGGAGATATCTTTGCCAGAATCTTTCTAATAATTCATTTAGACTGGCTTGGTAGTGGTAATTTATTCACTTAAAAGGATGTTAGCATTCACATTAGAGAGAAGAAAATGAGAGGAGGAGAAGTAGAGAAGGAGGGATAGAAGGAGTGCTTTCAAGAACAGGGATTAAAAGAATTCAGCCTAAACTAAAATAGTGAGGTAATTAGCAACAACTGCTTGGGCATGATAAGAATTAGACTAATTTGTGGGTTTGTCTGTGTGCCATATTCTGCCAGTATGTGGCTACAAAATTAGATAAGAACAGAAGCTCCATCTGGATTCAATGAACTTTGTCAGTGTACTATATCTAAAATCACTAATTTTGTTGTTATTGGCCTTCAGCTGATTTCTGACTTATGGTGACCCTAAGGGGTTTCTTGGCAATATATCTTCAGAGGGGGTTTCCTCTGCCTTTCTCTGACACACAGAGTATGACTTGCCCAAGACCCTTTGGGTTCTCATGGCCCTAGTAGGGATATAATCTTTGATTTTCAAACTTGTAGTCCAATACTCAAACCATTACAATATGTTGGCTCTCTAAATCGCTACTGCTATTTTCAGTACTGCAACTTTGAAAAGTTATTTTTCTGGACAACAACTTCCAGATTCCCCCAACCAGCATAGCCATTTTAAAAGAGTAAATTTCCCAAATTATGAACAGTACAGACTGACTTTGTTAAACACATCACAAAAATTTGCTTGCTAATAATCCAGGGACAGTATCGTGTTTCCTGCTTTATTATTATATGGTTGTTAATGCTACTTGAATGCAACCTGTTTCCCATGAGATAAATTCAATAAATCCGGAATTTCTATGTGAAAGACAGTGTTCCAGTATAAAAACAAGACATTCAAATGAGAATTCTACTTTGAACTATGGAATTAAACTTCCTTGTTTCTTTCTTGGCAGATGTCCGTAGAAGAACAATATATGAGTATCACAGAGTGGAGCTTCAGATGTCAAAGGTTACCAATCTGTCAGCTGTTGAGATGATTCCTCTACCTAGTAAGTCACGTTCAACAAGCACATGAAATGCAACCTTCTAAAACAGAGGGTTTTTTTAAAAGTAGAAATCTTACCTTTACGGATATCTCTTCTTCTCAATCATTTACATTGTGCTTAACCAGATGGTATTTTCATAGTAACCCCAACCGACTCACAACTTTGAAATTCTGGCAACATCTAAACCATGTAACATTACACTGGAGAATAAAATGTGTTTTATTCCAACCTCCATTTTTGTGTCTTGTCTTGATCAGTGCTGTGGTTGAGATGCTTTTCCGCATTATTTCAATATTAATCAGCATTAAATAATGTTAATGTAAAATGCAGTTAGCTTGCTTAGACATTCCTCATGAAGTGTCATTGCCCTGTTGATTCTCTTCTACCATAGACATTTCTTTTTTCTACTTCTTCTTTTTTCACTGTTTAAATAATTCAACTGGTAAATGAATGGCTCTGTGATATGGCAGCGGCACTGCAAATATGGAACTGTCATTGCTAAGACAGGACATATTCACAACAAAGTATTTTTCCCCTTTCACAACTTCATTTGTTATCCAGCAATATTATTTACTGTAAATATGAAGCCAAATTAACCAGATTAATTTTTAATGAACTCGATATTTTAAAATTAAGCAGAGGTAAAGAGGAGGAAGAACCATGAAAAGACAAGAGAGGCGTGGTAACACTAGTGAAAGATCAAGAAACCCAACAAAACAAAAATGTAAAGAATTGCAGAACAGGATAACTGGTGTAACATATCTAACTGGATGATCTATTACTGTCAAGACTAGCCAGACCAAAGCATCACAGCATACATTGTTTGTTGCTTGCACAGTACTGAATGATCAGAGAATCCCATAAATATTATCCTTTAAGGACAACTCAGGAAATAGCAAGCTTACTTTGCATGCTTGTTACTCCAAAACAAATAGTGACAACTGCTTACTTCACAGCTAATGTACCTCTTAGATGTTAGCTACCAGCCTCCTCCTAATCATATTACCGCCCTTGCACAGTTTCCTCCTCCAGTTTGTGATATCAGGTGCGGGGAAAACACATTAGTTAATAACTAATGGAGTAATTTGTAAAATCCAAAAGTAAATGGACACAAATTTGTCATTGAATGATAACAAATGGCAAATTTAGGAGATACAGGAAAAAAATAGATTTTGAAAATTACATTACATGTAAAATAAAAAGGCATTAAATTGAATCCAAAAGATCATCAGGATGTGTGCATGTTGCCATAGTCTGTGTTTATTGTTATGAATTACCATCTAGTCAACTTCAACCTATGGTGACTCTGAATGTCAGACCTCCAAGTCATCCTATCATCAATAGCCCTGCTCACATCTTGTAAATTCAGCAATATAGCTTCCTTAATGGAGTCATTCCAGCTGGAATGCACTCTTTCTTTTTTTCCCTACTGTCTTCTGCCTTACCAAACATTGTGGTCTTTTCTTCAGAGTCATATCTCTTCATGATATGTCCAAACTACAACAGTCTCTGTTTAGACATTCTAGCTTCTAGAGAGAGCTTGGGCTTGATTTGCTTTAAGATATGATTTGTCTTTTTAGAAGTCCATGGCACCTGTAGAACTCTAGTAGCATGTTTCAAATTATTGTCTTCCTTTCAGTTTTCATTCACAACCACATATAAAAATTAGAGATGTAATTGATGGGCAATCCTAACATTGGTATTCAATGATATCTTGACACTGCATGATTTTGTCTATTCCTTCATAGGTGCCTTTCTGGTTTTCAGATTCCTTAGCTACAGTGCCATTTTACAGTGTCATTTAATGACTGAGCCACGACATCAAAAATCTTGAACTATTTAAATGCCTTCACAGTCAGCTTTAAAGTTATATGTGTTTATTATTTTGTTATCTTGATGTTCCAACTGCAAACCTCTCTTTGTACTTCTTCCATGACTTCCTTCAAATCTCTGCTGTTTTCTGCTAGTAGCATAGTTACATCTGCCTATGTTAAATTGTGGATTTTTCTTTCTCCAATTTTCATGCCTCATTCTTTTAAATCCAATCCCAATTTATGTGTTCAGTATACAGATTAAACACATACAGATGAATTCAATTGCAATTGGAAACCAGTCCATTTCTCCGTATTCTGTCCTGATGTCTTTCTTGTCTTGAGCAATAACTGTATCTGAGTGCATTTGACACAGCAAGACAATAAGATGCCACGGCATACCTTTTTTTTTTTAAGAGGGAGCCATAGGTTTTCATGGCCTATGCAATGAAAGAGTTTGCTATAATCTATAAAGCATGGACTGGTTTTCTAATGAAATTGATAAGTCCATTATCCAATGAATCTTTACAATATGATTCCTAGTGTCTCTTCCTTTCCTGAACCCAGCCTAAATAACTGGCATTCTTGGTCCACATATTACTGCTGTCCTCTTTTCATTTGGATTAGAATGTATATTAGAATGTTTTCAATATATGGTTCATTGTTTGATTTCCCTATTTAGTGGCAGGTATTATTTAGAACTAGAGTAAATTCTGTCTTTATAGTATGATACAACTATATTGGTATCCCATTTGTTCTTTATGATTTATTTCTCCCAATTGCTTTTAACGTAGCTCCTACTTTATGTTCAAGAATTGTTGGTTCATCTTCAAATGGTTCTTCCTGGAATGACTCTGTCATTATTTCATCTTTTTTATATAGTTATTTCATTTATTTTTATATCATCTTTTTATTTCTATTTGGTCACATAGTGTGCTCCCCTGCTGGTCATAGAGCACCCTCATCTTGGTTTAAATTTTCCTTTGATTTCTTGGATCTTGTGTAAGAAATCTCTTGTTCTTACTTCTTTGTTATCAGTTTTATTTCTTTGCATTGAATGTTATTGTCCCTGATGCTGAACGGTTGCTTTCAGAGTTCTGATTCTATTTCTCTCACTTTTTACTTTTGCTTCTCATCTATTCTTAGCTATTTGAAAGTTTCATCTGTCATCCATTTGAGACTTGCTTTTCTTTATGGAGGCAAATAGTATGTTTTTGCATTCATCCCTGAGAAAGTCACTGGCATCAGAGTTCACCTGGCTCCATTATCTTTAAATTCTCTTAGAATGCTCTTCAGATTGAATGTTGTCATGATAATTGGTATAATGTTCTTTAGTTGTATTCAGATTTTTTTAGATTAGTAGTTTATAGTCTGTCTCTCAATTTGCTTCTTGTTTTTTGGAGAGAGTAACCCTTCTCAATCATCTGCTTCCAATTATGTTATATATCTGATTTCTGCCTTGGCCATGGGGTGAGATCAATGTACAGAGTCACCTCTTGAGTTGCTTGAAAATGTGTTTGCAATAAACACTGGTCTTGCAAAATTCAGTCCTTCTATCTCCATCATTTCTTGGACCTTGGATTTTCCTATAATATCTTATTCTGCTTTGTTTCCTATTTTTGCATTTCAATCACAGTGTATTCTAAGAAGCCCTGATGTGTTGTGTGATTAATTTCTTCTTAGACTCCACCATATTTATAGCCTGTTGTTAATCCTGGACAATTATCCCCACACTGCCAAAACAAAGCAAACCCCTCCAGTTACCTGAGAAGATTATTCTTTGAGTGATTTTCAAGCCACTATTGATTGTAAAGAAAAAAGTGTTTGTGGCATGAACAATGTGTTTGTTTTTACAGCCTGCCTCCAGTTTAACAGCTGTGGGCCTTGTGTCACAGCCCAAATTGGCTTCAACTGCAGCTGGTGCAATAAACTCCAAAGGTAAGAGAGCTAGTTAAATTTTTGGTGTTTGATATACAATGCCATTGATAATGAATCCATTTTCTCTTGCCCAGTATATTGCTTAGGAGGTTATTTTAATTGGTTTTATTCCTGGGGACAACCAAAAGTGATGTATTTGACCTTTTAATCTGTGATATATAAAGTAAGAATATTTCTCTCCCAGAGTCACAATCTCATTATCAGCTGGACACTGTGAACAAAATCAACTCTCAGAAAGAAGGGCTTGCAAGCATACTTGGTGGGAATGCCCTAGAATTACATCATACTGAGGGAAGTTGTGAAGTATAATTAAAAATAAGGCTGTGAGTCCAGGAAAAGGCACAATACATTCAACACATTGATACATTTTTAAAGCCAAAAGAGAGAACATTCCTGTATGTTTATTTACAATGGATAAAACATTTATCAGACTGAAGTATGAGAAAAGATAGGCAACATAATCTCTTGATATTTCTGTCGGATTAAAAATGGGAGTGGAGGAATGCAGCAGAATTGTGGGATTTGCAAGCAAAGGACAAGATAGCTTGCTTTTTTAAAATTAAAGGAGAGTGAAATTTTCTCCTGCCACAACCTTCTATAAAATGGGAATCCTCTAGATGCATTGCATCTAGCCATTCAGATTATCCCCAGCAAGCATGCACTATTCTAATACAGTTTAGAGTTACTATTTGTGCTTGTAAACTAAGAATTAGATGCAGGTTTATAAATCTGAGATCCAAGCCACTTTCCTTTACCCTTTTAAAAATTGTTTTTGATGGAATCAAAAAGAGAATAAGTCAAAACCTTATGCCAGTGGTTCTCAACCTGTGGGTCCCCAGATGTTTTGGCCTTCAACTCCCAGAAATCCTAAACAACTGGTAAATTGACTGGGATTTCTAGGAGTTGTAGGCCAAAACACATGGGGACCCACAGGTTGAGAACCACTGCCTTATGCCAATAATTCTGTTGCTACGTCCATAAGAGTGCATAGTTCCACACTAGTCTAGTAATCTGTATGAGTATGGATAGGAACTATGTTTGTATGGTTTATCACTTTGAGTTCTTGGATTGCTTCTTGAATTGAAATGCATATTCTACTGAGATCCTTGTGGTGATTTACACATTACAAGATGTCTCTTACATCTAAGAATTTAGCTATATTGTGAAATAGAAAAGAGAAGCAAACTGTCTGAGAACTTAGGAATCTTTATCTTTTTGAGTTACAATTCACAGAATCCCTAGCTAGTAGGGCCGAGAGACTTTGATTCATGCAATCCAAAAGTAACTTTTTTCAGCTCTGAATTTTCTTTTATTCCCACCTCTCAGAGTGGCTTTACAAATGAACAAAACTCCACATTCTCCCAAGGTACCAAGGAAAGTTGTCACAGCTCAGATATACAAAAAACAAAGACTATGAATGACAGCTAGTTTCTGAGGGAGGGAGGATCAATCCATGTTGACACTTGTCTTGTGCTTCTGGGACACATTTCTCCAATTGTGAGGTCATTGTGGTGTAAGGCATTCTTCTGATTATTTTTTCCATAAAGAAGAATTGTGATTCATAATATCCCTCAGGGCTTCAGGGGAAAGGCTATAATAATACATTTCCCCATTGCTACTTGTTTTTAAGTTTAGCTATGCAATCCATCAGTCATTTTGGACTTTATCATTTTGATATCTTCACAACTTGACTATCTCCCTCTTTCAAGCCCAAAACCTTACAATGTTATTTCCATGTCAAGGAAAATAAAATGTTTACAATTATTGGTAATTGTCTTTCATTTCTAGCTTTGTGTTTAAATAGGTCAGAGTGGTTCTCAAGTCTGATCAAATTCAGAAAGAAAAAACAGAAGTAGATGTCTTGTTACTTCCAGCTTTGATATTTTTTTTCTTTAATTTGGGGCACATTTGAGCCTAGTACAGCCTTCAACAGGTCTTGTGCATGAAAATTAGATCGTAACCATTCCAGAATTGACCATCATTAGTCTATGCAGAGAAATGCAGTGTACATTTGCTTATCTGTCATCATCTATCAAGTTAAAAGAAAACAGGTGCTATTAGATTACTAAAGAAACTCTACTTAGAAACAGCAATTATGGGAAAAGCCAATAATCTCAAGAGTCAACATAAACTACATTTTGTGGATCTGGATCTGCAAACCCTAAACTTTATATGTATCTAAAATGTGCATAGGAAACCATTAAAAATAAATCAAGGAATTATCATATTCAGCAGGATATTGACCAGAACTAGATCTTGACTTTATTTTCAGCATGTTAAGGATATACACTTTTTAGAAAGTTATTTCTATGATGTAATGCTTGCATTCAGCAAATAACCATTATTATATATACAGGGTTAGTCAAAATGCATAGGCCAATAAGCCATTCAATTGAATGGCTTATTGGCCTATGCATTTTGACTAACCCTGTACTTTAGAGAATTTGCGACCACACTTAAACTATTCACTGGCTTCAAATTTCTTCTCAATCCCATTTCACATTGAAGGTTGTTGGATTAGAGGCGTTAGACCCTTTTCTGGACAAGATCAAGACTGGTTCAAGTTGAGACTCGAAGTGCATTTACACTGCAACTTGACACCATGTTAACTCCCATGGATCAATGTTAGAGAATCCTGGGATGTTTTAGTTTGGTGAGGCACCAGCACTCTTTGACAGAGAATGGCAATGTTCATGTAAAACTAGACCTACCATAATTCCATAATATTGTATAGTGGATATTGTATAGGGTATAAAAGAGAAGGTTTAGTGTGAAGCATTTTCCTACAATTCCTGTTCTTAGTGAAGGGAGTAAAAGAGAAGGTTTGGTTGTGAAGCATTTCCCTACAATTCCTGTTCTCAGCCTCTCATCGGTTGATGACTTGCATCCCTTCTTCCAGTCTCTGGAAGTGGTCTTTTGGGAGCAGCTTGACGGGAATATCAGCAAAAATAAATTCTGTGCTGTCGTACTTTAACTCAGCAAACCCATCTTGACACATTTGAGGCACCAGTATTCTTTTTGAGCAGTTTTTTCACTCTCAGAAATCCTGATGCAGCTTTTATTGTCTTGCAACAAAAACATTGGCTTTAGTTCTGAAAGTAGGCTTTGCAACCACTTTATTTCATTACAGACTGATTTTGCAGACACAAATTCTGCCCCTGTAGAGGTATCAGCAATCACAGACTTTTTTTTGTTACTTGACCAGCTAGCTTATGGCTCCTCCACTATAAAAAAAATGAGGTTCCCGCTGGTGGATTTCTGTCTGCCAAGTCTCCATCTGCATGGCTAGAGTTGCCCATTAGCTGGTAGCATCAGTTTGTGGTCCACAGTAACTTTAAATATCTGACCACAATTTTTGGTTGGGGAGTTAAACATTCTGCATAAAATTCCAACTGCATTTGCAGTGTCAAGCCTGGTAAAATTAGCAATATATAGAAGTTTTCCAGTTTCAATCTTATAGTTATCAACATCCCTTAAAGGTTCAGATTTTTCAGTGTTCCTAAAGAAATCTACTTCTATTGGGTTTGGCATGACTTTAGCATCTTTTAGATGAAAGCATTCCAGATGATCATCTGCTTTTGATTAAGAAAGAAATTGCCATCACAGTTTCTTTCTATCTGAACTCCCAAGACAGTGTGAGGTGTCATTTTCATGTCTACCTTGCTTGAGATTTTGGGTTATCTCTTCCCTATCTGCCTTGTCTTGACAGCACAGGATGTCCATTGTTATTTCTGTTAGATCAAAAATTAATGTCTTAATATAGTTTTAAATGTGAAATATAAAAATAATTTAATAGAATTATTAACATGATAACATTATTTCTAAAACAAAATTGCTACAAATTGCCAGTTTCGTCCCCCAAATTGACCCAAGAGAGATGAAATGTTTATTGTAATTCAGATATCTTTATCATTTAACAGCTTAAATGATGATTTTTAAAATACAATCAGTAAAATTAATTAATTATAGCTATGGATTAATTTCTACTGAATTACTTTCAAATTATTTGAATGATAGTAGAATGCATTTGGTTGTGGATCAAAGAGATCCTTCAGTTACATTTGTTTCAATTTCACACCTCACCATAGGTGTGAACATTTTCCTGTACTATAGGGCCATGAACACATGCCATGCTTCCAATTTATTTATTATAATAATAATATTTATTTATTTGATCAGTCATATGACCATTTCAAAATAGAACACGAGTAAAAAACAAGGCAAAAAGGTGAGGACAGCAGCTGACCTTCTATTTATAGTCAGAATCTTATTTTCCTGGTTCTTCTTTCAGGAAATCTGCTCTTTTCTTAATAGCTTTCAGAATAAAAAGGCTTACTCTGATTATGCTGGATCTTTCCTGCCCTTGCAAGAGGGATGTCAGAATATCATTTCTGTTGGGGGACCTGCAGTTGGATAATATTGGATGTAAATATCTGTCTCGCAATGTCTCACAATGAAGACAATAAATCAAAAAATAAATCAACAGCCAGAGAATTAAAAATAAAAAACTGGTCCAGACAAGAATATTTGAACTTTCGGTACTTAGAATCTGATGAATTTGGCCAAAATGATACTACCCTACACATATCTGACATTAAGCCTAGCCTCTCTCTTAAGCACAACAACAATGGTAGCATCCGCTGGGAACCTGATAAAATAACCACGCTGGAAGACTGACTAAAATGCAATAATAATCTATTCCCCAATTTGCTTACATGGAACTTAGCAGGGTGGGCAGGAAAAGCTAACTGTCCACAACTTCAAGATTTTTTGACTGAAAACTCAATTGTTGCCCTACTTGGCTACTTGCTTCAGACCAACCAATCCAAATTCCGGGTTTTGTAGGATGGACAAAGCCTGCAATTAAAATTGCAAAATACGGTAGACCAAGTGGAGGCCTAGCACTTATGGTGAAGGGTGAACTATGCTGGGCAGGAGAAGAAATTATTTTTAAAGGACTCACAGAGCAAACAAATATTCTTGCAGTAAAATTTTCAACTATGAGGCTACCCCAAAAGAGAAAAACCATCCCTTCTATTGTGGTCATTATAAACGTATACATGCCTCCTATGCCATCTAGATTGGCTCAGTACTCTACATGGGCATCTCTTGAAAGAGCTCTAGAAGAAGTTATTTTTTAATATCCATCAGCATTAATAATTTTACTTGGGGATTTCAACACGAGACTGGGAAGCCCAACAAATAAACTGACAGAGCTATCCGGCATCCCCAAGGAAGACCTGCCCTTCAGTGCTGATTGGAACTCTAGAGACATGACTAGAATAAAAACAATTTATTTATTATTTATTTACTCTATTTATACCCCACCTTTCTCTACCCCAAAGGGGACTCAAGGCGGCTTACATAGAGGCAATTATTCAGTGTCTTAAAACCCAATGAAAGATTGGCTTCTCCCATATTAATTTGCTTGAAGTTAAGAAAAACCTCAATAGAATCTAAGCACAACATACGCTGTAGTGGAAGAAGAGGAAATTAAAATACACAGAAAGTGGTAACTGGAAAAAGATGAAGCAACTAGCTCCATGTGACCAATGTTCATTCATTTTTCAACATCTATGCAGGATTCAAGGGTTCATGATAAGCCACCCTTAGATGTTCTTTGCTGCCGATTCCTCTAGTGTATGCGTTGTATAATAGCAGTAATTATACCATTTGCTTCCCACCTCTAGGTATAATGAGTGCTAATGGGTATTCCTAATGAGAAAACTGATGAGCCCCTACTCTTCTATAATTCATCAGTAATCAGCATTTGACTGTTTTTGCTGTGTGTTCACTTTAACTTGACTTTGCATTCATCTAAAGACAAATGTGACCTAGAGGGGAAGAAAAAAATCCCAATACTTCTGGAGCTTAAAGCCTACATGATTCTAACCTCTGTGAACACCATCTGTCATAGGACCTTCCTGCCTTTCCTTAGCCTGCTGCTTGTCTCTTTTAATTAAATCAGCAGAAGCGTTTTCTTTTTTTTTTCCCTTTAAAATTCAAATTCCTTTGAAATTCAGCTATGACTTCCATATGTGGAATGGGCACATAAGGCTTCACAGATCCACAGATATTATTTTCATAGCATGCAAATATAGTTCTGGTAGGCACTTTTGTGATGCCAACCCGAACTGAGCAATTAATAGAATTTTGTAATCATGAAAGGGGAACTTTCCTCTAATGGAAATGTGCTAGCAATGAGTACATATTACACAGATTTTTAAAATTTGTTTGGCTGAAGGCAAATAGGGGCAGTTTACTATGTATAAAATTACAAAATTTGCTATGACCCATGGGTAAGTTGAAGATTAAATTAAGGGCAAAGGATATAAAGGTTGAAGCAGAGGAAAGCAGTGAGAAAGAGCTTTAAATATTCCAGTAGGCATGGGTGAGGAAAGCACCAAATAGTGGCTGTGTGATATGTGAGAGGCTCACTTTGGACTGCTTACATGTATGGGTACTTCTAACAAAGTGAACTGAGATGGGAGCGGGAAGGGCACCAAGCCGAGCTCAGGGGAGAAGGAAGGAGGGTGCCAAGGCTGCTTTAAAAAAGCACTACAGCCCTCTTCTGCTCTCTAGAAATGGGGATCACAAAGCACTATCCGAAAAGGGACTTATACACCTGGAAATCAATAATCTTGCTCTCTGTCGGTGCATTACATGCTACCTAAAAAAAGCCAGGTGATTAACCGGAGCGCCACACAGGGAGTGTACTACTCCAATGTTGCCTCAGCTCCACTGGCTGCTGGACTGCTTCTAAACTAAATAAAAATGTGTTGGTCATTACCTACAAAGCCCTAAACAGTTCTTACCCAGACTATTTGAGGAACTGCATCTCTGATTATAAACCTACACGGCCGTTGTGATCTTTGGGGGGGGGGGGACCCTCCTGTTGGTCCCACCCCTGTCCCAAGTGTGGCTGCTGGGGACAAAAGAAAGGGCCTTCTCAGTGGTCACTCCTTCTCTCTGGAGCTCTCTCTCTAAGGAGGTTAGAACCGCCCCTTCACTCTTCTTCTTTAAAAAGCTATTAAAAGCATACCTGTGTACATTAGCTTATGGAGAGGAAGCTGAGTAATATTTCATGGTCCCTATCTGACTGATCACCCTGCTAGCATCCATCTATTTGTAGTGCTACTTGTCATTTTATATTCTTAGATTTCATGCTCCTATTTTGAAACACAACTTAACTGCTCAAAGCATTTGATGAGGCCATAGTACCTTTGCTTGTTGAGGATTGTTTTTATCTATTTTTAATTTTATTTAAATATTAATTTAAGATGTTATTATATTGTATGGGACATTGAATGTCTGCCTTGTTTTGGAAGCCATCCTGAGTCCCCTTGGGGAGAGAGGACAGGTTAGAAATAAAATTATTATTATTATTATTGACACAAAAAGCACAGTATGTCACAGGAAACGAGATCTGTATGCTGGATTTCGTATCACAAAATGACAAGTCGAACACTTCCCAAGCATCTAGGACTGTGTGATGTATTTTCAAATGATGCGCACAGATCCAAGTAAGGTAGCGTTTTGCAGTTGAGAGATCATGATTTTGTCAATGTTTATTGTTTCCAAATGCTGGCTGAGATCTTTTGGCACGGCACCCAGTGTGCCAGTGACCACTGGGACGACCTGTACTGGTTTATGCCAGAGCCTTTGCAGTTCAATTTTGAGGTATTATTATTATTATTATTATTATTATTATTATTATTACCTGTGCACATGGAAATCAGTAAGTCCCTAGAAGCAGGGGAACTCTGCTTCCTTCTCCCTGGATTGGATGGCCTTGACTCGAATGAATGCAGCATTCATCCTTGAATAAGTTGGCCCAGGTTTTCAAGATCAATATATTGACCATCAATGGTAGATATTGGCAACACAAGGGCGGGTAGACTTCTCCTCTCAGCTTTTTCAGCCTTGTGTTCTTTATGATGCAAAATAATAGCTATTTCATTAGATAGTTGTATTCTCTATTAGAAATCAAGTAATGTCAATGCTTTTATAAATTAGCATATAGATTCTGGTCATTTTATGTTTTTTCTGTTGAATCACTAAGTGTTTCCATCATACAGTACCAATGTGAAGCATAGTACAGTGCTTCAGTCATTGTGATGAATACCAATGTAAATATACTGTGTATGTCCTCAGATAATAATATGAAGTTTTGAGCACCTTCCATTCCTGTGTAATAGTCATGAAGGTGATTGCCCAGACTCTGATTTTTTACCAACATAGATGCAGATGTTTCCTGCCCTTGATAAATGGAGTGAATCCATTGTGCTGCTTTCATTTGTAACAAATGGCTATTGTCTAGTATTGGGAATATATGGCTAGGCCAACATTGCTCAGTTTTTATGACAGTTTAGAAAGAAACAACGACTAATGTAAGTAATTACTTCTACATTATTGCATTATTATATTCTTTAAATTTAACAGAGAACAAAATATTTCTTCTGAGAAATACATCTGAAGATTCCTTCCGCAAATAAAATATGTGCAGTGTGCATAGAAATTTGAGTGTTTTTTCAAACTATAGTCCGCCTCGCTTCCCCCCCCCCCCAAAAAAAGTCTGGGGGACCATGAACCGACCCTGAGCTTAAAAGGTTTAAGGACCCATGTCCTGGAAGAAGTTAACTCAGTCCTCTGTAGCATACCATCAAGAGCCATTAGTCTACTCCCATTATGTCTGTAAACTTGTTCTGTTTCCACTCCTAAAATCACATTTTTGTGTTCTGCCTAAATGGACAAGCATGAGATTCTTAGGGGGTTTTTCTTCCTCCCAACTGAGGTCCTCGTTCTTGTGTCCTAAAAATTTGGTCTATTAATTGCTTTGCTAGGAGCAAACTTGGGTCATCCTTTGAGAATGAAGTTGTTATAAAACGGCTGTGTTGACAGATGGTCCAAATGGCATAACTAATCAAATCTAGCATGGTGTTTTTGTGGCAATGGGGAATTATCGCTGTGCTAGTAAATGAAAGGCTTATTAAATGTTGTGTTCAAAGCAGGAAACACATTGTAATGATAGCTTGCAGAGTCATAATTTGGAGACGCAACAATGATTATATGCTCCGTGACTGATGATTCTCTGACATATGCCATGGAAATATTTTGTAGATAACTCCACTTGGAGCCAAGACTATCTTGTTCCTGATAAAGCAGCTTTTCAATAAGAGCGACTAGGCTCACCATTGCATCAGCAGAATAGCGAGGGCCCTTTGTTCTTTTCCGTTTTCTAGGGCAGAGTAACCCAGATTATTTATGTGTTCAGTTCTTCACATATAGGCATGGATTTAGTAAACAAAGATTGCCTATTTTACTATGCTTCGATTTCTACAAAGTCAAGGCAGGATAGAAGTCTTCTGAAGAGTGACAGCTTTCAGAACTACAACTTTACAGTGCAAAATTTATGTATATCTACTCAAAAATAATTGCTCATGTGAATTCTTCCATAGTAAACATGCATAAGATTGCAATCACAAATTTATATGTACGTGTAGTTATAAAGTCAGCTACGATTTCGCTATGGCTTCTCTAGATTTCTGGTGAAATTCAAAGCTTTCATAACTGTTTTTCCCTTGATCTTGAACATCAAGTTGATTCAGAGTTGAAATTGAAAAAGATTAGCAAGAATATAGGTTACCCTTTTGGGCCTGTACTTCTCTTGGCAGCTTTTGGTGAAGGATACAATCATGTTATTGATCATCTTGCAATGTATTCAGACTACAAAGCATGTTTTGGTCTCCAACTCGCAGAGCAGCCCACAAGACCATTGAAAACTTAGGGGAGTAATATCCCAAAGAGATGTTTTGTTTTTCTAGGAAGTGCTGTGAAATGTAGCCTTCTTTGTTTTTGTTAGAAGATTTGCTTCTTCATAAATGTACATTGACTAGGGTACTTAAATTCAGTTCCCAGTGACTAACACTGAAGCCAGAGTACCTAGATACACATGGTCTATCACATTGCTGGAAGTGGTTTGTGGAAAAGAGAGGGAATAATATTGATGCCATATGTTTGAACATTTTGATCTAGTCATTACCTATTGAACTCCAAAGTAGTAGCTTCTGCAGAGCAATAAAGTATACGTGGCCTCTTCATAAGGCACATCTACACTGTAGAATTAACATAGTTTAGCACTCCTTTAACTGCCATGGGTCAATGTTAAGAAATCATGGAAATTTTACATAATCATTATTTAACCTTCTCTGCCAAATAGTGTTGGTGCCTCACCAAACTACAATTTCCATGAATCTTTTTTAAAGTTTTTTTTTTAAAAAAATAGTTAATGAATTAATGGCATACAGAACATGAAAAGAAAAAACATCTAAAGATAATTAAATACGCATAATACAGTTATGCCATTCCCCCTAACCCCTTCCCGCTCCCCCCACCCGCGAACCTCCATCCATGACTTCCGGCACCACCCAGCGTGAAACCAATAGCTCGAAAAACCCTACTCTTGTGACTACTTTGAAATCTATTTTGTCATTCTTTTCTAGATATCCAAATGCAAGCTTCCATTTCTTAACAAAATTTTCATTGCTTCCTTCCCATATGCCATTGGATAGCTTGGCCATTTGGATATATTCCAATACTTTTTCTCTCTGGTCCTTTAGCAATAATGGTTTCCTCCTTTCTGTTGAAATTCTGTTGAAAGGAGAAAACCTGGAAAATGAACAAAATCTGATTACCAGTATTAAAAAAAAACAAACACTAGAATCGAGACAGTAAATATAGAACACCACTCAGTAACGGGAATTCTAGACAGGTAACACCTCCCAAACAAAGGATGCCTACAGACAACAACACTGCTTGACTTTGCAGCTGCAAGGCTACTCAATGCTAATCAAGCTTGCCAATTGCAACATTTGCACTTGCTTCAAACAGACAAAGGATTCTTTCCTCCACCCTGGATAGTCCCCAGATATATATACACTCCACTTGTCTTGTTTCCAACAGACCTCTGAACAAACCACTGAGGATGTTTGCCACAGATGCAGGTGAAACATCAGGAAAGAATTCTTCTGGAACATGGCCATACAGCCCAAAAGACTCCCAGCAACCCAACTCTTTTTGTCCTTTCCAATATTTTGCTATTATTATTCTCGCTGTATTGACAGATTTCTAAGTCTTCTCTACTGATTTTTTCACCAAATAGCCCTTTCATGATTCCATAGCATAGAGCCATAGCAAGTAATCAAATCCGACAACATTGGGTGAATTTCCTAGCAAGGCATGGGTGAAATTATACTGATTACATTGCATATAAAATCAGTCCTCCTTAGACCTTGCTGCTCTCCATAGTATTATAGTAGTAAAAGCAGAGCCCAAACAACAGAACGTAAGTCCTAATTCCCCCAAATTTGAACTCTAAAACTCTCTCAAGATCACCCATTCTCAGTCTTCCAACATCCCAAGAAAATGGGGGCAGTTGGCATCATACATTTTATATGTCACAATCTTTCTTCTCCAAAACATAGTTTAAGAATTGCTTGAAAAAAATAAGGAAGTTTCACATTCTGTCCCTGTTGAGCATCAGCCCCATCACTCAGTGCTCACACCATCATTGTTTTCTCAGAAATAAAACCCACAATGTGCTGTGAGGTGACAACTCTTGTTTGGTCTTGCTCTCTTTTAAGAAATACTATAATGATTCTGAAGGCTAGATTCATTTTGGACTTTAGACTTTGTCCATTATAGCATGTCTTCCTAAGTTGGGTAACCTTGCCCCTTCATGGCTGGTAGCTTGTCTTGTTTCCATTCCAAGATCTCAAGTCATTTTAAGAATATTAATGACATTTTTGTGCAGTTGGATACTCTATGGGAATAATTAATGAGTAACTGTACCAGTTGGTTTAAAATTAGCTTATTGCATACCATAAATTATAATTTGTGGAGAACATCATTAATTTTTATTTAATTGGGGCAATAGTTTACAAGCACCCTAAGTCTCTGCAATGAAAAATGAAAAATTAAAGCAAACAATTTCTTCTAAATTGCCCTTGAGAGTCTTTTGAATTTTTTTGCTCAAAACCTGGTATGTTCTCTTCACACATTGGCGTGTGCCTTAATATCTTTGATTGCCTGCTATGATGAAAAGAAAGTTGTAGCGCCCAGTACATTATGTTCTTTGTAGTGTAACTGTGTACAAAATGAAACACAAGGAAATCTGGGCAGAATAAATTAAATTGGCTTAAATCCATGGGCTTGGGATCAAATCTTAATCTCCTGATATATAGAACAATGAAGTTATTAACTATCCAAAGCTAAAAGGCACTGACATCTAAAATGGTGTAATTATGGAAATTAGTTTCTTATAGAAAGCATTAATAATTTTTACTCCAAAGCTCATCCTGAATGAAGTGAATACTCTGTTGATCATACAGATTCAACAGTAAAGGACTTAATTACTTTCTCTTCCCTCCCCTTCTCTCTCTATCTGACCAATCTATTTTCCATTTGCGTCTGGACTATTTTAATCTCTTTCATCTTTTAAAGATGTTCCAGCGGATTTGATCGTCACAGACAAGACTGGGTAGATAATGGCTGTCCTGAAGAGGTAACTATCAGATCTTCTATATTTGTGGTTTATTTATTTTTTGTGAATAGTTATTTCAAAACAAAATTTAGATACTAGCTTCGATCCAACAGGGAGTTTCTACAGTTATCCCCCTTCTGAATTTGTCAGTAGTGACAAACAAACTTCCAGCATGGTCAGTGGTAGCTCACTTTCCAGGTGGTAGATCCAAACATAGCTCCTTATTTTTCCTAGTCAGTAATGATCAGCACAAACAAAACATAGAAATGTTTTTCACGGACTAACACCTGGCATTATACACATTCTAGCCATGGAGTCTTGAAAAGTGTGCTACTATTTTCTATAAATTCTCAATTCTAAGATTTTGGCTATGAGAAGATTTACTGTCTATTTTATTAGTTTTATATAGTTTGTCAATATTATGAAGGAGAAAAGGCATACTAAATGGTTTAGTGCAAAAGTCATAACCTGTGATTTTTTTATGTATCCATTTTTTGATCTGTTTCGTGTTTGGCTTTCGGTGGGGGCCCCAATCTGTTTTCATCTGAACCTCCCAAAATCGGGAGGTCAGATATTTGTTTTTCGTTTAGTTTTCATTTACGTTATTTGGGGGGGGGGGGACTTCACCCGTAGGCCCAAAGTGCTAGGGCCTATGGGTGCAGGCTTTGGACACTCAGCTGCAGGGCCTGCAGCTGAGCACCAAGTAAGGAGCTCTCCTAACTGGAGCACATTGATCCTGAATGAGATTTCTTGGTATCTTTTTAAATAAGATTTATCCTTTATTTGAGGACCAGAAATCTTGTTCCTAAGACCCAGAAATGGTTGCAATATCAGATCCCAGATTTGGAACATGTAATATCATAATATGAACTTTTTATCTCAGCCTTTCAGTTACCAGTCATTACTCCAACAATAGCTAGGAGGCCAGCCATGTCCGATGAGTTATTCCTTCCATCATTTCTGCAACAAATCGTCATTCATTTTAGAGAATTCAGTCCATTTTTTTGCTTTTAATCAAGACAGAAAGAATGTTTGATTTATGATTTCCATTTCATTCACTCCAATCTGCCATTTTCTGCTTGCTTTAGATCTATAGACATATTGACTCCAGTTTCTCATTTCTTTGTGTTTTTTCTCCTTTATAGTCAAAAGACAACATTTGTGAAAAAAATATAGATACAACTCAAATGCCTCCTCACACCAGTATTGCCATACAGCAAACAACAACAAGATTCAGAGTTTTAACCACTACCAAAGGAGCCATGACATCCCATTTGCCTACGAGTCTGCCCACAGAAGGTAAACTAAACTGAAATATGTGATCTATGTTGGGTTGTGGGTTTCCACAAAAATATCACTATGGTTCTTCATTGCATTTTCCCTAAAATGGTAAAGATCTTGGTACATTTCCAAGTTCTTTTTATGATGTTATTGTATAGGAGCACTAGTAATTTAGAATTAAAGATTTGATTTAATGATATGATGAACATTGTCATTATTTATATTAGTAATGTAGATGAGACCAGAGTTCAAGTCCCTACTCAACCATAGAAACTCACTGGGTGACCTTAGACAAATCACACTCAGCTTCAGAAAAAGGCAGAGATAAAATCCTTCACAACAAATTTTGCCAAGAAGACTTCTTGTTGGCTTACCTTAGGATCATCATAAATCAGAAATGACTTCAAACACATGAGAATAACAACTTGTACATGACTAGATCAATTGAGTGTTTAAAGGGGCTTATTCTAGACAAAGTGTATAGGTTTGTGACTTCCTTTATTTATTTTTGTGGCATGGAAGTTGAGTATTTCATGTCCTTAATGGGATTTTAACAGAGGTCCATTGCATTTTGTATGTGTTTTAAGTGTTGTATTACGAAAAAAATAAGTAGAGAATCAATAATATCACTTTCATTTTATATTTTATTAGTGCACCTAAAATTCCTTTGTAATTGAAAATATGGAGGCCCTTGCAATATTTAAAATGTGACTCCAAGCAAAAAGATTATGACCACACATCTACAGAGAGAGAGAGAGAGACTCATACATACAAATGAATTGCATTTGATATTGAAAGCACTGAATATAGATAGTTGGGGAAAATGCTACTCAATTTGGAAGAATTCAAACTAGATAAAATGCATCTACAGCCCGTTTTTCATGAGATGTAAGAAACAGGTTATTTAAACTTGTCTTCAAGAGGCAAATCCCTAACCCCATACATTCTCCTTGTTAGAAGGGGGATTTAACAGGATGTTTCAAAAAGATGGACCTGATTTGAAATCTCTATATTTCTGCAACCTCAAACTGCCCACAAATGAAATCCTTACCACTTGAATGGGTTGGTATAGGGTTTAAAAGGAAAATGAACTGCTATTGTTTCAGTCATTTGAAGGACGAGGACCCCGCCTAGTGAGATATTCTCCATTAGCGGAGTTATTTTTTAGAGTTGGTTCCAGCTCAAAATTGTTAGTATAACTTGATAAACTGTTTGTAACTTTTTGTATAATGGTAGCATGTTGCCATTGTGAAATACACTGCTTTGACATTGGGCCCTTCACTTTGAAACACCCTGAATTTTGTTGGGTGATTTCATTTATGCTACTTAATGAAAGAGGAGAAAAGTTACTCTAGATTCTAGGTCTGTACAGTAGGGAAATGTCATGCTAGCATCTAGCGACTGTCAAGAAGTTGGGTGCTTATACAGCAGGCTGATTCTGTGAAGTATTCTATCAAGAGAATTGAGGTTACTAGGAGACAGAAAGATTAAGCTTCGCAACGCCTCAAGGATAATGCCAAGAGGAAATCTTCTAATGCAAGAGACTATATTTCAGTTCAGCAACACGGAAAAAAAGGATTCAGAGTTGTCAGTGCAAGCTTCTGAGCTTCGATTCTCAGTATACTTCTGCTAATAATGGCCCACTAACTCCTGGCTGCTCAAACTGACAAGGAATGGTAGAAATCTGGAAGCAGTAAAGAAGTTTTAAATTGGTAGATTCTGTAAGGGACAACTATAAGAAACGGGAGCTTATGCTCTGATCTTCAAAGGATAACAAAGTCCTGGGAATTTCAGCTGGGCATTCAAAAGGTTTGCCAATGAAAATATACTCAAAAGATTAATGTTACCTGTGAGAAAGATTAAGTGCTTTTATATGGTGCAAGCCAGGTTTAGATAATTGGGTCTGCTATTGATCTTTTCACAATATGTAATCCCATGTAGTGCTGCACTGAATTTTCACCCACAGAACTTTTCAGGTCAGAAAGCTGGATTTCAGGGACTGCAAAATACTCAAGCAAAAGTCCATATGCTTTCTACTCCTCCTCCTCCTCTCCTCTTCTTCTTCTTCTTCTAACAAGTTTTTTCCTCCCTACTGCATTTCCAATGATATTGGATTCTCTCTCATAGCAATTAGTGACAAACAAGATGATGTGACATTAAGTAGCTGATGAGATTTGCTACACAGCCTTGTCACTTAGAGCAAATACATTCTGTACTCAGGGTTATGAGGTAATTGGGCAGTGCTCTCTCTTTCATCCGATACTATGGTGGCTTTATTTCATTAATCCTAGAATAGTACAGATAGACAGAGGGTCAAACTAGACATCAAGGAAAGAGCATATTCCCAAGAATTAACCCATTTCTCCCTGTCAGTGGAATTTCCTCAGCAGTCCAACTTGCAAATTAATTCTAGGTTTACATTCAGCCAGTCACAGGGAAGCATGATTATTATGAGATTTTTCAATTAGGAAACCACATGCAGTTAGAAAACCACAACAGATGTTAAGTATTTTGTCTTATTTCACCCAGCGTAAGGCACCAAATTCTCTCAGCAATGGGACAAACATTCCTTATGTTGCCATACTGTGTCACAAGTAGGACAGACACAGGCAAGGATCCTGTATCACCAAGACCTAGAATAAATAACAACCAGCAGAGTTACATTCCACTTGCCTTACACATTTCCTGTACTGGATACTACAAACTCACTTTGAGTCTGCTTTGTGGAGAGAAAAAGTATAAATAAACATTAATAATAATAATAATAATAATAATAATAATAATAACAATTATTATTATGTTTACTTATACCCTACTTTTTCTCTCCACAAAGCAGACTCAAAGCTGCGTAGTAGTAGTAGTAGTAGTAGTAATAATAATAATAATAATAATAACAATAATATAGTGCATCGTGAATGTATCACTTCTAGATGCTTATGGCTGACTGGTTGACAGTCAGATATGAAAATGAAATGCACAGTGCAATATGAATTGGCACATGTTCCTCATTGGGACTCTGTGCTCTCTGCAGTGGGGACTTAGATCCTATTATGGAAGAATCAGAGGCCCTTTGCATATCATGTGCATTTGCCCATGTGCATTGGTTTGTGTTCCACATGCAGACCTCAGTTCCCTTCAGCTAGGTCTAGTCATTGCACAATGACAAATATAAATACTCCACATGCATAAAAATAACATTTGTATGTGTATATCACTGACAGAAAACTGACAAAGGGCTTTCATCTTTTGCCTGGGAAATACTGAGATATACCAGTAGTCCTAACCTATATGATTGATGGGAGAAAAAATAAATAGTTCCATCTATATAAACAAACCATGAAAGAAGGGCACATTTTGTATAGAGAAATTAATATTTAGTTCTAGCAAATATCTAGATTTTCATGGTGTGATGAGGAAGTAAATAAAGATATCCAAATTATAGCAAATGAATCTTATGTCTTTAAATGTACTGCAGGGTTACTGGTCTGTATGGCCCAGGGTTTCTCAACCAGGACTACCTAGAAACCTAGGTTTCTACAACAAGAGGTGGCTATGGGTTCAACATGAAATCATGATTAGGTGGAAAATGATATTTTTTTCATTGTAGATAAAACAATCCTTAGACATTTAGTCCATTGTGACTATAGAACCAAACACTATTAAGTTTGGAAATTTGAAATCATATTTTTAATTCAAGTTGAGTATCCATAATTGAAAATATTTGTGATCAGAACTAGTTTGGATTTCAGATATTATTATTTTTTTGGATTTTGGAATCTGAATTTGCATATATGTACATAATGAGATATTTTTGAGATGAGACCCAAGTCTAAACACAAAAATTGTTTTATGTTATTTGTATATCTTATAGACATAGTCTAAAAGTAATTTCATACAATATTTTAAATAATGTTGTACATCGGAAAGCAAATGGCTCACTATTATCTCAGACATTCATGTAGACAATTTTGGCTTTTGGAATATTTCAGATTTCAAAATCTCAGTTAAGAGATGTGCAACCTGCAGTGCATTAAATCAGATCCTTCTATACATTTCTTTTCTCTAAGTGCTTTAATTTTCTTTTTCTAGATGATACCAAGATAGCTTTACATCTAAAAGATAATGGAGGTAAGTGCAACTTTTCTTTGTGTTCAAACCACACAAATGGATTACTTAACTAGCATTCCATAAAGCTCCATCAATCTGTGTCAGAGAAATGTCTTGTTTTGGGCTCACAGGATATTTCATTTATCTCTGCCACAGCACTGTGGAAGACCTTCTGAGAGATCATCAGTTGTATACATTCTTGTTATTGTCTGTGTAACATATTGTCACAATTAGACAAACCTCTTCAAGATTCGTTAATTGGTTTCTAGAGTGTATTCTCTGCCTTTCCTAACTAGGAAAACAACAATAGATTATGATACTCATCTGTTTACATCAAGACTCTAGTCAACTCAAGGCAAAGCTCTTTAACAGATAAATGGAGCACTGATGAAGAAGAACACACATTACATTTCTCAGTCATTATGACTATATTGTTTTTATATATTTTAATGTTGCCATTTAAATAAAAGCCTGCCTTAATTCCCTTATCAGAATGAAGCTGAAAAATGCCTTTTGTTATTTTCATCACCCTTCTTCCTTGATCCCTGATTTGAGTTTTGAGAGAAGGAATCCTCTTTCCATTTACCGACACCTCGCTGTCTGGTACAGAGAGAAATCATATTTTTAGCATTGTAACATCATTTAAAACTTTAAATGAATATTTTTATTATGCCTGTTCATGCAATAGTTTCTAACTTTTGTGTTATCTATTGTCTTAATTGTATTTTGTTATTTGATCCACCTTGGGTTCCTTATTGAGAAAAAGTGGGAAATAAATAAACAATAGAGAAAGTCCTTGATAACTAGGTCAAATAAGTGAACAAATACATTCTGTGAAACAATATGCAAAATAAACATGTTGACTTAAAGTGTATTCCTATAGCCTTGCGGCTTTAGTTTGTTATTCAACAAATCACCTCAGATGTACACTTAATTTAAAATGAGACTTCTACTCCCATCCTACCCATTTTCTTCTCCTTTTGCTTACTCCTTACCTTTTTTTACTCTAAAACCAGTTTATAATGCAACTCACCATAATCACTTTATTCTAAATTACTTATCATATTGTGGTGTACCTCCTAAAGTCAAAAGTGTGTTGAGCATGCTTATTTGATCATAGCTACATCATTATGTTGCATCAGGCTTATGTATTTGTTTTGGAAACACCCTTGAGTGCCTTCGGGCAAATAAGTTGTTGTTGTTGTTGTTGTTGTTGTTGTTGTTGTTGTTGTTGGATAGGGCTCTTCAGGCTTTTACCTCTATAATGCTAAGTGGATTTCCTTTTTCCTTCTTAGGCCCTTTCCACACAGCGGTATAAAATCCACATTGAAATGGATTATATAGCAATGTGTACTCAAATAATCCAGTTCAAAGCAGATATTGTGGGTTATCTGCCTTTATATTCTGGGTTATATAGCTGTTTGGAAGGGCCCTTAAATATTTAAGCATCTGTCTGTGGTACTTTTGGTATTACCAAAATAATTGGAGAATGTATCATTATGTTAATTCCAATCCCACTTCCCCTCCACATCCTTATCAGTGGGCTGCTGCTCTTTATCCAATGCAGGCTTTTTTGCATTTTAGAATTTCAGAAATGTGTTAGGAGTAGAGCTATTACTCAACTTGTTATTTCCTTGGGATTTCATTATTTATTTTGGAGGTCCTGTTGTTTGCTTTTCTGCCAGCAAATGTGCTTCAGAACTGATTTTCCTCCACGAAGAGTGGAGCAAATCAGTTCTTAATTGCTTCTCATCTGTGCTACGTATCTCTAGACTGTTTCACAGCAAAGGTCACAGTGTTCCACTCAGCGTGTTCTGATTGCTCCTTTCCACTCGTGAAAGAGAGCATGAGGCATATAATTTGCAAAAGTAGAAGCCACAGCAACAGATCTTGTTTGAGAAGCCTAGTATGGGCTACTGTATTTACTTGTGTATAAGTCTGCTTACTTACTTACTTAGGCGATCCCTCATACTCTGAGGATGATGGTCTTCCAAGGTCGGTGTTCTGTCAGTGGGTCCGTAGGTGACTGTGGAGCCCAGTTCTTGATCTGCATCTTCTCCCGCAGTGAGGGTATTGGTTTCCAGGTGGAAGGCGGTCCTGGTTGGGGTTGGCTTGATGCACCTTCCTCTTGGCACGTTTCTCTCTTTCACCCTCCATTTGTGCCTCTTCAAACTCCACAGCACTGCTAGTCACAGCTGACCTCCAGCTGGAGCAATCAAGGGCCAGGGCTTCCCAGTTCTCAGTGTCTATGCCACAGTTTTTAAGGTTGGCTTTGAGCCATCTTTAAATCTCTTTTCCTGCCCACCAACATTCCGTTTTCTTTTCTTGAGTTCAGAGTAGAGCAACTGCTTTGGGAAACGGTGGTCGGGCATCGGGACAACAGCGGAGTTGATGGCGGAGGACCATCGCTTCAATGCTGGTGGTCTTTGCTTCTTCCAGCACGCTGACATTTGTCCGCTTGTCTTCCCAAGAGATTTGCAGGATTTTCCGGAGACAGAGCTGATGGAATCATTCCAGGAGTTGCATGTGACGTCTGTAGACAGTCCACGTCTTGCAGGCGTATAGCAGGGTTGGGAGGACAATAGCTTTATAAACAAGCACCTTGGTATCCCAACAGATGTCCAGGTCCTCAAACACTCTCTGCTTCATTCGGAAAAAGGCTGCACTCGCAGAGCTCAGGCAGTGTTGAATTTCAGTGTCAATGTTGACTTTTGTGGAGAGGTGGCTGCCAAGGTAGCGGCAATGGTCAACATTTTCTAATGTTACACCATTAAGCTGTATTTCTGGCATTGGAGAAGGATTGCCTGGTGACTGCTGGAAGAGCACTTTGGTTTTCTTGATGTTTAATGACAGGCTGAGCTGCTCGTATGCTTCTGCGAAGGTGTTTAGAGTGGCTTGTAGGTCTTCTTCTGAATGCACACAGGTGACATTGTCATCAGCATACTGGAGTTCTATAATAGATGTTGTTGTAACCTTGGTTTTGGCTTTTAGTCTGCTGAGGTTAAATAGCTTGCCATCTGTCCGATAGATGATTTCCACTCTGGTAGGAAGCTTCCCATCAACAAGGTGAAGTGTCATAGCGATGAAGATGCAAAATAAAGTTGGGGCAATAACACATCCCTGTTTGACACCTGATTCCACCTTAAATGGGTCACTTTGGGAGCCATTGCTGTCCAAGACTGTTGCCATCATGTCATCATGGAGGAGCCGCAGGATGTTCACAAATTTGTTAAGGCACCCGATTTTCTGGAGGATGGTCCAGAGAGCTCTGTGATTCACTGTGTCGAATGCCTTTGCAAGTCTAGAAATTGTAGTTTTAAAAAATTGACCCAAAAAACCTAGATCAGCTTATCCATGCATCAATGTAAGTATTAACTCTTATTTTAAAAAAGGCACGGTCCCATTCTCAGAGTAGAATGGTGAAAACTGAGAGCCTAGTCTGTCCTGGGAGATCTTAAAAAAGAAACTTCAAACATCTCTACTCTCTCCACTGTGGCACTATTTCTGCCTTTTTTGAATGCCCGGGTGAGAAAATGGCAGTGCAGTAGATCTCAAAGGAGTGCCAAGAGAGTAGAGACAGGCTGGTTCTTCTAAATTCTCCCAGGACAGACTAAGCTTTCACCTTTGTTCAGGGAAATTAATGCTTTCTTTTCTGGTAAAAAAAGCATGCTTTAACTTTTGTTTTTAAAATCATGCCTTCTCTGAATAGATTCACAAAAGTCCACAGGGAGGCCTGGCTGGGCCCCTTGAGGCAGCATTGGGGCTTTCCCCAATTCTCAACCATGAGTGGCAAGTTGCTTCTGTTCACTTCTCCTGAGAACAATTTATAATATCATAAAGGACTACCACCTTAACCGCTTTATAGGAAATCTGCTACAAAAGAGGAGCTTTTTTGTTGAATTACAGGGCCAGAAAAGCAGATGGCGAAAACAGAAGAACGACCTGCCTCAGGCAAGCGTGCTTGCTCCATCAATGTTTAACATTTACACAAATGATCAGCTACTACTGTAAAGGACAGAGAGTTTCCTCTATGCTGACAATTGTGCCATCACCACTCAAGCAGGGAGCATTGAGATGCTTAAGCAGAAGCTCTCCGAAGCTTTAGGTGCTCTTACTGCCTATTATAGAGAAAACCAGCTGATTCCTAATCCATCTCAAACACAGACATGTGCTTTTCATCTTAAGAACAGACAAGCACCTCGAGCTCTGAGGATTACCTGAGAAAAATCCCACAGGTGCACTGCAGCGCACCCAAATACCTAGGAAATACCCTGGACCATTCTCTGACCTACAAGAAGCACTGCTTGGATATCAAGCAAAAAGTGGGTGCTACAAACAATATCATACGAAAGCTGACTGGCACAACCTGAGGATCACAACCAGACACAGCGAAAATTGCCCTTGTGCTATTCTACTCTGCTACTGAGTATGCATGCCCAGTGTGGAACACATCTCACCATCCTAAAACAGTGAATGTGGCTCTTAATGAGACATGCTGCATTATCACAGGATGACTGCGCCCTATACCACTGGAGTAATTACACAGTTTATCCCGTATTGCACCACCTGACATCCACCAGGCAGTAGCAGCCAATAATGAAAGGACCAAGGTAGTGACATCTCCAGCCCACCCCCTGTCCGAATATCAGTCAGCACACCAATGCCTTAAATCAAGAAATAGTTTTCTGAGATCTACAGAGATACTCGAAGGAACACCTCAGCAAGTGACAGTCCAAAAGTGGCAGGCTAAAACCCAGACTGATACCAAATGAGAGACTCCCTCCTGGGCACAAAGAAGACTAGGTGACTTGGAAGGCACTGAACAGACTGCGCTCTGGCACCATGAAATGCAGGACCAACCTTAAGAAATGGGGCCACAAAATGAAGTCCACAACATGCGAGTGTGGAGAAGGGCAAACCACAGACCACCTATTACAATGCAGCCTGAGCCCTGTCACATGTGCAATGGAGGACATCCTTATAGCAACACCAGAGGCACTCCAAGTGGCCAGCTGCTGGTCAAAGAACATTTAATATAATGCCAAGTTTTTAAACTTTGTGTTTTTAAATACATTACAACTGTACCCTTGGTTTGCTCCTGATATGATAAATAAATAAATAACCATGAGCTGCCCTTGATTTAAGTATATATGATATTTCCTTCTCAAATTCTCCAGGATGAATCACTACCAAAACAAACTAAGTAGATGCAGTGTTGAGAAGCAGGATCTTTCTTGAGATCTGCATCATCCCAGTTGCTTTAAGAATTGGACTAAAAGCCAAGTTTCCACTAGTCTGGTTACCACATAATGCTGCATGGAGTTGCATGTCTTTGATTTCTAGTATCATGTGACAATTGTAATCCTCAAATTGAACTTTAGCAAAACCTCATTTTGTTTTCATGTCAGTTATTTTTAAGTCTATGAAAAACATTGGCCTAAAAGTGGTTTGAACCCAAAAGAATAAATCAACAAACAGCTTTACTTTGCAGAGAACAATTTTGCTTGTATGGGTTTCTTAATATCTGATACAAAATGAAGACAGGTGAAGTCATGCCCAAATGGCATCAAGTTCTCCCAACAGGATTTTCTTATCCTGATATTGGAGCTTGAAACAACTACTTGTTTGAATTATAATTCACAGAACGTCCCATCCTGTTATGTAAATGCAATGTTGTAACTGAATGGAATTAGAAGGAGGATTCTTATAGTTGTAGTTTGAAAGAGTAACCTTTTTGAGCTTTATCAATTACCACAATTTTTCATTCTGGGGGGTTTAATGACAATGGTTTGTCAGTTGTGCACTGTTTTACCACAGCTCTCAGGCTAGACTGATAAACAGTCTCTTATATGTCAGCCTTTTTCCTTTTCTTTATTTCTACATCATGTGCTTTGTCAGACTTATGGACAGAACAGACAATCCCAGGCAAGGGAAATAAAAAAGTCATGCACATTCCCACAATGCATTCTCCCCTTAAACTCTTATCAACGTGGGGGAAATGAGTTATATCTGATCAATGAGACTCTGTCATTAGTTGTGATCCTTTGGGGTCTCAGCTGTCAATACTTGATTAGAATCAGTCAAAGGATTCTTAATAATCCCACCTGGGCCTTTCATGCTCTCAATGTCTAAGGCTATAATTTATCGCACAGTAACTTAATTACATTTTAAATCATGCTGCAAGTTTAGGTCAAATTGTTCTGACCTTTTTAATTTTTATGTGGAAATCGCCTGTAATTAAAAATATTAAACACCTGTGTGGAAGCACAGAGTGATCTCTCACTGTAAATTCTGTCTTGGTTTTATCGCCTTCTCCTTGCTTCCCAGCACTGTCACTTCTGATTTTTTGGAATGAAGGCTGTTTGACTGTATTTTTCCAAGATTAGCATTTTAGATACTGTAATGTTGATTGATAAAAACAGGAGTAACAGGATTGAACTGGCAGTCAGCAACAGGGCCGTAGCCAGAAAAAAATTTCGGGGAGGGTTGACAATTTCGGGGGGGGGGTTGAAAATTATGGGGAGGGTTGAAAATTTCGGCGGGGGGGGGTTGAAACCTGCCTCCTAGCTCACACTGAAGCAAAGAGCACAAAGAGCAGGGGGCAGAGCAACCTTCAATAGCCTGCAGCTCCACCCCTGTCAACCACCAACACCAAGTCTGGCCTCCTTAATGAGAGCATTCAACACACACACACACCCAACTTGGTTGCTTCACTACATTGGCTATCGCTGCAAGTAATGACAGTGTGAATAAATTGTCAATATTTGCTTGAGATAGTGCTTGCAGTTCTGGAGGCACTCTTAATTTTTTGCATCTCATAGACTTAGCATTGGGGATTTGGTTAACCAGTTAAAATTCATGAGTAAACCAGGTTTTTTAAAAAAATCTGAAACATTTGCCTGGTCAGCAATTATGTTGAGAGATTTTGCCACTTCTGTATCTTTTCAAACTTAGCTTCCTCACATTTTCACAGTGAATTTTCAAGCAAGAACATGTCCTTAAAGTCAAGCAAGAGTTTCTCCTGTCTGCAATGTTTTTGAAACACTTTTATGTTTCCTGAAAATGTAAACCTATTTAAAAGCCATGTCAGTGTTTATCCTTTAAATTGTAAAAATGGAAGAATAAGATTTTCCCCTCAAGTCTCACTCAATTATAGATAAAGGGTTGAGTCAAAAGTTAATCGTATCTAGCAGTAAACATTGAAATCAGTGGACTTTTTGTAAGTCATGAGTAATATGAGTTCTACTGGTTTCAACAACTCTGCTCTATGGCAAAATCTGGATCTAACCTTATTAGGGATGACAGTTCATACATAAGACTTTCTGTTCCTCCTCTGTGATTTTAAAATCTCCAGTTTTACCCATAAGTAGCCTATAAATCAAAACTATCATCCTGCTGTCTGACAAGATAGAAACCTGAGATTTTAATGTGCTGATTTAGAAGAGATTTAGGTTTTTGGGGTGTTTTTATCGTGTCAGGAGCGACTTGAGAAACTGCAAGTCACTTCTGGTGTGAGAGAATTGGCTGTCTGTAAGAACATTGCCCAGGGGATGCCCAGATGATTTGATGTTTTTATCATCCTTGTGGGAGGCTTCTCTCATGTCCCTGCATAAGGAGCTGGAGCTGATAGAGGGAGCTCATCCACCTCTCCCCGGATTCGAGCCTGCGACCTGTCGGTCTTCAGTCCTGCTGGCACAGGGGTTTAACCCACTGCGCCACCGGGGGCTCCTAAGAGATTTAGTGTAAAAATTACGAAGAAAAATAAGATTTCATTCCTAGATATTATAAATTCAGTTCTAAGCACTGACCTTAGCAGACATCCTTTAATGTGTGGCAATCTTGTGGTCTATGAAGCCAAAGTGAAGTTGAGACAGTCAGAGCGAGAACATTCTCCCCATTATTGATACAGTTGATAACTAGTTGCCAGTTTTCCTATTCCATCCAACCATCTGTCCTGTTTGAACTAGAAATCACATGCATACAAGATGATTTGCAAACCAGCAATTCAGCAAACCTGTTTCATCGAGAATGTAAGAAGCAAATCAACAGATCAGCAAAACTTTTGTATTCGATATCTATTAGTAAGCCTTACTCTGGATTGGCCTGTGTTGCGCATGCCATTCCAGTTACATAGCTCATCAATCTTAAAGGGAACAGCCAGAGAAAACAATTGGAATCTGCAGTTTTCTGTATTACTCAAATACTCTACCCACTGAAAATACTGAACCATGTCTTATGCTGTTGCTATGAGAGAGGAAACTGCTAGGTAGGGAAGTCTTGTTCCACTTGTAAAGTTATTGATTTTGGCTCATTCTCTTCCATTTGCATCCTTGCGATAGGCAGTCCATATTCTTTGATAAATTGCTCCCCTTTCTGCAGGCATTTGAGTTGGGATTACGGGAGTAGAAGAGTAAGATCTATTGCTCAATCATGCCTTTAGTTTGTACCACATTGAATATTATTCATAATGATTACAAGATTTTGGAAAGTCATTGGGTGGCTAGTATAGTAGTTCAGCTGATAAACTGAGCAAAGAGAAATCATAGTTTCTTTACAGTCTACTGACACAACTCATAACCTCTATGAATGGAATGTGGTTACTGAGTATGTGTTGTGGGACCTTTGAAAACGTGTAAGGGTGACTGATGAATCCAGCAGGCAGACATATTTCTGATTCAGTTTTCACCAACTTGTTGCTCTCCATCTGATTTCCAAGTTAAAGCCATCTTGGTAAAAGGTTTGGGATTAGGAGAATTGGATCCCAAACATTTGCAGGGCACTAGATAGTGAGGGTGTTCTGCACCATACCTACATGACCTTAATCAAAGCTGAAGAGTTTATTTTTGCAGCTTCAGCACCCACCCAAGTCAACATGGCTATTGACCTTCTATGGCTTCTGGGAATTGTAAGCTAAAAAGCCCCAAACTTTTCCTATTATTGTTGTTTTGTTGTTGTTGTTATTATTATTATTATTATTATTATTATTATTATTATTATTAATACCTTGCTTATTCTCTTCACAAGTTCTACACAAGAAACCAGAAGATCATTATAACACTAGCACCTTTGCCTTTAGTTGATAGTAGTAGTGCCATGATGTCTCTGTATATAGTACAGTGTTCCCTCACTACTTTGCAGATCACTTTTAGCGGACTTGCTGATTCGCAGGTTTTTGAAAATTCTAATAAAAGTATAAAATATGAAATATTTACATCCAGTGGAGGCCAAGGACTCCGGAAGTGCGGCAGCCTGAGGTGCGGCAGGGAAAGCCTGCCTCCCTAGCCTCCACAGACCCCGGAAGTGCGGCGGCCTAAGGTGTGATAGGGAAGGCCTGCCTCCCTGGCCTGCTGCTACCTGCATGGCTCTAGAGGCTCGGTAGGGGTCTGCGGAGGCCAGGGAGGCAGGTAGGTGCCCTTGGGATGGGCCGGGAGGCAGGTAAGAAGCACAGGTAAGAAAACAATATATAAAATAATGTATAAATAAATAGAGGAGACAACAGAATTTCATTACACAAATAATAGAAGAAGGTAAGACCTATACGAAGGAAAAAGAGATTGCGAGGAAATTCAGGGAATATTATCAAAAAATTATATAAGAAAGATGTAGTCTCAGAGGAGGATATAATTAAGTACATCTCAGATCAGAAAATCCCCAAAATATCCGACGCAGAAAGAGAATCATTGAATAAGGTTATAGAAGAAGAAGAAATTATAAGAGCTATAAAGAAGATGGCCAACAATAAAGCCCCGGGCCCGGATGGGTTGTTGGCATTTTACTACAAAACATTCAGGGAAGAATTAATCATTTGCTTAAGAGAAGTAATGAATAACATCTTGAAAGGTGAGGGGATGCCGGAGACATGGAATGAGGCATACATATCGCTAATTCACAAAGAGAACACCGAGACTACAAAACTTAAAAACTACCGCCCCATCTCCTTTCTGAATTGTGACTGTAAGATATTCACAAGCATAATAGCAGAAAGATTTAAAGCACTACTAAGAGTAAAAATCAACGAGGATCAAAGAGGTTTTTTACCGGGAAGGCAGATGAGAGATAACAGCCGGTTACTCCTTAACATCATAGAGTATTACGAAAAAAACCACCAAAAGGAAGTAGGTCTGCTTTTTCTCGATGCGGAGAAAGCTTTTGACCACACGAACTGGGAATTCCTACTACTCTTGTTGAGGGAAATGGATATAGGCTACCCTATAATGAATGTAGTAAAGACAATGTACTCCAAACAAACAGCAAATGTACTAATCAATGGCCTGCGAACAGAGGAAGTGGAAATACAAAGAGGGGTAAGGCAAGGGTGCCCTCTCTCCCCTCTTTGGTTTATTTTGGTGTTGGAAGTTTTATTGGAGGACTTAAGAAAGGATAAAGAGCTAAGAGGCCTCAAAATAAGATCAGAAGAATACAAAACCTTAGCGTTCGCAGATGATGTGGTCTGCATTATGGAGTCTCCATTAGAAACTATTGAAAAATGGATATCTAAAATTGAAAAATTTGGTGTACTAGCAGGATTTAAGATAAACAAAAATAAAACAAAAATTCTTACTAAAAATGTTAAGGCAGAAAGAAAGGTAAAGATTGTTTCGAAGTCTGGAATTGAAGTGGTCAATAAAATTAAATATCTAGGCATAGTAATTTCGGCTTCAAATATGAATCTGTTTAAGGATAACTATGAAAAAACCTGGAGTAATATAATAAAGAAATTCAACAACTGGAAATATTTAAATCTATCTATACTAGGAAAGATCGCAGCCATAAAATTGAGTGTATTACCTAAGATGATTTTCATGTTCCAGATGATACCAATTATTAAGACAAATACATGTTTCCAAAAATGGAACAAACAAATATTAAATTTTATATGGGAGGGGAAAAAAGCCAGAATTAAGATTAAAAATCTCACAGATGCCAAAAGTCGGGGAGGATTGGCCATGCCGGACATGCAGCTGTATTTTGAGGCCTGTGCCTTATCATGGGTGAAAATATGGGCTACTCTGGAGCAAAAAAAAATATTAACTATAGAAGGTTATGACATTAGAAGAGGGTGGCACGCTTACCTAAGCTATGGAAAGGCAAGGATAGAAAAAAACTTTACTAATCATTACATCAGAGGCCCCCTACTAAAGACCTGGAACAAGTATAAAGACATCATTTACCCCAGAATACCCATGTGGACATCGCCAATAGAGGCATATCATAAAAGAGAGTTACCGAAAAGTAGATGGCTTAATTACAGGCAACTATTGGTTAAAATCAACAATGAATGGCACCTGAGGTCTATGGAAGAATTAAAGAGGGAAGATAAAGAACTAAATTGGCTACAATATATACAAATTAAAGAAACTTTAAAGGAAGATCTAAAAGTGGGATTTAGCGAAAAGGACACGTGTTGGGATATAATTATGAAAAAGGATAAGAAGCTGGTTAGAATCTTGTATCGAAACCTGTTAGAGTGGAATACTGAAACGGAAATAGTAAAAGAAAATATGGTCAAGTGGGCCAGGGATATAGGCCACTCTATACTAATAAGCGAATGGGAACAAGTATGGAAGGTCAAGCTTAAATACACTAGAGCCAGCAGCATAGTAGAGAACTGGCACAAAGTTTTCTATAGATGGCATTTGACACCTGTACAATTGGCGAAATTTAGTAAAAATAACAATACGCAGTGCTGGAAGTGCGGAAAGGAAGCTGGAACCTATTTCCATTTGTATTGGAATTGCAAGAAGATTAAAAAAATTTTGGACGACGGTTCATTTACATACACAAAACATTATTAAAACAAAGTTTGAGCTCAAACCTGAATATTATTTATTGAACATAACAGATTTAGGTCTGAAGAAAAATGAAGAAAAATTTTTGTTTTATTTATCGTCAGCAGCCAAAATATTGATAGCCCAGAAATGGAAAAGTAAAGAGATCCCAACTAATGAAGATTGGATAAAGAAAATAACAGATTTCAGAATTTGTGACAGATTATCGAGTCAAATAGAAGAACTCAGTAAGACCAAACAAATAAGCTGGAAGGACATGGAAGAATATCTGAAAAGCAAATTCAAACTGGACACTTAAAAGTCGATGGGTAAGAAGAGCAAGGACAGCAAGGACAGCAAGGAACAGGAAAAAGGAACAATACAACGAGATAATCACTCCTCTGCGGACTGAACGGAAGTGATGCACACATTCGTCTGACCCCCATCCCATTCTCCACCCATTCCTACCTCCCCTTTATCCTTTCTATTCTACTTCTGGGCCCCTCCCTACCTCTCTTACCCTTTATTTTATCCCCCACGGTCTGTCTAAACTTCACAACTTTCTATCACAATAATTGTTCTCCCTCTTTCACTGTAAAAGAAAATGGTATAAAAATTAATTTAAAAAATGTATAAATATTAAAATTAATATGGCGTCCCTATTTTGCAGATTTTCACTTATTGCAGGGGGTCCTGTAACAGATCCTTTACAATAAGTGAGGGAACACTGTACACCCATATTGCCCTAATCAGCTTGGAAAAAAACTGTTCTGACTATAATTTTTAGAATCATTATTAGAATCATCCAGCCAGCAGACATGATAACTGAGGAGCCATTGTCCAGAAAGTATCCTTTCTAAGCACTGATCTTACCAGGCATTCTTTAGTGTGTGGCAATCTCTATGCAGAAGAGAAGAAATGAAACTACAACTTTGAAAACAAGGAGGAAGGAAACCATCATGGCACTGGATCTATTGATAACTATGCAATCTATATTCAGTTCACACATTCTCAAAAGGTAGAATAAATATTGCAGGACTATACCATTTTACGGAGACCACATCGACACTGACTATTTAATGTAGTTCAAAGTCAGCTTCAAACTGTGGTGGCTAGACAAACAACTTCCATGAAAATGTATTGTCGAAGGCTTTCATGGCTGGAATCACTCAGTTCTTGTGGTTTTTTCGGGCTATATGGCTATGTTCTAGAGGCATTTCTCCTGACGTTTGCCTGCATCTATGGCAAGCATCCTCAGAGGTGAGGTCTCACCTCTGAGGATGCTTGCCATAGATGCGGGCGAAACGTCAGGAGAAATGCCTCTAGAACATAGCCATATAGCCCGAAAAAAACCACAAGAACTGAACTTCCATGAAAGCTTGTAAAAGAAAGCACATCAATGCTCTGTGCTTTGTGTAATCACCATTTGGGCCACAAATGGGTAAAATGATTTTCTATGTAATCATCTGCACAATTAAACCACTTTCTATAATACTGGTTTGACACTTGACTTAAGTGGTCAGTGTAGATGTAAACTTATCATAGTTTTTCAGCTCCACACATGAGGCAAAGAGAAATGACTGCCTCAAGTAGCAGTTGTTGGGAGTCATGACAAGGCAGGAAAGTATTCAACATAAAGAGCTTTCCTATTCACTTCAGGCAGCAAAATATTTTGACCCTGACCTATGTGGTCAGTCACGCTGCTAAAGGTGTGTGTTTAAAAATACCATATATACATATATATTTCAACGTTGTATCAATGAATTGTTTCCTTTAAAAGGTCTGCTGTGTCTGCATGGTGATATTTCAGTCCCTTTTTGTTACATGGTTCTCTGGAAAGTGCTTCTGTAGGTTTCAGGAAATGATGAGTTGGGTGTTTAAACCTCTCGCTGTCCATTTAACAAAAGGCTTGTTTAAATTCTCTGCCAGAAGAGAAACTACTGAAGTCATTCATCCTGGGAAACCAGCCTCCCAGATTAATAATCTTTACTTTGAGGAAATTTAATCTAGTCACACTGATAAATTGCCTTCAGTTTGTTTCATGGGGTTGGTGAATGTGCTCAAAAGAGTATTGGTGTAAAATGTCTGGAATTAATCAAGGCTCCTTATTTTCACCCCTATCACAAAGCATTTTATACTGCGGAAAGTGTGCAGCATGGTGTATAAAATACATAAAATAGACTATTCATAACTTGAGTGATAGGACTGCTACTTCATTTCTGCAAAGATTCCAAATGCCACCATATTTATTTTATTTTTATCTCTTGATTTGCTTTGAAAAGCAGAGGACTGGACAATGCCTGTGGGAGAGAGATTATACTTTTGTTATATCTGAACAACTTGCACGCTGGAGAAAATGCAGAGCTCCTATAGAAATGCTGTGTTACATTCAAAAGCAGCATGTTTAAGCCAAATAACATATTCAGTTTTTCCTTCTGGAAAATATAATGTCAAAAGGAGCTATTCTGTATTTCACAAATGATCTATTTCTGCAACGTTTCTTTTGAATCCAGTGAGAATGTTATTAGAATAAATGCTTTGATGATTATAATTTTAATTCTGTTTATAGCAAAACAATTTTGAGGAATAGCCTAATCTTTCTGTTAGGCTAAAATACCAAGGATACCCATATAACCAGTGTGTTCCCACTGGCAATGAAGATCCACATAGTTATAGCAATGTATTCCCCGTAGTAAGCTATGGATTTGAGAGCTGGACCATAACGTAGGCTGAGTGAAGGAAAATAGACGTTTGTGAACTGTGGTGTTGGAGGACTATTCTGAGAGTGATTTGGACCATCAGAAGATCAAACCAGTCCATACTCCTGGAAATAATGCCCAGCTGCTCACTGGAAGGAAGGCTATTAAAGGCAAAGATGAAGTACTTTGGCCACATAATGAGAAGACAGGAAAGCTTGGAAAAGACAATGAGGCTGGGGAAAATGGAAGGAAAAGGGAAGAGGGGCCAACCAAGGGCAAGATGGATTGTGTCCTTGAAGTGACTGGCTTGATCTTGAAGTTACTGGGAGTGGCAACAGCCGACAGGGAGCTCTGACATAGGCTGGTCCATGAGGTCACGAAGAGTCGGAAGCAACTGAACGAATAAACAATAAATCCATGTAGCATTACTGTTGCATGTTGACCTACAAAGATTTTACATTGAAGAAGAGGTAGTTGGAAGAGACCAACAGGGCTATCCAGGCCATCCCCCCCCCCCCCCGGGCCATGCAGGAATACACTATCAAAGCATTCCTGACAGACATTCAGCTTCTGTTTAAAAATCCCCAAAGAAGGGGACTCCGCCACACTTAAGGCAGTATATTCCACTATCAAATAAACACTAGAATATTCTTCCTATGTGTATGTGAATCCATTGCTGCAGGTTTCTGGAGCAACAGAAAACAAGCTTGACATCCTTCCAAATATTAATGGATTTATTGCTGCTAAGAGAGTGGCCATGCCTAGTGGAAGATTCAAAGGATTTTAGTCCAAAAAAGAAACTTTCTCAAACTCTGTTTCTGTCTCAAAACATCTATATCTTTGTATGTCTAAGGAAAGAAAAATATTGTCTCACATGAAGTGCTTATCTAGCCACTGTTTCAATCTTAACTAGGAAGGTCTTTGTGGAGTTTGTTATCAGTTTGTTATTAGCAGACTGAAGGTGTTTTTCTTATGGAGCAGCTATTTTATTTTGCTGCTGCTAGCAAATTCACAACAGGAGATATGTAATCATCATGAATCAGAAGCAGATTATCTGAAGTATGTAACCTAATTAGACTAACGCAGCAATCATTTTGTAATTGGTTTGTAGTCTACATACACATAGTACATTTGACTGCCTTCTTTCTACTATGAAGTCGTTTAATTCACACATATTTGTGTACTAGAAAAGGCAATGCAGTGCTTTCTGGACGATTTTGAACTCATAAAAATGTATTTGTTTTCTCTTTAACAGTCAAAAAGCCCAAACTTTAACCATTAAACCAAAGTAGAGGGCGTGTTTTAAAAACTAATTCCCAGGAATCCTTGTCAGTTTGACATCAACTCCCAAAAGTTTTGGAAGTTCACTAATATACTCTACAATTTAGTAACTTAGTAAACCATCACTGAGCAGTTTGTGTCTTTTCCTATCTCTTCCTCAGTAAGCAACCTTCAGTTAGCAAATGGGAATCTTCCACATTTTGAGAGCTAGTTGGTATAGATTTGAGTGTTCAATTACGACTCTAGAGACCAGGGTTCAAATCCCCGCTTGGCCATCATTAGGTGCCCTTGGGCAGGTAATACTCGCTCTGAGAAAGGCAAAGGCAAATCTTCTCTGAACAAACCTTGCCAAGAAAGCCTCATGATACAGTCGCCATAACATGGAAATGACTTGAAGGCAGATGGCAACAACAATCTTTTTATATGAAGGCACTTTCTTTCAGATGTCACTTAGCAGTAGCTACAGGTTACCAAAACAGTCTTCAATCATATTCTGCAGAGCTTAGAATAACAGAAGTTCTAACACAGCAAGCTAAACATTCCTATTATATTCATCATATTCATGATATTCTGGGTCTTGGTGTTCATGAAGAATTGGGTGTGTGGACCATTTTGTCCAGTCTCCAACCAGGTTTCCTTGGAGAAAATGTAAAGCAGGCAGCCCTTTGTTTCCATCAGTCCCAAAAATCTCTGAAAAACACCTGCATATTATGGCTTCTTGTTTCCCAATTTCTCATCTTAGAAGCATCTCAAAGTTTTCACACGGTTCGCAAACTGGTCATCCTCATCAGGCAATTGTCTCTTCTTGTTTCTATTGCTCCTCCATCATATTGACCCTAATAAATGTAACCTAGCCCACCATTCTATTAGCCCTTTATTTGCTTGGAGGAGTTACTAGATGATATTACATCCAATTAGCTTAGATATTTAGAAGACCCAGCTTTCCCATTGCCTGTTGATTAGACTCTTTTGGGTCTTAGTGTCAAGAGTGGAAGCTACAGCCAAATTATATTTATTCAGAACTTCAACTTGCTGTTCATTCTTCATCTTTTCTGCTCTATGACAGTTTGATTGAACCACCCATGCAGAGTTTTTTAATTATGTCATAACAGGCTGACAATCCACTCTTAATTTTTAACTATCTTTTTCCAGCTGGAAATTATTCCAGTTGCATAGACTGTCCAAGTCTAAAATTGTCCTTAGCCATCTGTAGCCTGATGCTGATGAACTAACTAAAATGTACTAAACTAAATGACAGCAGTATTAATCAGGGTTTTTATGGGGTAGTTTCAGCAGAAATAGATTTGCTTTAGGACATGCTTGCTCTGCTTTGACCCTTTCTCCTTTGCAAGCATGTGTTACTATGCAGACCACATTGCTGTGAAGCTTAACAAAATGATAGCTTTCAGCAATATTTTTATAAGGTACTTAAGCTCTCATCAGATCAAAATATTTGAGAGCCATTTAATATGCATCTGCTCTGCAATAGCAAAGAACTTTAGAAAATGATGTTCCATGTTTCCCAGATTTAAATGACTCTTCTTCTGAAGGATTTGGGACAGCTCTTAACCTGAAGGCTATGAGACACAATGATGGCCTACAGCTTTCGAAATAAAATTCAAATAATGCATTATAGGAAAGTATGAGTGCATTCATGAGAAAACAAAAAGTCAGTTCTTTACATAGTTCCATTTGGAAATGTGAGGATACCTAAGTTACATTTCCAAAGGTGGATATTAATATAGTTCATTAAGACAAAAAATAATAATCAGGAAATATGCTTTTCATCAGTATTACATGTGCCTTGGCACCTAACATGTTGCATTTGCAGAAAAGTATGAAAGTAAAATGAAATCTTGCTCAGCTGAGCATATACCTTTTTCTTGCAGCCTCAACAGATGACAGTGCAGAAGAGAAAAAAGGTGGAACTCTTCATACTGGCTTAATTGTTGGCATATTCATACTAGTCCTAGTTGTAGCGGCAGCAATACTTGTGACGGTTTACATGTACCACCACCCAACATCAGCAGCCAGCCTCTTCTTCATTGAGGTAAGCTATATTTCCTGTAAGAGTCCTCCTAAGAACTGGCATTTCCTTCTAAGTACTGGCATTTGTCGTCTTGTGTCATGTTATTGTTGCTGTGATTTGATTTTTAATCCTTTTGGGTTGACAGGAACAGTATTGGGGAAGAGTTGTTTCTCAAGCCCATGAAAAGACATTGCTCTTTTTTCAGAATCATTTTCTTCATTAAAATCTACATAGAATAAAATTAATAAGGAGTATTACAAAAGCAAACTACAAAGACAACACACAAAACTATCTAAAACTACTAATTTTTTAAAAAGATTACCACATTAGCTATAAACTTAAATTACCTTAATATAGAACGAAAACTAAGACTGATAACAAAAAGGAAAGGAAAGTGACTTCCAACTATCTTTTCTGCATTTGTAAATTTTATAATCCCAACTGTCTATATCTACTTAATCCTAAAATTACATTTCATCTATTCATTTCACTCATGCTAGTTTTTAAAACCAGGAGAAAAAGGACATGCACTCCTCCAGCAAGTTGTGAACTAACAGGTTTTGGAGAATCAAGACATATGTGAGTGATCGCTGAGGTCAAGTAGCCAATTTTCACCTTGCCTCAGTATTAGTTCTCCATACCAATAAGGCTGCCATATTTAACTGATTCATACCATTTAAAAGCATGGAATGATCAGGAGTGGAAATCTTTAATCTAACTAAATGTACACTTATTGCATGTACAGCGTACCTACCCTCTTTGTATGTGGATGGGCAACAGCACCTCCCGCCAGCCAAAACAAAGATGGTACACACACACAGAGTTGGGATAACAAATGGCTACAACTGTTTATTGATAACAGGAAGAGGATTGGCAGCCATGCATGGGCCCTGGATCATGGATCGGGCAGCCCGCTGCTGGCTGATATAGCTGAAGCAGGCAAGCTGCTTGCAAATGACCTCCAGTAGCCTATATATAGGCTGTGAGGGATCAAGCATCAGTTGACCCTGGCCAATCAGCAGGAGGGGCATGGCCTGCCACTGATAGGCTGGCCGGACGAGCAGTGGGAAACTTTCCCACCATGCAAGGGGCTTCTGGGAGGAAGAAGCCCCCTGCAGGCATCATGCCAGGCTGGAGGGCACCCACCTCAACAACTCCACCCATTAAGTCAGGCCATGATTTTCCTTTAAGGGGTTTTTTAACAGAAATACCCTTTTCAGGAGAAGTTGTAGAAGACCCAAGCCATACATAGTCATGGCAAAAATACAGTGTGCATGTTTACTATTTTCTGCATGCACACAAAAGCTTTTCAAATGCCTATTTCTCCCAGTGTTCTGTTCCCACAGTGGCCAACTGGACCTTTATACAAAGCAGGCAGTTACTTGCATGTGTGGAGATGGTGGAGAGACGACTATAACCCTTTCCAGTTCCACCCACCCAATGGCATTGTTAGGGTTGGTGTCACCTAGTGCAGAAAAGGGAGGCAACTCCTGGTGGCCAGGAGTCCACTTGACCCCAGGCACTGGAAAATGTGCCTTCCTTGCCACCTCAGGGAGCCTATTCCATTCCTTACTCCAGAGCAGTCCCACAAGTCAGTCAGACAAAATAGGTGCATGAGAACAGGAGGAATTATGAGATGCTTTTCCCAAACAGAAGCCCCCTTTTCCAAGTTCCATCGGCCCCTCGCCAGTGCTTTTGTTTGACAAACACTACAGTGTTCTATCGGTTCCTTCTGGGATATGTCTAGAAGTTTTATAGCTGCAGCAGCAAATGAATAAAGGGCATGGGTGAAGAAGAGATCAGCGGAACCAGTTAGATTAAAAACTGAAACAACATCAGTCTTTTGGCTCAGCCCTAATAGAATCATTTTCTTGTTCTTTAATAAATATTGCAGCATAGCAAGTTATCACCATGAATTACTGAGCAAAGCCATCTTATTTGGATAGAGACCCTCACAATTTACATCTCTTTGCTGCTGCACACAATAAAAAGCATGCATGTGTATGTGACTTCAATTTGCCTGTCAGATTCATAGTATTTCTTAGGCAAGGAATATTCAGAGATGGTTTTTCCAAATTAGACGTAAAAGATGGTAACATAGGAGAACCTCCAGTGATAAATTGCTGGGCTTCTGCCTTAACAGTCCTTTCAGTATGCAGCATTTATTTCAGGAACCTTCCTGTGCACATTGATAGAGGAAATAATTTGTCCCTGAAATGCTCCTCAGTGCAGACATTTTGATCTTTTGCAGAACAAGCTCGGGGAAGAAAATGCATATGTAGAGATTATTTAGAGTTTCAGCAAACTAACAGAATATACACATTGCTCATAATTGCTGTGACTGCCTTTGATTATAGGTGAAATGTACTGCATTATTGGCATACATAAAATTTATATAGCTCCTTATAAGCTCCTTATAAGGCGTGACAATAAGCTTTTCAGCGTCTTCAAGAGTCAGGAGAAAACAGCTCTTAGATGCCAATATCCCCATTTTATTGTGCTTGTGCAATATGTGAAATTCATTATATCTCAGTGAGCACATCTGTTCAGTCGTGCTGTAACCAATCTTCTCCTTCATCTCTTGTTCCCTAATGTTTATCTCTATGTGGCATGTGCATAACAGATAACTTCCAGTCCTTGTTTGTGTACAACTGCCAAAGAATTTTCATCTTCTTAATAAGTAGTAGTACACATCGTTATTTAATGCAATTAAGTTGACTTCAACTTATTAAATGAGAACCCTTCTTGGGTCTTACAGATTCAGGAATGTGTCTTCCTTGATTGAGTCTACTTATCTGTAACGTGCCCTTCTTTTCCAACTGTCTTTTACCTTACAAAGCATTATTGTCTTTTCTGGTATGCTATGTCTTTCTCATGATTTTGCCAAAGTATGACTGTCTCAGATTAGGAATCCTGGCGTCTATGGAGATCACATATATGATTTGTTCTGGGACCCATTTATTAGTCTTTTTAGCAATATATGGCATCCGTGAACTGTTCTTCAGCACCACATTTCAAATGTGCTGATTTTATTTCTACCAGTTTTCTTCTTTGTCCAGCTTTCACAACAAGACTGTCCAGCTTCCACAACAATACATAGAAATTGGAAATATAAAGTCACAGACAATCCTGACTTTCACACGATATATCTTTACACTTCAGTATCTTTCCTTCATAGCTGAGCTTCCAAGTCCTAGTCTTCTAATTTCTCAACTGCAGTCTCCATTATGATTAATGACTCAGCCAAGCTATTAGAAAATGCTGAATTATTTCAATGCCTTCATTGTCTCTTTTAAAGTTATGTAAATCAACTGTGGTTATTATATTTGTATTCTTAATATTCAGCTGCAAACCTTCCTTTTCACTTCTTCCATGACAGTAAGTGTTCCAAATCTCTGCTATTTTCTGCTACAGTATGGTGACATCTGCATATCTTAAATTGTTGATGTTCCTTTCTTTCTCCAGTTTTAACACCTCCTCCCTATGAATCTAATTTTGCTTTGCATATGATATGTTCAGTGTAAAAGTTAAAGGATGATATCATATAGTCTTTATTTACCACCTTGTCAAATGGAAACAATTCTGTTTCTTCATATACTATCATGATAGTAGCTTCTTGTTCTGAGTATAGGTTGTAAATCTGGACAATCATATATTATGACACACCTATTTCTTTAAAAGCAGTCCATAGTTTGTCATGATCTACACAATCAAGTTCTTTGGTATATAAATCACAAACTGAATCTATAAAGCATAAGCTGAATTTCTTCTGAAATTGGTATGCTCCATTATCCAATGTATTTTTCCAACATGATCCCTAGTACCTATTCCTTTCCTGAACCTAGCTTGGACATTTGGCATTTCTCACTCCATATGTGGTAAAAGCCTCTGTTGTACAATTTAAACTTAACTTTGCTTGCACTGGACATTCATGCAATCCTGTGGTTACTGCAATCACTTGTGCCTCCTTTCTTGGGCATTAGGAATAGAGCGTCTCCGGTCTGTAGACCATTGTTTTGCTTTCCATATTTGTTGACATTTTTTTAGTTAGAACTAGAGTAGATTTTGTCTCCGTAATCTGAAAAGACTCTTTTGATATGCTATCTGTTCTTAGTGATTTATTTCTCCCAAGTGATGAGTGCAGCTTCCATTTCACTTGCTAAAAGTAAACATAAAGTAGAACATTTGGGAAACACCATTGTCCCCTGCCCACCCCCTCAGGGCATCTTGATATATTTTTTTTCTGTTACATTGCTAATGTAAAGTAAGAGTTTTGTTTTGTTGCAGTATGCTTACCTCATTTCATTTATATTTCTAAAGAAATAAAATATTTTACACCGTTTGGCACCTTGGAGAAGTTTTGGACTATATATCCTCAGCTGCATAGGACCATTATCCATATTGTATGGAGATTCCTGGAGTTATAGTCCCAAAATTAAAATTTTCAAAACTCTCATCAAAATGCTGTTCCAAGAATCTGACATCTTTGTTTTGTGTCTGGTCTTCTAGCGTCGACCAAGCAGGTGGCCTGCCATGAAATTTCGGAGAGGATCTGGGCACCCTGCATATGCTGAAGTGGAACCAGTTGGCGAGAAAGAAGGCTTCATTGTATCTGAGCAATGCTAGTGTTTTTCAGACAGTTTACAAGTAACTGGCCTACAGAGGACTAAGATATTTACTATGCCTCTCATTCAAGAAAAGGAAACCAAAAACTCCAATCCAAGTGAGAGAAGCAGAATTGACTTCTGGATAAACTTTCTCCAAGGGGGAAAAAGAACTATATGGATTCCTGGTGACCCTTTCAGTGAGAGGTGGTTTGTTTTTGTTTTTTCAGAGCAGATTGATATACAAAATTTCAGTTATGTACCTCTGAATACAGTATGAGAGTGATGGAAACATTTGCCATGTTCATGGTTTAGGTATTGGAGATGTAGAGTAATCCAGGAAATGAATGGAAAGCTTTAGTTCAGAACAGTGCTTCCTTATTTGATCCAGCACAGCAGTGTTGTGGGATTTTTTTTATAAAAAAAGAACTGTTACAAATGAGTGCCCTTTCATGCCTGGAAGCACTGTTCCTTGTTGACAATGCTGCTGGTGATATCAGTCCGATGCAGATAACATAGCTTAGCCATTTTCTATATTTACCACAAATAATACGATTTCTGCCCCATTCCATAGACACAGCATATATTTGGAAATAGCAAAACGTTTCTTGTATTCTGTTAGGCTTATATCCTTTGAACGGTGAGTTTGTTTTTCTAATCACAACTATAGGTCTATAGTTGACAAATATCGGAGCGTTTTGTCTTGAAAGCAAGAAGGTTTTTCACTATGGTGAAACTGGGCTGTCAAACTGGAATATATATATATAGTGAAATTGGACTAATATTCAGTTTCAATGTTCACAAAAATCAGACCAAAACTTCAGTGCTATGCATTATTTACTTGGGAGTAAGCCCCGCTGAGCTCAGTAGGATTTGCTTCTAAAGGATTGTGCATAGGAATTTGGCTGTTAGTTTCAGAGAGATTGCTTATGGCCCTGTTGAAACAGAAATAGTATAAATAGGCCTGGCTGGTGCTGGGCGAGAGAGAAAACTAGCCTTTGGAATGGAGGAAAAAGGATGAGAAGTGTTACTATTCTTAACCCATGCCAGTCTTGAGAACAACCTTCCAGTCCAAATGTTGCAATCCTTCAGATTCATGTAGAAATATTGTTTAATGCACATAGTAATTGCATAAATATATATATATAAATAAATATATATATTAAAATATATTTTTGTTATAGCTAACACAAGGCAGGCTCTTGTGACTGTTAAGAATGCTTTTTTGCCATCGAGACGATGGAAATAGATTGCATTTCTGCCTATTTCCACTGAGTTGTAAAATAATCATTAATATTAAAATAAAATTTTATGTAACCTAGGGAAAGTGGTTCATTTAAATGCAAGGCCATCATTTTGCCTGCCTCTTGGATCCACTGTTTCTTTTAACAACAAAACCCTTTCCTTTCCTGACAAGGGAAAGCGAGCTATTTTTTAGAAACTTCCAGTAAAATACTCCTTTGGGTGGAAAGGAGGGAATGTACACTGAGCTCCTAAAACATCTGCTCAAATTTTGTATGGACAGTACATTGTGAACTTTGCCATTCATCACTTTTCACGTACCACATAAACAAAGGCACTTGAATCGTCGTAAGGTTCAATAAACCATCTTCAGGTTTCCAGTTTCTTCGGATATCTGTTCAGGTACCACCTTTATGACACATGTCTTTACATTTTCATGTCAATACTTGTATGGTATCTGTTTTTTAAACAACAGCAACATAATTTTTACTTGTTATTTCCTTCAGTAAATAATACAATACCGTATTTCCTGTATTCCTTCTTTGTGCTGTTTAATCCGTTTTGCTGTTTGTTTGAAAGTCAACAAGAAGGAGCTTAGCTGTCCTTGAAATCAGTGGTATTACTCTGAAACTGTTAAAACCCCAATAATCATCCTTCCTTATATAAGAAGATTTTATTAGTCCTAGCAATAGCCCAGAACTGAGTATGTGCAGGGCCATCCTCCTTTTTCCTTTGAGGAGCAGCTTAAAGAGATGGGCATGTTTAGTCTGCAGAAAAGAAGATTGAGAGCAGACATAATAGCTATGTATAAATACGTGACGGGATGTCATAAGGAAGAGTGAGCAGACTTGTTTTCTGGTGCCCTGGAGACAAGACTCGGAACAATAGATTCATATTACAGGAAAAGAGATTGTACTTGAACATTAGGAAGAACTTCCTGACTGTAAGAGCTGTTCAACAATGGAACTCACTGCTTCGGAGTCTGGTGGAAGCTCCTTCTTTGAAGGATTTTAAAGAGAGACTGGATGGCCATCTGTCAGGGATACCTTGTGCTTTTCCTGCATAGCAGGGGGTTGGGCTAGATGGCCATTGTGGCCTCATCCAACTCTATGATTCCTGTTAGATAGAAACTGCTATCTAGCATATGTGGCAACCTGTCAATCCTACATCCTCATAGGGTAGAGAAGTGTGCTCACATATATAAATGCACACAACATCATTGTTTGCATTGCCACCACTTCCATTATTACCACATGTGTGAACAAGACATCTCTTCATAATTCGCCATGAAAAGCAGCACAAGCCATCTTCCAAGGAATGCTTTCTAAAACGCTTAACTGTGAACAGTTCTTCTATCAACTCTGAAAAGTGAGGTTTTGCAGAGTAATGGTAGAAGGCCCCTATGTCATGAATGACTATTCAATGACTTTGAAGCATAGGTTCTGTGCTGTCGCGCGCTGGGCCTATAGCAATTGGCTTTTGAACAGGACGTGCTCTTTGTGCCCAACGGGAAGCTGGGGTGCCTTGGATGAGAGGCCCTACGGGTTTTCCTATACAAAGTCTTTAGAGGCTTAAAAGTTTAACCAAGTTCTTTATTATTGCTTAGGTCTTCAACAAACAATTTTAGATCTTCAACAAATCAAACAAATGTTTCTTAACTTGTCTACAATGGACAGGCAACTTGCTTGGAGAACTATTTCTTTCCTTTACGAGGAAAACCCTTTTTAACCCCTCCCTGGGCAATCTGCTTTTTAGGCTTTGCTGATGTGGGCTCTATTCCCGGCTCCAAAATGCTTCTTGGCTACCTGAGTAGACCTACCAACCAAGGCTCTGAAGAATTTCCAGCTGGAGTCCTTAGGATTTTTCCCACGAAAGTTGTAGGTCCGTTTCTCTAACCCCAACAAGGGTTGTGCTGTAAAGCTGTTTCTCTTAAAAGCCTTTCTTTAGAGACGGTTCTTAAAGCTGTGAGGCTGTAAATTCCCCAGCCAGAGCTTTTGGAACTGTTATCCCCGGACTGTTGTAAGGAACGAAGCTTCTCTACAAGTAGAAAACTTTCACGTCCTGTAGCTGAGCTTCCAACTGTAAGAGCTTCCAACTGAGAGTTAAACATCAATAATCTGTTCTATCTAAGTTGAATGGGATTTGTAGTCCAACACATCCAGACTTAGTTTTTCTTAAATTATATCCATTGACCCCCATAGAACTGAATTTGGTGGCAACTGAGATCACATATCGGTTTCAGTGGGTATACTTTAAATATAGAGTGCCCATTATGAAGCCATTCTTAAAGTGTGCTGTGAGAACACCTACAGTGAGATGTATGTTGATCCCACTAACTTAAGTCCCATTGATTTCAATGGGCAATAAAACAAAGCACTCCAAGTGGAGATATGCTATTTAAAATTGTTGTTATGTCACATTTGCCTCATACTAAAGAGGGTGCAAGTCAATTGGTGCTATTGTAGAATCATGACAGATGGTTTTGCCACACTTCTTCAGATTGTCTTCTGATTTCCACCTTTACTCCACAAATGAAAGACTGTGAACATTTTCCCCTTACATATTCCCTTTAAAAAAGTTTCTGGAAAAGATCCCTGTTAAGATGATGAATAAACGGGATTCCTGTTTTCATCTACTTTGCTGTATTAATGAAAGTTTATCATACTAGCATGACAGGAGTAGAGAATGGCCAAAGGAGACAAGAACAAAGGAATTGTGTCCTCTGCATGAGCATCCATGGCAACTGCAATATAACTCTGGAAATTCAGAAACAAAAAATCTTGACCAGTGTGGACCAAGGTAAAGGACTGATACATGATCATGCACTAGAGTCAATGAAGCAGTTAAAATGCATTCAGGTTTTGCACTCATTTTTTATTATTATTTCCACAGGGTATTAATTTAAATGGCAGCACCATATGTATACATTTGAAAATGGTTGTTCATAACATTTGCAAGTATAAAATGGAAATTGTGAAATTGCAAAGAAAAATAAGCCTATTAATTTTAAAAAATACTGTTCACATGTCATAATGTTAAGCACAGATGAGTTTCCCAAGTATTACTTCTATGGTTTTATTTGTGATTCTTATAATAAGTAAAATACATATGGCTCAGGAACCTCAATTTGGCCAACACAAAGAAGTTATAACTCATCCCATGAGATTCTTTTCTTAACAATCCTGTCAATTCATCTAGTTTTGTGGCTTTTGGCAGTGAGAAGCAGTTTCACAAGCCTAGGAGGAACGTTTGGGAAAGAAGCCATTGTGAGATTCCCTCCCCATGCCCTTGAGAAGATTCTGTCCTCTTGTCTGGGATTCACACAGGAAGAATTTTTAGTGGACTGTGTTTTGGGGTATACTAGCACAATGAAACCATGACTTTGCAGATCTTAAGCCCTAGCTTTTATTAAATTCAAGTCAGCATGGCTAATGGCAAGATACTACTAGGAGCAGCAATACTACTCACAGAAGGCTCCAGATTCTCCCGTCTAGAATATGGCCTTGGAAACCCAAGTCTCACTCAATTTATAGTGGTGCTTGCCACTGCCATGAATAGTGAGCAAGATTATTTGGTTCAGAAAAATGGGGTAAACTCACTAGCCTACCTTTCAAAATCTTCACCATTTAGTAAGCAATGAAATCAAAATTAAATCATATTTCTACTGGACTAGTTCTATAGAATATCAATAAGGAGATACATTCCTAGAAGATTGCACAAAAATATCATCCGTGTCTGCTCTGATATACTCTGTGATAAATGCTGTCTCCCTATGAAGCAAGAATGTACCATAATGAAGTTATCTGTGGCAGTCTGGTTGCCACATATGGTTTTCTATATTTTTAAATTAAACTGTATGAATGAAAATGATACAAATATGTTTCCTTACTCCAAATGTTGCCTTTCAAACATAGATGTTCACAAAGAATCCTATTGATACCAGATTTTGAGTGAAAGACTGTGTCACTGCAAGAAAATGATTTCTAGACTATTCAAAAGTATTATCCCTGACATTTAATGGTTGCCATTTTGATCCAGGAGTCCATTTACCTCAGGAATAGAGAACGCACAGGTCTTAGGGTCATGAGATGAACTTCCTCATATATATGATTACAGGAAAGGCAAAAGAGAAGCAAATCCCATCAAAGTTTTAAAACTAGAAAAAATATGTGCTTTAAGTTGAGAGAATGCCTATCTAGGAAGCTGACCATAAAATCACACTGGAGCACTTACAAATACCTAAGGAAGTAGGTATAATTTATTGATTAGCCCATTGGCCATATCAAAACACTTGACAAACACACTTGACACATACAGCATACAACCCACATTACAACAAAGGTTAAAAAAACTAGCTGTTAACAGGGGACCTAAGAAAGTGTTCTCTGGGCATCCCTAAGTTCTCCAATACAACACTTATGAACAACATCCAGTGGAGTTGTACTGGAGACCTAAAGAGAACATTCCTACAGAGAACATATTTATCAAAATTCACTAATGTGAAACCCACAACTGTGGAGAACCAACTGAAATTGTATTCCTACCTAAATTATAATAATCCTTTACTTGATTAGAAACAATTATAATACTGCTTATAAACCTGGTGGTTCTATATAGCCAACATGATTTATGGTCCTTATATTCCATGAATGTGTATGATTGCCTCGTAGAGCAATCTAAGGGTCCATCTACACTGTAGAATTAAAACAGTTTGACACTGCTTTAACTGCTGTGGTTCAATGGGTGTTGTCATTTTACAAGTACCCCAGGCAAGATATGTGGCCTTTTCTGGCAAAGAGTACTGGGGTGCATCACCAAATTACTACTCCAAAGCTTCCATAGCACTGAGCAATTTACTTCAGTACTAGCAAATGGATCCTTTAACAACAGTGATTCCCAAAGTCTGGTTATCTAGATGTTTTGGACTTCAACTCCCAGCAGCCTCACCCACTTTGGCCAATGGTCAGATATTCTGGGAAATGGCGGGCCATCATGGGTAGTTTAGGATGAGGATCATGGCCTTGTGATGAACAATTTTGTTCTCCATCAAAGGAAAATGAGCAAAAGACAGGAGAAGCAACTGGTGAGCTGCAAGTCCTACATGAGGCAGTCGTTTTATTCTACCTAAAGGTAGAGACAGCTCTCCCTATGTTTTATGTGAGGTAAGGGGCAGGAAAATCTATTAGTACCCATTTTCCCACTACCACTTCAAGATTTCTTTTTCTTTTTTTCCCTCAGGTAAATCAAAATGCTCTCAAACATTGTATGTTTTTCTGCAGTACACAGAGTCACAATAAAAAGCAGGTGAGAGCACAAAGGTGAATAAATACCTGGTCTCTTTTCTCCAGGTATAGGTTCTCTCTGCTGTCACCATTAACACATCAGAAATGTGCAGAAATCACGTTACACTCCCTTGGCAACTGCTTTGGGACCAGCTGCTCTTCAGCAGAAGGTTTATACAAAAAAGATTAATTTATATCAAAATATTTATTTGGAACTCCCAGTACTTTGAGACGCTTAACAGACTGGTGCTTTTAGGATGATGACTGTACTGTTGCCTGACATTAGCCAAGTGGCCTTTAAGTGCACAGCAGATTGGAGGGGAGCATGTTGGAATCCAGATGAAGCAAAAAGCCTCAGTAAATCAACAGATCAAATGTGAGTGCCATGGCAAAAATAGAAATCTATTATGTAATGGGAGGACTTGCTATTTCCCATTGGATAATTGAATGTGACAATATTACAAATTAAGGCCTTGACACAGGACAGAGTGGGGATGGGAAAGTTGGAAATCTTTGAGAAGATAACATGACCCACCCACACCCTCCAAAACTTGAATATGATGATGAGGGTAATATTGTTTCAACTTTTTAATGTGCTCAGAATTCCTGTAAATGGGAGAATTACAACACAGAATGCTCTTATAAACCTTTCCTTTTGAAATACAACATTGAATTATAAATCAACCAGCATATATCGTATAGGTATTTTGTATTATACAGTCACATAAATTTGGTTCTACATTAATTGATATGGTTCCATCCTATGAAATCCTGGAATTTGTAATTTGGGTGAAACATTAGAGCTCTCTGGCTGAGACTTCTTTATGTTGACACGTGCCAACTCAGTTAATTTCATATGAATTTTTAAAGCAAGGAATACTCAGAGGAGGCTTTGCCCGTTCCTTCCCCTAAAATATAGCTTACAGCAACTAGTATTAATTGGCAGTTCCCCATCTAAGTACTAAACAGGGATAACCCTACTTAGCTTTAAGAATCAAATAGGATTCTTAAAGCTTTAAATATCTTTAATGTATTTAGGCCCTACCTAAATGCATCTCACTAAATTACCAATACAGGATTCCATAGGATGAAAACATGGCAGGGAAATTGGAATTACGGTGAAATAGCTGTGCACAATAGATTTTCAGATATTCAAACTGTTTTAAAAGTGCTGGCTTCTGAAGACTCCAAGCCAGCAAGGTACATGGACCTATCTCCCAGATCAGAGATTGGCCAAGAGCAGTTGCCTACTCCAACTTCATCCTATCTTTTCTCACTGCAAAACTAATTACATAGATGCTTCTACCATGACAAAGCATAAACTTCAATGATCTCATCTTCACAGCAGTGTAAAATCTGGTAGTGGCTATGTGCTCCTTTCTGATGGTCATGTAGGGATTTTGGGTAGGAAAATATTTTGAAAGACTTCTATTGAAATGATTTAAGCAGGAATCTCACTAATTTAAATCTGTTCCATGTAGTTTTAATGGGCCACTACTCCAAAAGGTACATTTTCCCATCCTGCGAGACCTAATTTTCCAATGAAAGGCCATCATCAGTGAAGCTAATGGGCTGTTTTTTCAGGCTTTCTCTGTGTCATGTTATTGTTAGCCACCTTGAATCCCTATGGGGAGAAATGTCAATGGAATGGCGATGATCTCAGCACACAAAAGGCACTGAAACACATTTTCTTGTCTAAAAACTACTTTATTTAACACAAAACTAAAATAATATTTACACCAGAAGCTAAGAAACATCTCGAGCGGCTACATGGTTCAGCTTTTTGTTGTAATCTAGAATCAGGCACCTCCTTACATTCCACAGTGACGAGATGACGTACGACACAACACTTTCTGCACTGAGATTTACGACTCTTCCTTCATGATACAGTTAACCCCTTCCACACAGGAATTACAACTTCGGAACATTGCATTACAAAGCATTACATTTCTAAGCACACAGACACTAACTTTGAAAACTACAATACAGTTAATCAAAACACACACATATTCTTAACAAGAAAGGCTGAAAAAATAAGAAAAAATAAAGTAAATATAATACTTGGTAATGTTACTCTTTTGGATTATTCTCGGAATTCTCCCCACAGTCAAAAAAAGAACATATCTGACCTCTGAGAAGAATAGTAGGATTGCTAAGCAACTGCTCCTTCCTCTGACATCCTTCTAGGGTTCTCAAACTTTTCCATTCATGGTGCTCTTTTTAATACAAAGTATAATATACAAACATTTCTTGGGGCTCCACCAAAGTTTATTGTATAATCAAAGCACCCATTGAGCAGAGGAAGGAAAATAGAGTTTTGGGAGCAAGGGAGGCAAGGGGAAAGGGTCTAGGGGTGAGGGAGGTGAGGAAAAGGGGCTTTTATGGCAAGGGAGATGGGGAAGAGGGAGGAGAAGAAAAGAGGAGGGAAAGCTTGGAGGGGGGAGAACCGCAGAGCCCTCAGTATGCTTCGTGGAGCCCCAAGGACTCCACGGAGCACACTTTGAGAACTGCTGTTCTAGAGTAAAATCACCTTCTTTAGAGATTAAAAACATTCACATTTTTCTTCATCGTCAATTAATCAAAAGTACACATATTCTAAATGTATTGTTTACTTACACAAGGTATGTGCTACCTTGAAAACTAGGAATTCACGTGGTTAACACAATTTACCATATATCAGATGCTATAAAATGGATTGACATGTGGTATAATGTATTTCCTTTTATTTGTATATATACACATGAACTTTGTATGACCTGTGTAGATGTCAGCTGTTGGCAGGTATAATGTTAAATTCAAAGAAATGCTGCAATAACTGGAGCTTTTTGGTTGGGAAGATGAATAATGGCAAATATATGAGGAAGGAAAGATAGAATGGAAAGAAGAGAAGAGGGGGTTTTCTCTCTCCCTCTCTCATAATATTAGAACCTGGCAGTCATCCAAGACAACAGATTGATAGGCGATTCATGACAGGAAAAAAAATTACATCTTTGCACAGCACATGTTTAATTTATAAAAAGGATAGGTAAATTGACATTTTCTAGATATTTTGAACTAAAAGGAAGAGGAGTGGCAAGGAGGTTATTTATGTATTTCTTATATTTATCTTCTGCCTTTCTCATTAAATTGGTGTTCAATGCAGCTTACAGTTTTAAAAAAGAACAATACAGCTAAAACATGCAAAAAGTGAACATTAAAATAGCCATATTCAAAATATTAAAACCATTTAAATCTGAACTTTAAGAAATAAAATGCAACTAATATACAGCATATATTCAAAACAGTTTAGGGCCTGTCCAGATAGTATCTTTATTGCAGTATATGCCACAATAAAGGAGATGCTGTCCAGGCAACATTCTGGACAGTCCCAAATTAATTCACTACAAACCAGGAAAACCCTGGTTTTTAGCAAATTAATTAGATAGTGGGTTTATTCCACGCCTTAGAAGGTGCGGGATAAACCCATTACTTACAGTTTCTGGAGTAGACCGCATTCCCACAGTTTACCGAGCTAAATAAGCTCAATAAACTTTGGGAATACCCACCCCTCCCCCCAAACCCCTTTGAAAAGTAACAAATATTTACCCGGCCTCCAGTATACTCTCTGAGCAGCTTTCCTGGCGTGTACAAATGACCAGCCAGGAGAGCAGGAGAAGAGGAGAAAAATCACACACACACACACACACACTCTTCTGGCGCATCATTTGTACACACCAGGAGAGCTGCTCGGAGAGTATACTGGAGGCTAGGTGAGGGGTTTTTTTCTGAATTTTTATTGAGAGTATATAATAACAAGGAAAGTGGGTGAACAATGTGAATTGGATAGGAAAGTGGGAAAGAGAGGGAAAAGAATAAAATAAAGAGAAGACGGGGGAAAGTCCATTTTCTATTTACAGTTTGACTTCCTACTACTTCTTGGTGATGTAATCAAAATGTAGATTTATACTTTGCTCCAATTATTCTAAAAAAAAATTCTCCACTAACCCCTTCTTTACTATGATCTTTGTTCCTAATCAGCAAATTGTTATATATAAGTTTTGACACCCGGGTTGTCCTTTGTTTTTATATCAATATTTTATATTTTCTTTTCTGACATATTCTTTTTCCATTGTCCAGTCTATTTGTGGTTTCCTTCTCCACTGAGATGTTGTCATTAGATTGGTTAGTCTGTCTTTTCTAAAGGGGCTTGGGGAGAGGGAGTGAGGGCTTCCAGGCCTTCTCCTAGGCTAGTCTCAGGAGAATGTCTGGACAACCACCCCAGAAAGTGCACGCTTTCTGTGGTGTGTGTGAACAGGCCCCCAGGAAAATCCACTTTTTTAAAATGTGGATTCTCCTGGGATAACAGCCTGTCTGGATCCGCACTTAATTTAAGAGAATACAGCATCTTCAGCCCAATCTTTAAAAACTTTCTAGTTAAAAAACCTGTTGAAAAAGCAAGGACTTTGCTTGCTGATTGAAGAAGAGCTAGCATCCCTGGGAACAGAGTTTCAGAGTAAATGGGCAACTGCTGAGAAGGCCCTATGTTATGTTCCATCAACCATGACTGTGACAATGGCAAGACTGAGAAAATGGCAACTCCTGAGGATCTCATGGCCCAGGCAGGTTCATACAGACTACAAAATAGCCTACATCTGAGCCATATTGAGATTTATATATAACCAGCACTTTGGATTGTGCCCAAAAGTTACCATGACTCTGCTAGTATAGCCAATGGACATGGACTAATGGGTTCAAAACACTAAGGTTACTAGGCTGCCTATCCCTAATTTAAGGAATTCACCACCACAGCTAGTAGTGCTTCAATGACTACTGCTGGTACTTGCATGGTTTTTATCCAAATTAATGAATGATAAGTGTTGTCAGCGGATGTCTATCATGATGGAGGTGTATAACTCCAGTTTCAGAGGAAATGTGCTACTGAGAACCTGTTGCTGGAAAGCAACAGCAGGAGGAAATTACTGGCTTCATATTCTACTTCCTAGAGGCATTTAATTGGCCACAGTGGAAAACAGGATGGTGAACTCGGTAGACCTCTGGTCTGACCCAGGAGGATTTCCCCCTCATGTTTTAACTTTATAGCAGATGGTCTTTCACGATGGAATTTAGGGGTCAAAACAAAATCAGAACTAAGTGCTGGCTTCATAATGAGTTCAACAGCTGGCACAAAATGAATGCCAACAACAGAGCCTGAGAAAGCTACATTTGGACTTGGGCTACAACTACAGCTGTTCGTGTTGGCCTGCTAGTTCTGGGAACTGTAGCCCAAAATGTAGCTCTGGTCAATACAGATAAAGCCAATGATATTGCAAATTACAATGATAATTCTGGAAGTTTCTCAGATAGTTGTTGAGGAAGGGATGCCTATCAAATAACTACATAAGTTGTGTGTGATAATTAGTTTCTTTGAAGAGCCCACCTATGAACAACTGCTGCATGTTTTAATATTAAGAAATACCGTTTTCTGTGAAATACTGCACCACAAATGAATTCTTTAACCCCAACAGATTTTCTTCTTCAAAGCTTGGCCAAGGGACGAATTATTATGACACCTTCCTTCAGAACATTTAAGATTCTGCACTTCCAGAATGCTACGTAGGAAACATGTGAACATCATCACTGTCGTTCTATGCCTTCAAGTTGTTTCTGACTTATGGCAACCTTAAGGCAACCCTATCAGGTTGTTTCTGGGCCCAATTCAAAATTGCCAAAGATCACCAACAGGATTCAAGCCTTGTTCTCCAAAGTCACAATCCAATGCTCAAACCACTGTGCCAAGTTGAAGGTAAATGACATACTTCATCTACTCCATATGTAGATGTAGTGTTTAATTTACTTATCAATTAATGAGAAAATGTGTATTGTATAGCTCTCTTTGTGGAGCAGCTTGACCTTTAGTTGGTAGACTACAGCATTTACATATGAATAGATTTATAATATGTAGACACCATTGCTTACCATTACTTTTTAAAGGAACAAACTGAAGGAGTAATCCATGAGCATAGCTACTCATAGGTGAGCTCTCCAGCTATTGATATCTTGAATAGAATTCAAACTAGAGAAGAAGAGCTTAATCAGAGATGCTGCACCATATGAGATGGAGAGAGCAATGATTGATCCAGTAAACTTTCTGGAAAACAGCAGCTGGTTCAAACATGCATAATCATTCATGGTGATTGAAAACTCAAAATGACCCTTTGCTGTATGAAGTCACTCTTCTAAATCAGTCTCTTTATGTGCCAACTCAAGTGATGATTCCCAATAAAATTGGAACCAAAAATGGGGCCAGTGAGAAATAAGGAAGATCTAACACCATGCTGAAGTAAACCCCAGGATTTGCAGAAGCACCTCCCAAAATGTAACCTCAAAATCAACTCTATGAAAATTGATCTGTCTCGGTACTCACTGAATTCAGGGCATCAATTTGAGAACACTATAAGACAATGAGAGATAGGTTGGAATCTTGGGCAGGTTTCAGGCTGCGTCTAATTGTTTCCCTTATAGACTGTGAAATTTAGTTGGAATTTGGGTTTGGATCTAATGAAACCAACAACCTGTTTATATCAACCCAACATGGCTAATGTAGATCTTGAAACAAAGTCACTTTTTTGCAATGTAATTTCCAGAATCTCCCAGTCAGTATGGTAAAGCAGTCACACTGCATGTGTGTTCTAAGAGTTCTCCCTCAAAAAGTAACTCTTCCTCGTTTTGAGTAAACATCGTGATATTCTAGCTACCTATTTTTGGCATCTTGTAAGGATTCCCTATTACTCTCATGATTTTATTGTGACTATGTTTCAGACAACCACTGAATAGTTGCCAGTGAGAAGATCTGGCCACGGTGGTCCATGCCTTAGTTACATCTCAAATTGATTACTGCAACACACTCAACATGGTGCTGCCTTTGAAGACTGCTTGGAAACTGCAACTAGTACAGGTTGTTGACTGGAGCTAATTATAGGGAACATACCACCCCATTACTAAATCAGCTCCACTGGCTGCCTATATGTTTCCGAGCCCAATTCAAAGTGCAGGTTATTACCAACAAAGACCTCTATGATTTGGGTCCAGGCTATTTACACAACTGCATCTCTCCCTATGGACCTGTTTGAGCATTAAGATCTGCTGGGGAGGCCCTCCTTGCGGTCCCACTTCCATCACAAGCATAGTTGGTGTGGACGAGGGAAAGGGTCTTCTTGATTGTGGCCCCCTAACTCTGGAATGCCCTCCCCAGGGAGATCAGGCAAGATTTCATGCTTTCTACTTTTCAGAAGAAATTGAAATCTTGGCTTTTTAAACAGGCCTTTGGCAATGGTTAACACAATATCCAGCGATTGGAGGATTTAAACTAAGTTTTAACTGGATTTTCACTATTTTAATCATTATTGTTTATGGTTTACACTGTTAAGTTGTTGTAAGCCTCTCCGAGTTCCCTCAGGGAGATGAGGTGGGATACAAATATATTATTATTATTATTATTATTATTATTATTATTATTATTATTATTATAGAAATCTATTCACTACTGGTGAGAAACTTGATCGATCATGATGTATCGTGGTCAGGGGGTAGTGGGAATCTAAAGAAACAAGTTTGTTTTCTTGTAGTTGTGTGTCTTCACATTCTTTTTTATTTATGGTAACTCCAAGGTGAATTTTTCATGAGGTTTTCTGAGGCTAGCATTGTGTGACTTTCCCAATATCATCCAGTGGATCTGGGGTAATCAAATCCCAGTCTCCAGAGTTGTGGTACAATGTTCAAATCACCACATGACTCTGAACAGTGTTTGCAAAAAGGAGTTTCGGTTCCATTTGAGTTTGCAGAATTAGCAGGCAGATGAGTCATTGGTGGCACTGATTTTTGATGAACTGTCCCAAATGGGCAGAGAAAAGTAACTGCACTGGCAGACAGAGCTCATTATTAAGACGGGGGGGGGGGGGGAGAGATAAAGTAAATTCAAATAAAAAATAAGAGCTTCCCAAATAGACTCCCTGGAGAACTCAAAAGCATAAGAGGAGAGAAAGAATTCATTTAGACTCTTTCCGGGCACTGACTCTTTTTGGTGTGAATGAAAGATCATTTTATTTCAACCAGCAGTGACAGAATTTGTGTCAAGAGGAGTGTAGCTTGAAAGCACTATCCCAGGAAAGCAGTTGATAGCCACAGAAGTGGAACAGTGAGTAGGCTGCCATGCCTGGGGGCTCCTTAATTCTTGGATATACAGAAAGATCTTGAATGGCAGCAGATGCTCCAGGTCGTAAATGACATACAGTGTTCCTAATGCTAATTCACTTCTAGGATTGAAAGTAAGATGCTACAATTATGTATGCCACTGAGATGAGGCAATAAACCTGCCACCACTTCTGTTTTGACACCAGAGAATATCATTATGGTGTCCCCATTGCCACCAGACTCACAGCAGGACTGGCCCCAGCATCTGGCACGGTTGGCAGATTTGGAAATAATATTTGCAATTCTGCGTTTCCGGGTTGAAAAAACAGTTCCTGACAGTTATGAAACCCCATTTGTAAGATTTAGAGACCAGCAAAATTATGGGCAAGTTTTTTCTGGCATTCTGGCATTTAAACATTCTGAAGTGTTGCAGAGAAATTCTTCTGCAGGGAAAAATATGGACATAAAAACACACAAAAACCCTCACATAGTTTTCTCAACTGAATAGGTCCAAAAATGCAGGTTTCTCTATGAATCAATTTTAGATTATCTTTGTTCCAATTTGTTCACTTCATATAGGTCCTTGGTACTGAAATGTTTTTAATTTAAACCGCTTTGAGTCTCCTTGTGGAGAGAAAAAAGGGGTGTAAATTGTTTGTTTATTTATTTACCATATTTATACCCCACCCTTCTCATCCCTGAAGGGACTCAAGGTCGCTTTACACATAGGCAACTATTCAATGCCATAAAAACAGCATACAATTAAAATAAACATTTAAATTAAGATTAAAATTAATACACATTAAAATATCTTAAAACATTACATCCATTATTGAAACCACACCATTATTATTATTATTTATTATTATTCTCACTGGTGGAATCATTCATTGGTTGCAGGGGTTATTTGTTATCTGCCTCTCCTCACAAGGCAGGGTTCAACACAGTTAAAACAAATAGATAAAACACAATACCATTAAAACACATATATTCAAATACATAAAGATTATTCAAATACAAAGATTAAAACAAAACAGCATGATTCTTTTTCTCCACTGGAAGTAAACAGAAATGAGAATGAATTTGAATAACAAAAGAGTTTGTAATTTTAATGAATGAATAACTAAATAAATGATATTGAACAATGTTAATTAATATAATAACCGAACATCATCAACATTTCCTAATGTGGTCTAAATCCACAGCAGCTATATTGATTTAAATAATAATGTGTGCAACATTTTTTCCAAGGACAAGTAATGACTTCTCAAATGTGCAGTCCCTATGCACTTCCTAAATATGCTGTTCTTATGCCCTAAGCAAATATAATTCCAAAATTCCCTTGATTCTATCTCCTATGTTACAGCAATCCCTTGTCATGTATATGAAAACCTGTGGATGCTCAAGTCTCATTATATATAATACCAATTATATTTCTCTTATGTCAACAAGCTGCACTTCCTTCTACCATTACAGGAGAGGTGTAGAGAAAAGAGAAAGATTTATGTCATGCGCCAAAAAGATTCGGCAATGCAATGCATACAATACCTATGTGAATAGAAACTCAGTCATTCATGTTAACTTGTAGGTTAGCTCTGTTTTTGCATCTTTATTACACCCCCTAAACATTGACTTGAACTGGGAAGGCCCAGCAAGGAAGGTTCCTACAGGACTTCCACTTAACCTTGCCATCAGTTATTGCATTTTTCTTGCCAACAATGGCAATTAATGAATTTGCAGGTTGGCATAAGGCCAGTGTCTCCTTTTTTTCTTTCTCTGGGGAAAAGGAAAACCCTTACACAATTTTCCATCATAAGCTCTAACCATTCATATGTATCCAGACATCAATGCATTTATTTTTCCAGCTTAAAAAAAATCTGAACAGCATTTTAGCACAGAAGGTGGTTTATTTCGCTGAAAATTGCTCTCCATATATGAAAGTTGTGGGTTTTGTCACTTTTCTTCCTTTTTCACTTCAACATCCTTGAGTAGCAATTAAACTGCCATTGAATCTGCCTAAATTTATGCTAAAGCATAAATCTGTTTTAGCAGCTACTCCCTGGTCCTTTGGAAGACATCAGAACACACGTTTCTGCAGTGACAAAATATACACTGGGGTTTTATATATGGATCGGCAGGTAGCTTGTTGCACTCTTTGCTAACTGTCTAAGATTAGGTTACCCCCACTCCCAGTTCCTTATTGCAAAGTTGATTTCTATTGGCATTTAAAGGAAAATACAAATCAATGTCTTAATGTTCTCAAATGTTGCCTCAAAGCTGGCCCTTTAGATATAGATGAATTGCTACTGTCAGTATTCTTCTTTAGCAGCTATTTTGAGTAGGGATGAGCAACACTGCAGTTTCATAACAACATCTGAAGGACCATAGACACTTTACCTCTGCTCAGGCCAGGATTTTGATTTGGGGGTGGGGGCTGAGTCTGAGAGAAAGAGGGTCTACCCTAGCAAACTTTTTGTATCATTATCCCAATACCCCCATGCATATGGAATATATTGAGCATGGTGATCAGATCATGATATGAATAAACATAACAGTTGAAATAATGTACCAGTAAGGCCTTCTTGCGGATCACCCTGAGAATTTCGGGAGGGGGGCTTCAGCCCCTCAAGCCCCCCACCCCCCACCCCGGCTACATGCCTGCCTCTTCTCTAAAATCCTTCATTTCTATGTTTGAGTTCCCAGGGAAACATCTACAGCACTTGCTCATCTTCTAGTCCTCCAGCTGTTTCTGGACTGCAGTGGCCAGATTTCCTTTATCATTGGGTTTCTTGGGTTGGGAGTCCCAATTTTTTGAAGAAAAAAGGGTTCACAACCAGTAATGTATAGTCAGGAAGGAACCCAAAAATGTCAGTTGCAATGTAGCCTAGAGATTGCCTGAATTTCTCCAGTGAAATAAAATAGATTTAAGTCCATTTGCATTACACGATCCTGTAGAATTGGCCATTTCACCCTACAGAGTCCTATGGTCCCATCCTAAAGCATTCTGGGATTTTTACAACCTTGTCACATGGCCGCTGGAATTGCCATGTCATCGTCTGGGGTGTGGAGAACCCCGCATTTCACACCACACATTCCCCAGCCCCAAATATGGGTGATTTCCATGGGGGGGGGGGGGGACATGGACCGTGCAGATTCCCCCCATAGCTTCTAATGGCAACATGGGAAGCCTCCCGTGTTGCCATGGTGGTGGCATGTGCTGGCTCCTCCCTACATCACTCACAGAGTCATGCCAGCATCATTTGATGGAAGCCATGGGTCTTTGAGTGATGTAGGGCAGAGCCAGTGTATGCCATCAAAATCTGCCCTTTGAGATTAGATCTTTAGTTTCCTAAGGCATTTCTGTTTCTCTGCCAGAGAGCAAGGATTGGTGATAAAGCTTCATTTGAGAACCTTTTCCCCATGGTATCTCTTTCAGGAATGAATTTCCTTTCCTAAGGGTAGATTTATCTCACTTCCTGTTGTCTCACCTCCATTCTTAACTATGAGCCATTTTTAAGTTGGATCCTTGTAACCTGGGGACCACCTTTATTAACTTTGTTGATCTATTGTGTTCTGAATTCCATAATCCCAAATCACTGCTACTTAGGGTTATCATAGAGACAGAAATGTGTGTGTCATATCGTTTATGAATGTCAGCAGTACTGTATGTTCATTTTACAAAGCAATACATTGTTAAATGAACCAAAATCAATACTTTCATTTTATATTTTGCTAATAAGTACTGCCTGATCGTTAACCTTGCAAGTCATGAATGTTACCTGCCTCTTACTGCTATTTTGAAAACCCGGTAACACTACTACTAATGCAATTAATACATTAGGAAATGTTTCCTTTGGAGATTCACAGAATTAGATTTTACCCTTTAACTACTTGTTAATAGTAGTATTAAATTGTTGAGTGTCAGCATCTTTTCCAGATGCAATTCCAGATAATGAAGGTTATTCCAAATCTATAAAACAACATAGTACGATGTGGAATGGTTGAAATGGGAAAATGAGATTAGCTCAACACATTTTTTTTCAGGACACAAAGATGCTGAAGTTAATTTTGTATCTATTTTCCAAGGACATTTTTAAATGTAGCATAATTCCTTTCATTACTGTTCAGAAATTGATTTTTGTGTCCTCAGTTTCTTGGTGCATTGCTAAACTTGTTTTAAAGTTACCTTTCAATTTGTACTTCATCTTTCATTCTCACCTACCTGACTTTCAGCAACATTTTACTCAATACAAATGCATCAGTTTCCAGCCTTTCCTTTTTCACACATTCCATCTGGGTATTGAATCCTTGTTAAAAAAAGATCAGAAAGATCTCCCAAGGGAATAAGGCGCTTGTAAAGAAAATATGACACCGTGAACTGGGAGATAGTGAAAAAGATACTGAAACCTGTGGTTAGCTTCTCTCTCCTTTTTATCATGTCAGAGAGATTGCTTAAAACTGTTTATCACATCAAATGATAATTCCATTATGAGCACATTTTTAAAAACTCATCCATATTAAAATCCTCTAGCATTTTTGCCCACCTATAGAGCTGCTAGTTCAGCTATACTTATCACTTCTCTGAATATCCGTGTGCAATTTTTGATGAAAATTCTTGCTGAGCATCCACAAAGGTAATCACATTCATTCCTCCACATGAAACGACTACAGTTCACATACTCTACTGCTTTCTCCATTATCTGTCTTATGTCATAGGCATGGCATCACCTTGTTGAACCAAAATCAAAGGATTACGCTCAGTATCCTACCTTCCATACTAGCACATCCTTACTGCGTTAGAAAAGGTGTAGAACAAACAATGCTTTAACATACTTCATTTATACTTTTACCATTTTAAAATACTTTTAACAAATGGAGTACAGGTGCAAAATATAGAAGATATATGGTACACAGAAGTTTGGGGACTGCTTTTTGCAGGAAGAGAATCACCTAGGCTAATGTACAGCCAGCAATGAACCTGTGAAGATACTTGCCATAGATGCAGGCAAAATGTCAGGAGATAATGCCTCTAAAACATGGCCATGTTGTTGTTCATTCGTTCAGTTGTCTCCGACTCTTCGTGACCTCATGGACCAGCTCACGCCAGAGCTCCCTGTCAGCCGTCACCACCCCCAGCTCCTTCAAGGTCAGTCCAGTCACTTCAAGGCTGCCATCCATCCATCTTGCCCTTGGTCGGCCCCTCTTCCTTTTACCTTCCACTTTCCCCAGCATAATTGTCTTCTCTAGGCTTTGCTGTCTCCTCATGATGTGGCCAAAGTACTTCAACTTTGTCTCTAGTATCCTTCCCTCCAATGAGCAGTCGGGCTTTATTTCCTGGAGGTTGGACTGGTTGGATCTTCTCGCAGTCCAAGGCACTCTGAGAACTTTCCTCCAACACCACATTTCAAAAGCCATATAGCCCGAACATGGCCACATAGCCCAAAAAAACCTACAACAACCCAATGAACCTGCATATCTGGCCTCAATAGCTCAGCATCCTACATTTAAAGCAGGCATGGACAAACTTAGCCCTCCAGGTGTTTTGGACTTCAATTCCCAGAAATCCCAGCCAGCTTACCGGCTGTTAGGAATTGTGGAAGTTGAAGTCTAAAACACCTGGAGGGCTGAAGTTTGTCCATGTCTGATTGAAAGTGTAACAGCACATTCCATGATTTTTTGCTCTCAGCTCTTTAGTTTATGTTGCTTGTTGCTCCTCCTGCAGTTGTTGAGTGGCTGCACATGATGGAGCAAGCTCTGCCTTTCCCAGCACTGTGCCAGGATTGCCAGGATTTATAAATTCCAACATGTGCCTATCATTTTGGCTTCCTTCTTCCCCTTCTTCATCCAAAGTTGATTCCCCCAGATAGGCTATGTTTAGTTCTTCCTGTGAATAGCAAATGCTGTCTCCCAATGTGGACTGAGACCACAGTGGGACTGAAGCATTAAAAATATCCATCCACCCTGTGCCATTGTTATGATCCAGCTCCCATAGCAAGCATTTTTTTATTTATTTGCCAGCGGGGGACTCAAAGCAGTTTCCAACATAATTACGACAAAATGTAATGCCTTACTTACAGAAAGCTAACATAACAATAACATACAATTATCAATTAAATCATAAAACACGTCATTTAACATTAAAAATGGAATTAAAAACATAATATAAACATTAAAATCACACAATCCAATAATCATAGTCCAGGCCGTTCCAAATATATCTATTGCACATGATCATTCCTTGTACTGCTTACTTCCCAAAAGGCTTGGTCCCAAAGCCAATTTTTTATTTTTCTTCTGAAGGGCAGGAGGGAGGGTACTGGTCTAATTTCATTGAGGAGGGAGTTCCATAGTTGAGGAGCCAACACTGAGACGGTCCTGTCTCTCATCCCTACCAATCGCACTTGCAAGGGAATTAGAACTGAGAGCAGGGCCTCCCTAGATGATCTTAATCCCCATGATCGTTCATAGAGGGAAATACATTTGGACAGATAAGCTGGGCCTGAACCATTTAGGGCTTTATAAGCTAAAGCCAGCACTTTGAATCATGCTCGATAGCTGACTGGCAGCTAGTGGAGCTGCCGTAACAGGGGGATTGTATGCTCCCTGTACCCCGCTCCAGTGAGTAATCTGGCTGCTGCCCATTGGATGAATTGAAGCTTCCATACAAAGCGATGGGGAACACCTTTGACTTAAGAACCTTCAGAAAGGGGCGCAAGGAACCCGGGTAATTGTGGTTACATAATTTATGAATTGCCTGTGCAATTATGAATTGAAGCTTCCAAATAGTCTTCACAGGCAATTCCATGAAGAGCGTATTGCAGTAGTCTATACAGGATGTAACCAGAGTGTGGACTACTGTGGCCAAGTCTGACTTCCCAAGGTACAGGCACAACTGGTGCACAAATGTGCCCCTCAGAATAGTATAAAAACAAAAACAAGAGATGGGATCTGGTTAACTACTGCCTCCTGAACCACAACAGCATATACTGATCTAAATGAAGAGTTTCATGTTTACATAGTTTCATGATGGTGATGATTGGATTCTGATCTTCAGAACAACAACCAGAATTAGTTACTAAGAGAATGACAAATCATATTCATTGCTACTGTAGTATGATAATTGGATATACAGAATCCTTGGTAGAATTAGATTTAACTTGAGAACTTTTGCTGTGGTGTGCACCATATAACAACCATCTTGTCAAAAAATTCTCAGTCGGGCTCATTTTCAAAATGTCTTCATAGATGAAGATCAAGACAAGTGGGAACTCACACCTACAAATGACAACTTTTTTGCTTAAGGCTGTCTCAATAAGCAAGTTATTTATAAACCTGCATTTTTAGCATAAAGGAACTCTATATCAGTCTTGACACCGGATGCATTTTAGATATTTTTCATACCTATATGCACGGACATTGTAGCTATATGCTGCATTTCACTGATTCTAAGACGTGCTTTCCCACATATAAACAAAATAGTCAAGGACTTATATCCTTATATAAGACATACAAAATGATCATTAGTATGATTCCAGCATACTATCTCCCATGGAAACAGTTAAATGGTAACCCTAAAAAGTCTAATGTTTTGACATGATAAAAGTTAACAAGATAGCAGTAATCCCTTTACTCTGGTTGGGGCTAGTTTTAATCTCTCCACAGTGATTGCTTTTAAAGTAGAGGAATAATCAGTGTATGACCTCTTTTGTTTATCCTTCTTAGCTAAGTACTTTCACTCCACAGCCACAGTATATCAATACGCCCACGTATAACACAAGTCAGTACACAGCAGCTAAGGTGCATAGGCCGGAAATGCCTGCTTTGCTAGTTCTGAGCTCAGAAAAGCTCTATAAAGGGAAGGAACTATAAAGGGACTCAAAGCTTTGGCCATAACCCAAGGCATGTCCCTGTGGGTAAGGTCATGCATAGTTGTGCTGAATTCAGGAAATTATATTTGGCTCATTAGTTACAGAAGGGACAATTGTCAGTGTTATAGCCTGGTTTGGAACAATTGTCTTCCAGAGATGTGTTGCCAGACAATGTCATTGTATTTGTTTTGCCGGCTCTCTGTTAGTCTGCTATAATGGGAACTACTTGACACTTCCCTTTCAAAAGTGCTTGGAAGCTATAGCTAATGCCAAATGCGATAGTTAGCCAGTTGTCAAGTGTGCACTTCAGAGACCGCATTTCATTGGTCTCAGACCAGATTCAGCAAATTCCACTTTGCTTTTCAAGTGCTGTTTTTTGGCACACAAAAGCCTAAACTGCTTGATATCTGAAAGACTACTACTTCTCAAAAATTGAGATCCTCAGTGGAAGTTGTGTTGCATACCGCTGCCCCCTCACTCCAGTAGGCTCTGGGTGCATCTACATTGTAGAAAGAATGCACTTTGACTCCACTTTACATGCCATTGCTCAATGTTACAGAATAATAGGAGTTGTAGTTTTGAAAGGTCTTTAGCCTTCTCTACCAGTAGTGCTGGTGCCTCAGTAAACTGCAACTCCAACAATTCCACAGTAATCGCATGAGGTGGGCTTGCATCATTTTGTTCCACTGAAATTACTGGAACAGATTCCTCTCAGTAAATTCAAGTTAACAGGGCAATCCTATATGGATGTGCTGAGAGATATGTCCCATAATAAAGCATAGGTCAAATAATATAGGACCACAGCTTGAGTTTACATGGATTGGAGTTCCTGTGTTTGCTGCAATTTTGGAAACAATGGATTGCAACCACAAAGTTCCAATAAGATGAGAAGTTGCTGCCTGCTTGTAATATATCAGATTGCACATATTACTAAGTGCTTGCTTAGCAATATTGTACATGGTGCCGTATACTTCAGTGACTTGTGGAAACAGTAATGCATTACACCCCGGTGACATGGTACTGGTACATATACTATTTCCAAATATAATGGGGTACACAGGAAATAACAAATCTTTCATTATACACATTGACACAATTGTACTAATGAAGAATGATACAATATAGAGGATATGCAACCTGGTACATACCTTCTATCAGTGATAATGCAACTGTAGTAGATAGCATGATCATGTGATGAAGTTCTTGGTTCCAACAAATCAGTTCCTTATAGAGATGAGAGCTGCTAGAAATGTGTTTGGGTTTTCCTTAATGTATAAAATCCATACAGCCAGCTGGAATTTGGACACTGTAGAGGCTGTCATGATTACTGCCCTCACTTCAGAATTTACCATTACTCCATTGCATATGTGGCCATTATTGTGTGTATGTCAGAGAGAGAAAGAAAGAGACTATTTAGACTAGACATCCCCCAATGTATGCATATACACAATTGTGCCTGTGATGTAACATTTATGACTGCTCTTGGAGTTGATTACATGGGAATCTGCTCACATTTATTAATCATTAATTTGTAACAGCCTCAGCTATATTTAGAATGACAGTAAGAATAAACAAAGAATTACAATTTATTACAGTAGAGCAGGGGGTGGGCTAACATTACGGGAAAGTCAAGAGAAAAAAAGTATAGCATTCTACTTTCTGTACAATGCTATCTCTGTTGTTTATACATATACCAGAAAGTCCCATTCCCCCTTTATTTCCCATTTTCACTTTCTTCATTCTTTTATTTGTTTGTATCTGTTCCCAAACTATGCATTTCTTTCAAGACATAAGAAAATTTAACTAGAAGCTAACTCATTTTTACAGGATAGTTTTTAAATGCAAGTTGTTGGGATTTTGGAAATAAGGTTATTTTTAAAGTATCTATTCCTTTGAGAACATGAAAATGTTCTCTTGGTTTTATGTTTTGCATTTCTGCTGCTTTTTATGTCATAAAGCCTATTACAACCATGGAGAACTTTTGAAATTGATAGAAATCTAAGTCAAAACATTTCTCCTTGCCAAAAAAATAACCCAGAAAGTTTGTAAGAAAAAAACACATTTTTTTACTGGTTTACATTATTTCAATGTAAAAGTTGATTAAAGTAACATATTTAAATTGGCCAATATCCTGCTGTCAATGTAAATCTTACGATGGCTTTCGATCATTGTAGTCATACTTGATGATGCCACCCCAACAAGCCCTGTTGTTTCATCTTGACAGCACCTGGAGAAACCATTTTCAAGGTGCTGAATCAAGATTTTGGGAAATGCTGTGGTCAGGATGCTTCCACATTACTAAGGTAGTTTTTGAGAGTCATATTCAGTCATCAATTACCACAAATATGAATCCCCAGAAGTTGTGATCTTGTAAGTCGATTTTACAATCTTGTAACAGCTGAACAAATGCTAGTCATCATTACTAAGCATGATACTTATGGAGTGCCAATCAAAATATGCCAGCATTCAAGTTTTTTTTCCAGTACTGCACTTGATTAATCCTGGCTGAAATTCATAACCACTTTCGTTACATAGCTATGTAGTGTTTCCCAATCCGAGTCCCCAATCCTCACTCACCAGCCAGAGTTTTATAACCAAGAAGGATCTGTTCCACTGAGAATTGGGAGGCTCTAAGTGACATTTCCTTTATTTCTATTACTATTCACTATCCATAGGGACCAAACCTCCCACCCCACTTACCCTTGAAGTGCAACACCACCGCCATCCCACTACCATGCACAACTATTCCACTACTGTTGGAGAGTGGAGGTAAACCGAGAAGCATCTAGATCCCGCCTGATGTTATGTGCCTTCAAGTAGTTTCCAACTTATAGCAAGCCTCAGATGAACTTATCGAGGTTTTTTTTTTCCTGAGACTAAGAGTGTATGATTCACCCAACATTATCCAGTGGTTTCCATGTTTAAGTAGGCAATGAAACTCAGGTTCTATAGCCAGATTCAACCATTGGCATCATCTGCTGAGGTCCCCAGAGAGCTCCAGCAGATCTCAGAAGTTGACATCCACAGTCTGGGAGCATAGCCAGATATAGTTCTCCAATCCTCTCTACTCTCCACCAGTCTTGGAAGCACAGGTATAAAAAAGATATTAATGGTCTAGCAGGAAAGATAGGCGTGTGATCTATCTTACAGAATGCAATTGTTTGTTTGAAGTTGTCAGATTGTGAGCAGTTAGCCAGCAGATTGAATAGGCTTACAGGTTAGTTGCTCTCATCTTTCACCCATCATAGGGTCCTTCCACACAGCCATATAACCCAGAAAATCAAGGCAGATAATCCACAAAATCTGCTTTGAACTGGATTATCTCAGTCCACACTGCCATATAATCCAGTTCAATGTGTATTTTATACAACCGTGTGGAAGGGGCCATACAGGTGGGCATAAATCTATCTTCCAATTGATCTCTCACACACTGCATACATGCATGCTGGTTCAGGTATTTGCATGGCATTATTGCATTAATATCCAACAAATAACCTTCTAGAGGTGTTTTTTTTTATATATATAAAAACTACCAATTTACCTCTGCAATTTCAGGGTTTCCAAAAGCATATATATATTTCCTACAGTGATCCCTCTTTTCCATTGGACTTTAGTTTGCCATTAGAATTGATCTATGAGCAATAGACCATGCATCAGGCATGTAGCCGGGGGGGGGGGAGGCTTGGGGGGCTTCAGCCTGCCCCCCCCCCCCCCAAAATTCTCATGGTGGTCCACGAGAAGGCCTTACTGGTACATTATTTAAACTGTTATGTTTATTCATATCATGATTTGTCACCATGCTCAATATATCCCATATGCATGGGGGTATTTGGGTAACGATACAAAAGGTTTGCTAGGGTAGACCCTCTTTCACTCAAACTCAGCCCCCCCCCCCCGAACCAAACTCAGCCCCCCCCCCCCCCCGGAAACAAAATCCTGGCTACGGGCCTGCCATGCATGATCCCATAATCACTTATTGTTGCTATTTTATAATCCTTTATGATACTGAGTGACATCTGCTAACGTTGTGTGAATAACATAATGTGCAGATTCACTTTGAAGGGGTAGTTAAAACCAGTTGAAGTTGAACTGGTTAAAACCAAGGTCAAGGAAATCTTCACCCCATCATGCTTTTTGCCCACAAAAATACAGGAAGCATGCCAGCTGCACATCATTATGGGAATCTTAATTTGCTGGGATTGCATAAAAAAGGGGGCAGCTGCGTATAGAGAGTTATGGTGCTGTAAAGATGAATAAATCATGTGTATTGTAAGCAATGGCCAGTATGCACAGAGAACAATTTGTGACCAGGCATTTCAAAGAGCCACAAACATCTCTGCATTGGCAAAGAAGGGCATTGTACATTTTGTCTTCTGGGATAGTTCAGGCTTTATTTTCCAGAGTTAAAGTCTGCCATATTTAATGTCTAGTCTCTGGAGATTTAGTTCCGATGACATGACAAAATAGAGAATGCCCAGAAGCTATTTTCTTGAACAAAAAAGTATCGCTAACTGTCCTATTAATGTGACATTCATACAGAATCTAAAGAAGGGGACAGCAATGACATATGCCATTAATCTTTAGCATTAGGGATAGGGAAAGAATTTGTATTAGCAAAGACTATACTGTTTTCAAAAGTGAAACCTGTGACAATTTTAAAACAAACATACAGAGAATGGATCCCATGGAAGTGAGCTGGACTTATTTGTTAGTAACCATGCTGACTTGTTTATTTATCTGCTACAGTTTAAAAACATTTATCAAGTGCATTTGGCACAGCTTTGGAACGGAGGGCGTATTTAAAGCAGTGGTTCCCAACCTTTTTCTGATCAGGGATCACTTTGACCAAGGACCACTTTCCAACATAGTACCAAAAGGGTTTTGAATCAGTTTTTGGTCAACTTCGATTTGGTTTGGGGTGCTGATTCAGAAAATTGTATTGGATAGACCACATCAGGTCCAGTTTCTGATACGGAACATATGCCATGGTCAGTGACAGGGAAGGAATGGCAGCTGGTGTGACAGGAGCAAAAATAAAATAAAATAAAATAAAATAAGAGGAAGGAGGCTTGTGGACCAGATTTTCATCTGCACAGCCCATTGGCGGTCTATGGCCACAGGTTAAGGACCACTGATTTAAAGGATATGGTATTACAACATTTTTTTTGTCATGTCGGGAGCAACTTGAGAAACTGCAAATCACTTCTGGTGTGAGAGAATTGGCCGTCTGCAAGGATGTTGCCCAGGGAAAGCCCAGATGTTTTGATGTTTTATCATCCTTGTGGGAGGCTTCTCTCATGTCCCCGCATGAGGAGCTGGAGCTGACAGAGGGAGCTCATCCGTGCTCTCCCTGGATTTGAATCTACGACCTGTCAGTCTTCAGTCCTGCTGGCACAGGAGTTTAACCCACTGTGCCACCGGAGGCTCCATTACAACATTAAACCCAAATAAATGTAAGCACCATGAAAAATCAGAAAGCCCTGTTTTGGGTCTTGAAAGAGATGTTCTACAATTGTTCTGTCATACTATCTTTTAGAAGTTCATTTTTCAAATAACATCAGTTTCATTTATGTCTTTTAGGCTGTGGTCCTATACATATATAGCTGAGTATAAGTCCCATTGAACTGAGTTTTACTTCTGGATAAACATGGACAGGAGTTACCCTACTGACCTATATTTGCTTACCCAGAAGTAAAACACAGTCGGTTCAATTGAACTTATAAGAATTGGCATATTGCTCTACACTTTGAATCTGTTCTAGCTCAAAATTTTCTGCTTCATTCAACACAGAAAATAGTTTTCTGAATTTGCAATTGTTTCTGACTTAGGGTAACCACATCACAGGGATTTCTTGGAAAGAGATGTTCAGAGGATCTTTGCCTTTGCCATTCTTCTGAGGCTGCGAGAGACTTGTCCAGAATCACGCAGTGGGTTCCTTGGTCAAATGAAGATTCAAACCCTGGTCTCCAGAGTATTAGTCCAATGCTCAAATTACTACACCACACTAGATCTCTGAATATCAGCCATTTATTAGTGAATCATTCAGCCTGAGATCTCCATTTTGAGACTGAATCTCACTACAGACTAGGTCGTTACAAAACTGCAACTTGTTTTTGAACTTTAGTACACATTGAGCATTCCTTATCCAGAATTCCAAAATCTGAAATACCCCAAAATTTATAATTCTCCACTTGGGTGGCACAAAGTTATTATGCTTTTTGTGTATAAAGTTATCCACAGGCTATGTGGATAATTTCATGTTTAGGCTTGAGTCCTATTTCAAAGATCTCTAATTATGGACATATAGAAATACAGTTATTCTAAAATGCAAAAAAATACAAAATACAAATACAAATTACTTCTGGTCCCAAGTATTTCTGATAAGGGATATTCAACCTGTATTTTCTTCATTCCCTGCTTGTTTCCCAACATACTTCATTCTGGAGTATTTAGAGCAGTGGTTCTCAATCTGTGCATCCCCAGATGTTTTGGCCTTCAATTCCCAGAAATCCTAACAGCTGGTAAACTGGCTGGGATTTCTGGGAGTTGTAGGCCAAAAGACCTGGGGACCCACAGGTTGAGAATCACTGATTTAGAGGCTTATATATCTCCTTGCCATTTCAATAAGGGACTCTCCACACCAACACAGTTGGTGGGGAGAGCGATTTGCCCCACCCCCTGAAGAGAGAGAATGGGAGGTTCCAGTTAGAACCTCCTGGAAAAGGGGCGGGGGCTGGCTTACCTCGTGAGCCAGCTCCCCTCCTTCAGTCTTGTCTGACTTTCGGAGAGACAAGACGTGTCTAGAAGAGCTCCAGGATGCCATCGAAGAAGAACAAGGGGGGCCCTAAGGGGAAGGGTCCCGCGGAGAAGACGGGTCACAAGCGCCCTTTACGGCAGGATGGGTCGTCTTCGGATGAAGAGGGGGTGTCTATGGAAGATCTGGAGGCCCTTCTTCAGCGTGTCAACCAAATAGAGCAAAATAGGGGGGTTGGTTTGGGTGGGGCTGGTTCGGGCTCCACTCGCCGGGCAAGTAAGAAACAGTTATTCAAATCTCTGTTGTCCCGGGTTTCTATTATAGAATCGACCTCAGCCGCGGGGGCGGAAAGGGCGGTCCGGCTTCCTGAACAACTGGCGGTTCCGGGGGCTGCAGGGGGCTCTTCGGCTGTGCAGACCATCACCAGCCCCGAAGGTCATCCGTCTGTGCAGGCTTCGTCTGGCTCCTCAGCGGCTGCTGTGGCCGGACCCAGTCAGCCCACGGCATTGGCCTCCACGTCTAGTGCTGTGGCCGGGTCCACTCAGTCGGTCGGGTTGAGTGTTGCTGCTGTCGATGTAGCAGGGCGCGAGCAGTTGGTGACGGCTGTCCCAGCAGGTACTTCCACCACACTCACATCAGCATGTGCCACACTCACATCAGCATCTACTTCTGCCTCACTCACTTGGCCATGGGGCCAGGGGCGGGCTCAATCGGTGGTGGGGACACAGTCACATGTTGCAGTTGGGATTCCGTCTGAGGGTGGTTTGGACCCCAAGATAGGTGAAAATAAGGATGATGCCAACGCTCAGGTGGTTAAGCCAGTTACTGTCACCTTAGAGGCGGCCAGAACGGGGGAAGCAAACAAATTTTGGGGGACGGCAAAATGGCCTCCACAGGCGACGCCTACTGTTAGCCTTTCGGGTTTGGGTTCCCATTTGGCATCAAAAACAATGGAAAAGATATTAAGAAACGAATATGTGGATATCTTTTCTTTATACTTTCGGGATATAGATAAGAAAGAGAAGGAGGAGTTAGACGAGGACAGTAAGGAGAAGATCAAGAAGCGCAAGGTTGAGCAGAATTGGGAAAATTGGCTCCCTTGTTTCACAATGTATGCCAACCTGCTTTCTGATGCTGCCCCGGAAAGGGCTACGGCTTTGTGGCAGTATCAGAATATCATTAATAAAGCTTACGTCAGTGGACCTCCTAACGCTTGGCTGGAATATGATAGGCGGTTTAGAACCGAGGCGGCTTCCCATCCTGACAAGCGTTGGGATTTAATTGATGATCAAATTTGGATTGAGGTGATGAACCCATCTAGGGCTTCCTCTGCCTTGAAAGCAGATAGTGGGCACACTATTCAGAATAAGGCAGGGCAGCCCTTTCGGCAGGGGGCTCCCCAGCAGCAGTCTCAGCGACAAAAGCCTCTATGTTGGGAATTTGTTGCTCAGGGAGCCTGTTCACGTAGGGGATGCCGATATGCCCACTCATGTGCAATCTGTTATGGCACGCACCCGTCCAGAAATTGCCCTAAAGGGAGAACTGCGAGAGGGAATACTAGGGACACCCAATTTGTTAAAAAGCCCTCAGGACAGGCCCCAGTTCCAAAAGGGCCCCAGCCCAATTAAGTTAGATCAGTTGAAGGTTTGGTTAGATAAGTACCCAAATAGGGGGTCGGCCAAATACCTATGGGAAGGTTTTTCGGAGGGTTTTCGTATTCCGGCGTTAGGTCCTCGGTTTCAAACTTTATCCCCAAATTTGAAATCTGTTATTGGGATGGAGGAGTTAGTTCAGCGTAAGATAGATAAGGAAGTTTTAGAGGGCAGAGTTTTGGGCCCATTTATGGCGCCACCAACGCCGATGTTGTGGGTATCACCTTTGGGGATAGTACCCAAGAAAACCCAGGGGGAATACCGCCTCATTCATCACTTGTCCTATCCCAAGGGCAGGTCGGTGAATGATGCAATCCCAGATGAGCAATGCTCCGTTCATTACGCATCGTTTGATTCGGCCGTGCAGCTGGTTCGTCGGTTTGGGCTTGGGGCTGAGCTGGCGAAATGCGACATTAAGTCGGCATTTCGTTTGCTTCCCGTTCATCCGGCGGATTTTGAGCTGCTGGGGTTTCAATTCGGGGGTTTTTTCTACATGGACAGAGCTCTTCCCATGGGGTGCTCCATTTCCTGTGCGGCCTTTGAGCAATTTAGCACCTTTTTGGATTGGGCCGTTAGGACCAAATCAGGAATGTCTGGAGTCACCCATTATTTGGATGATTTCCTTTTTGTGGGGCGTTCCGGGTCGGGCAACTGCAAGGGGTTGCTCGAGTCATTTCAGGGGCTGGCACAGGAGTTAGGGGTTCCCTTGGCGGAGGAAAAGACAGAGGGCCCAGCAAAGGTTTTGACTTTTTTGGGGATTGAATTGGATACGGTTCAGCAATATTCCAGGTTGCCCCCTTGTAAAGTGGCAGACTTGTCGGGCCGGGTTCAGCAGTTTTTGGGCCGTAGAAAGGCCACTTTAAAAGAATTTCAGGAGTTAATTGGCCATTTAAATTTTGCTTGTAGGGTGGTTGCCCCGGGGAGAGCTTTTTTACGTAGGCTTTGTAATGCCATTTCAGGAGTTAAAATGCCCCATCACAGGATTAGGGTTACTCGTTCAGTTAGAGAGGATCTGTCCATCTGGATGGAATTCTTAGATGGTTTTAATGGAGTTTCATTCTGGAGGCAGGAGTTAAGGCTGCAGGACGCTCTTAAAGTGGCGTCCGATGCTTCAGGGGCAGTTGGTTTTGGGGTGTTTTTTCAGGGTCACTTGTGCGCCGAAGTCTGGCCGGACAGTTGGCACACGCAGGGGATTACAGCAGATTTAACGTTTTTGGAATTTTTTCCCATACTTGTTGCTGTTACAGTATGGGTTAAGGCCTTTGCCAATTCGACTGTTCATTTTTGGTGCGATAACCTTGCTACCGTTCAGGTTATCAACACGTTGACTTCCAAATCCAACAGGGTGATGGGGGCGCTCAGGCAATTTACGTTGCATTGCTTGAGGCATAACATCTTGTTTAAAGCCTTTCACATAGCGGGTATAGACAATTCTTTGGCTGACGCTCTATCTCGTATGCAGATGGAGCGCTTCAGACAACTCGCGCCCAACGCCGACGTTCATCCACAGCGTATGCCAGGCCATCTTTGGCAGGTTGGAGGGACGAGGCGGTAATGGGTATGGCTTTAGCGTTAGCCCCAAGTTCACGGAAGTCTTACCTGAGGGTGGTGGAGGAGTTTCATGATTTTAGACAGTTTTATCAGTTACCGTCTACAGTACCGATTCCTTACGAACATTTGGCGCAATTCTGTGTGTACTCACACAGAAGGGGCCTAGCGCCGCACACTATTAAGTCCCAGCTGTCGGCGTTGGCCTACTGGACAAAAGCGCAGGGTTTTTCGGATCCCACAAACGATTTCCGCCTCCATAAGATCATTGCGGGTTGGGCACGCCAACGGGGTCCATCGCAGGATAAAAGGGAACCTTTGTCTCCCACAATTTTAAAGGGATTGAAGGGAACGTGGCCCAGGGTGTGTCAGTCCGAGTATGAGCAGCGGTTATTCCATGCGGCGGCCTTGACGGCCTTTTTCGCTGCTCTTAGGATAAGTGAGTTAGTTGCCATGTCAAAGAGGGATGTCTCTCAGCGGGCATTGGTGTTGTCGGATATAAAACTTACACATGACACCCTCCAAATTTTAGTACGTTCGTCCAAGACGGACCAGCAAGCCAGGGGCGCTATAGTTACGTTAGCCAGATGCAGCGACCCTGAGCTTTGCCCTGTTTCGGCTATGGTACAGTTCTTTCAAGTCAGGACTCAGGCGGGAGGGTATTTGTTTTGTCATCAGGATTCCACTCCCCTCACAAAATACCAGTTTTGGGCCATTACTGACAGGGCGCTGAAGATGCTGGGGTTGGGTTCTCATAATTTTGGCACTCACTCCTTTCGAATTGGAGCAGCATCTTCGGCAGCGCAATTGGGTTTCAATGAGGAGGCCATCAAATCAATAGGCAGGTGGAAATCGGACGCTTATAGGCGTTATGTTCGCTCGGTACTTGTGTGAGTTTGTTGTTTCTCTTTCAGAGTTTGCCAGGCTGGCGCATAGATGGAGAATCCTTGTTTGTGGGCATAGCTATGTCCACTGGGCGGAGAGATACGCCAGGAACTCGTCCTTTGGCCAGCATCTGGGTTGCGCTTCCACTGCATTGGTCGAGTGGAAGGGTGTTCGGGGCCTTCGTTGGGACGGTTTGGTTCCTTTGTTGTTCGAGGACAGGAGCAGGCCCACTCCTGATGTTTTGGTGCTCCATATTGGAGGTAACGATCTTGGCCTGCTTAACGGCAGAGCCTTGTATCTTCAAGCCCGTGCTGACATTTTGAAGATCTGGCAGGCATGGCCCCGGGTTCACATCGCTTGGTCGGCCATTATTCCACGCCTTCGGTGGCCAGGAGGTGGTGATGTCAGGAAGCTCGAGAAGGCCAGAAAGCGTGTGAACCGGGCCATGCACACGGCTTTAGCACGGGGCAGGGGGTCTTACATTCCACATAAGGACATCACGCATGACAAGGCACAGTTTTATCGTTCCGATGGGGTACATTTAACGGATTTGGGTAACGCACAATTTTTAGCTGATTTGCAGTTAGGCATTCAGGAAGTTTTGAGGGGCTTGGTGGGGGATGGGGGCGAAATGGACATTTGCCCCCAATCTGTGGCATAAATAGTTCAGGAAAACACTGACATGGAGGTATACACATGGCACCCATCAAGGGTGGGGGGCACTGTACATCAAACACTCACCTAGAAGTCAACAAATGGGTGAGGGGACATCCATTGGCCCAGTTAAGAGAGAAGCTGAGATCAATAATTGGACAGGCTTCTCCAGACTTTTACCTTCAGGTTGCCTGGTTGGGGATCCAGGGCACACTGACATCACACACTCAGTAGCTGGGGACGCTGCCTCAGCTTGCCACCAAGTTCCTTGACACTTAGTTTAGTTCAGGTGAAGTTAAATAGGTAACATTCAATAAATGTTGCCCAATTTGAATCCATACCTTTGTTGTCTGTCTCGTTATTTCAGGGGTTAAGGGGCAAATCCCAATAATTTGGATTTACCAAGTTCTCATGTACAGTGTGCATTTTCCAAAGTTTCCAAAGCTTGTATATTTTGGTTTTCAGAATGCTGTTGTGATCTGGAAAATGTATCTGATTAATGGATGCATTTATGGGCAGAAATGATAATAAATTCAAGAAAGATAATAATACAGGTTATTTGATCATTTATTCAAGTTGTTTTACATTATAACTCCCTATTATTATATTCTGCTTTGAACATTGCAATAGCAATAGTAATGCATGGATATCTTGAATTTTAAATTCATGCTTCATATTTTACTTTCTATTATTTATGGTTAGTCAAGTATTTGATGTATGTTCTTTATTTTCTCAGAAAGGGTATATACATGTCATTAAAAATAAATCTAGAATCAAATAAAGGATTTACTCTCTTTTTAAAGAAAAAAAACTCTTCCCACCAGTCAAAGTGTAAAAGCTATGAAACAGAGTGTAATCTCTTTTCCGAAACGTGTTTTATGGCCTTACAATGAGTTCTGAACTTCATTATTTTCCTCTATTTGATAGCCATCTTTATTTTAATAACTCATTTACAGTTATCTTGCATTTCACCAACTGGAAATACTAGCTATCCTGGCTAGTAATAAATATACTGTCATTCCACTATTCTTCCCTTATTTTTTCATATTATACTCACCAAGAAATCCTGATATGATTCCATTCCATTCCATTATTATTATTATTATTATTATTATTATTATTTCTACTATTATTCATTTATATTTTAACTTTCTTCTGATTATGGGACTCAAGGTGGCTAACAACATATTAAAAATAATTCACAGTTACAAACAATACAAAAAAATATACAATGAACAATAATTTAAAAGTTTGTAAATTAAAACATTAAACATTAAAAACATTAAATTGCATTTAAATTACCCTATTTTCTCAGATCTAATGCGCACCTTTTTTGCCTAAATTACCTTCCCAAAATTAGGGTGTGCGTAATATGGTAAGTACTTTTTGGGTTTCAGAGTTATGAAAATTGAGGTCTGCATTAGATTTGATGGTGCATTAGACTCGAGTAAATATGTACATATAAATCTTTCAAAATCTTAAAGACGTCACCAAGTAGCATGAAGAGCCCAACTTTCATCATCTGTTTTTACCTGCCACCAGAACAAGAAAAAAAGAGCCATTCTTGCCTCTATAGAGAAGGAGTTCCAAAGTCCTGGGGCAGTTTTCTGTTGGGCCTGAGAAAGTGATGGGACAACAGTCCTCTGATTCTAATAAGCTCATAAAGGGAGATATGGTCCTTCAAAAAAAAAAACCCAAACCATATAGGGCTTTATAGATCAAAACCAGCACTAATCCTTTATGCGAGGGCTAGGTTAATTTCAGGTTTACAGGACTGATATTGACTTTTACTAGATACTCAAGATCCACAAAGGAGTCAGGCATAAAATAGTGGCTCCCTGAGAATTAAGGACAAGGGCATCTGAGCCTGTGTAAAGCCCTGAGATTCTTTTCTCCTCACAATACTTTCACAGAAAACACCCTCTTGCCTTTCTTTTATTCTTTCTTTGTGAACCAACCAATTAAAAACAAAATTGCAAAAGCTTGGAACCCAAAGTTAGAGCTCTGCTTTAAAATACATAAGAAGTCAGACTGGATAGAGCCATTTTAACTACCTAACTAAAATATAGCACCGATGGAAACATTTTAATCTTCCAAAGGTAAAGAGTTCCACATTAGATGTTTTTCTGTTGCTATTATTCAGCTGTTAAATAATTAGGACTGAAAATAACCTATAAAGTTTCTAGTGCCCACAAATCTCTCCTTCAAGTGTGTGTTTACTATTTGGTTTAGCGAGGAACAGACTATGTCTTCCCCCATTCAAACATGAGTGGACAACTTAATGGACTGGGAATGTACACTGAACACCCTGAAACACACCATCACTACACATCCACAGAAATTAAGCAGCTGTTGCCCGTGCTACTTTCAGAGTTGCCAAGTAGCTCTTTATCATTTCTAGAAGACAGGGAGTGAGGTAGTAAATCAAAAAAGAAAGAGGTCTGGGAAGAAAAAGAATCATCACAAGGTTTTACTTGAGATGGAGGCGGTATAAGTGATGCCTGGTGATTTCAGTGTCAATGAAATCTTGAGTCAGCTGTAGGTTTTAGATAGAGGTTTATGATGCTCTCCAAGGTGCTGAAACCATTTTTATAGGGCTTAGCACTTTGGATAGCTCTTCCAAAGTGTGAAGTAGCAGCAGATTCATTGTTGCATTTGACACTGGATCCACCATACTAGTGGCTGGGAGGCAAAGTCATTGTCGGTTTTTCAGTGATGGTACAACATTTCTCTAATAACATGACAGCATAAGCAGGGGTTACAAAAATGGCCTGGGGGACTAAACACAAACTTTGCAATAAGCCATATGCTCCCAAACTTGTATTTGCCATTCTAGACTAGAGTTGCCAAGAGGCTTGTTTTCTCTTACTTGGATGGTTGAGTAGAAGAGGTGTTATTTGTCCTGGCAATCCTACCTTGGTATAGGTATCTGCTAGGAATTTGATGACCTCTTCCTTATCCCATCTACCAATTCTTCTTGGAAACAACTATTCTCTGGTTCCTTTATCTCCATATGAGCATGTTTCAATTTTTGGGATCCAGCTAGGTTAAAATGGCTTTGAAATGGTTTCAAAATAAATACTGGGCTGAATCAATTTGCAGCAAGCTTAAGTAAAGGATAAATAAATAAATCAGTAGCAGCACAACCATATGTGTGTCTACACTGCAAATCCCAGTGTGATAAACATTAGTAATCACTATAAAGAACTGGAAGACCTTTGCAAAGCACTGTACTATATGCTAGTGGTGAACAAGTATTATGTCTAAATATCTACAAACACCAATTGGACTCCTTCTTTCAGGAATCCACTGGGTGAGAGGGAGGAAAATCAGAAAGAGAAACAGTGATGGTAAAAGGACTGAGAAAGATAAGAGAGAGGGGAGAAAGAAAAGAAAAGAAAAGAAGATATCCATGGTCATTTTTTCACTCTGGCATTACAACTCCCTAACTTCAGCTCTGCTCAGATGTTTTGCCTAGAGCAGCAGAAGGAGCTTTGTGAATAAATACTTAAACTTCATTCACACCAGATCCTCAATATTCTTATTACTACTATTTGTTACAACAGTACAATTTGAATAGAGAAACCCATATATGAATACATGTGTACTTCATTTCTTTAGAATAGCTACACAAATGTAAAAGATAAACAGTCTAGTTACAATGTTATGTGCTACATGTTATGTGCAAATAAGATACATCAAACAACAATATGTGTAGACATGCCAACAAGTTGTATCTTAGCTGAATATACTGTTTGAGCATCCCTAGTATAATGCAGCTTCTTTTGAAATGGTAAGTGGTCAGCAGTGCTAAGATTTGGACACATTTTTGTTAAGATTTTTGTTGGATTGTGTCAGAAGCAGCTGCATTAAAAATTCATCAGAGAACAGCTTATGCTTGTATCTGGAGTTGGAGGGGGGAGAGAAATTGGCTCTAGGATCCTGGGTTCTTGATGCATAGAAAATTGGCTAGAGGTATGGAAAAGCAAAGTCTGTAGTACAAAGGCATTCCTTTGGATCAATTTCAAATCATGTTTCTCTTACTTATCTGGGACACGCAGCTGAGAAGTCACAGGACAGGGTTTCAGCTAACAAACTACTGGCTTGGTTGTATGGTTTTTCTGGCAATGTTGTGAAATATCTCAGCTGAAGTATGCACTCTGGAAATTTTATTTTTTTGAAACATTTGGCTGCACGCACCTGTTGGTGGTTGCAAAACTGCTCATTCTTTCTGATGCTCTGTGAACACATTTTGAGCAAATGCCACCAGAAATCAACATATCTCTTGCACCCAACTAAGATTACCATAGAAAAAGCCTGGCTCTGCTAAACTAATTCAGGAATGAGATCAAATGGAGATTTTTTAAAATGAATTCTGGCAGGTTCCTCTCCTTCATAAAAAAAGAGAGTCAAATTTGATAAAAGCACATTCATTCCCTTTCCAGCACAGCAAGATAGTCTGGTTGTGTTTTGTTCCTGTTACATCTTAGGATGTAACTTACAAAAAGGGGGAGATCTACACTGAAGTCATTTGTTTTCAGACAAAAAAAGGCCAAGACAAAGGAACAGACATTACAAGATACTTTTGCCTCTTTGTCACCAAGAAACTAGTATTATAGCGGTCTGGGATGGGTTAGGGAGACAGGGAATTCAGGAAAATATTCAATCATGGCAGGTTTAATCTGCGATCACTGCTTGCATTCCTGCTATTGAATAACGCCTCCATGACATAAAGGCCTAAGTCTTCAGTGTTGATTCTGAGAGAATGGTGGAACAGAAGTCAAACAAATACAGTGGTATTTGTTAAGGATAACTCCTCATTTTTTCCTGTGTAACATTTACTCTGAAAACTACATTGATCAGCTTTTTTGCTTGCCTATCCAACAAATAAAGAGAGCCTCCTCTGTAGTGGCCTCTGAAATGGGAAACTATGTCAATTGATTTCATTACCAGCCTTCAGGCCTACCTTAACTATTTAGTGCTTATCTTGGTCTATACATTAGTCATAATTTCATTGTACTGCTGTGTATCACTGAAATTTACAAAAATGTTGGCAGGTTCCCAATTATCCAGTGAGTCTGCTGATGAACAATTGGATTTTGGCCAGAATTGCCCATTTTAAAATATATTTTATACTGCTTTGGGAAGATTTAGCCTAAAAATTACTTCTTGGGAGGAGAGCAATGTCCACTCTCAATAAAATAGTGAAGAGTAAAGAGTAGAGACATCACACTGGCAATGAAGGTCCGCATAGTTAAAGCAATAATATTCCCCATAGTAACCTATGGATGCGAGAGCTGGACCATAAGGAAGGCTGAGCAAAGGAAGATAGATGCTTTTGAACTGTGGTGTTGGAGGAAAATTCTGTGACTTGGACCACAAGAAGATCAAACCAGTCCATACTCTAGGAAATAATGCCCAGCTGCTCACTGGAGGGAAGGATATTAGCAGCAAAGATGAAGCACTTTGGCCACATAATGAGAAGACAGGAAAGCTTGGAGAAGATAATGATGCTGGGGAAAATGGAAGGAAAAAAGGAAGAGGGGTCAACCAAGGGCAAGATGGATGGATGGTATCCTTGAAGTGACTGGCTTGACCTTGAAGGAGCTGGGGGTGGCCACGACCGACAGGGAGCTCTGGCGTGGTCCATGAGATCACAAAGTGTTGGAAGCGAATGAACAAATAAACAACAACACAACTTTCTTACAATTATTCAAACTAATAATTGAAAGAGATTTTTTTCCTAGATGAATGTCTGCAATTCACTTGTTTAATGCAGGCAGTGTAGAATGACTTATCAATATGCAAAACAAAACAAAAAAACTCCTTTCACACAAAGATTTTTAGTATGCATTTGAGAACAACACTATAACAGAAAACTGAATTGAAAAAGGATTAAAGTTAGTCAATTTTTTGGCACCTATTCTTATTCTTCAGGATTAGGGTGGGAAATCCCCTTCTGCTATGTCGTTTTGATTGACAGCATCATTATGCAGATTGCCAGTTAATACCACAAGAAGAACCAATAGGTTCAGGATCATTTAATTTATTCACACCAGCCCATGTTCATAAAACAGGTATTAAAACAATGCTTGAAATGAGTTGTGAAGCATTTTCAGGTGCCTTTCTAAGCATTGTTCTGCATGGAAGAAAAAGAGAATAACAATGAGACCTGCTCAATTATTGATGCAGGTCATGAACAGAAAACATATCATAAAACCGTTGGCCTGGACCATTAGGATTTGCAAAAAGAAAAGAAATGATGCATGTTTTTGAGATCTTAAACAGAGCTAGGGCTGTTGCCACATAACTTCATTCCTTACATTGCAATAGAAATTCTAACCATCTGTTTGTCTCCAGTTAAAGATACTGCTTGACAAGAAATGTGTACCAGCATTGCTTTGTTCTCTGGCTGTCACAAGAAACTAAAAATGGATTTTCCAGTGTTTTTCCATTCCCTAATTTCAACCCAGTAATCCAAGGCTAGCAGCATTCTTGTTCAACTTGCTGAAATATTTGAAAGAGGGTTTATGATTTGAGAAATCCTAATTTATGGTTTTCTCTGGAACTCCTTCAGATTTCTAGATCACACCAGTGATTAGTGACTAATACTGTGCATTTGTGGAGTTTCTTGATACCACCATTTTATGTAACAAGAAAAACAATAATTACAACAACAACAACAACAACAACAATGCATTTATTACCCACCCCACTCTTTGCAGTGAGAGGCAGAAAGGTCATCTGCTTTTGTTGAGATCCAGACTCAAAGCCCTTTTTACAACAATCAAGCTTAAGGGCACACCTACACTGACAATTTAATGCAGTTTCCAACTGGTATTATATAGGAAATTGTGGAACCAGTTGGAGGGCCAGATGGTGACTGCACAAGCCACAGGTCACAGATGCACATTAAAGGCTTTCTTTCACATGCTTTCATGGGCATTTGTTGGAGCCATGGTGGCTCAATGGCTTAAACCTTTGTGCCAGCTGAACTGCTGACCTGAAAGTCAGCAGTTCGAATCCGTGAGAGGGTGTGAGCTCCCATCTGTCAGCTCCAGTTTGTCATGCAGGGGCATGAGAGAAGCCTCCCACAGGATGGTAACACATCCAAGTGTTACCTGGGCAACTTCTCTGCAGATGGCTAATACTCTCACGCCAAAAGCAACTTCTCAACCCACGGGCGCAGTGTAACAAATTTTGTACATCCCGAGGAGGTTGTAAATCCCAACTTTGTAATCCCAAAAACTTGGTGAAGCAGTGGTCGGTAAAATTGTTGGTCACTCCACAGTCCAACGTGTGTGCCGTCATAGTAGCCTTCTGCGCCACACAAAACGAGACCAAAATGAAGAACAACATTCCTGCCGCAGGCTCCGGGGATGGAGAGGAGACCGAGTTAGTGAGCCTGTCTAAACTCGGCTGCTCCCTTCCCCCGCCAGCTCCTCCATGCAGCTCTCACAACAGCCCGGTTCTTCACTGGTCCCCCGAACCCCGGAAACCACTGCCAACCAAGGCTTCTCTTCGCACGGCACTCCTGTGAAAAATGTCTGTTCGCCCCACAATACCAACACAAATTTAGCTACTGCCGCCTCACCTTTTCCACAACAGAGGCTGGAATGAATACAGTATGAAGAAAATGATGATTCTGCCTCTTCACTTTGTGCTTTATAGTTCCTTGCCACAACTTTGTGCTTCTACCATTTTAAAGTTGATCAGTGGAATGGATTAACAGCATTTTAATGGGAAAACATGCTTTGAGATAACAGCATTTTGAGTTAAGAGCTTTGTCATGGAACAAATTAAACTCTTAAGTCAAGGTATTGCTGTATGTAATAAAGACTGAAAGGCACTTTAAAATGTGTTATATAATTAATATATAAAATGTGTTATATAATTAATCACTAAAATATACTCTTATATACCACAATGGGAGAGTCCATGCTATAAGGCTAAATGCATGGATGCCAAGAATATTGTAGCAAAAAGAATGCTTGGTTTTATTCAGTGCAGCAGACCATATTGCCCTTTATCGGCAAATGAGCAGATGCATTTGCTAGTTCCACATTATCAAACTTAGCTTCAAAACAGGCTTGCCTCTCCAGTAAGCAGATTTAAAATTAAAATGAACATCTCTCCCTTGGTAGCATAAAGTTCAGCCACTTCTTCATAAAACTTACAGGGATTCTGTGAAAATATTCCTCTATATAACAACAGAAGTCTTACCCTAAAATAGCTCAGGGGACCTCTGTCCTTCCAGATGATGATGGACTGTAGCCTCCAGCCTATCTATTGCTGAGGATTATGACATCTACAGTCCAATATCTGTAAAGCCACACATCGCCTATCACTGACTTTTTCAAAAAGAAGAATTTAATTTGAATACATATTTTAAATTTAAATTTAGGATATTTGAGGACAAACGATTTTGCAGGAAATCTCCAAAATAGCAGATTTAGAAGGGAGAAAGGGGGGAATGAGAACATGGGAAAGAGCATGAAAATAGAGAGCAATAACAGCATTTAAAAATGGCAGGAGAGGCATTCGGTCATGATAATGTACGTTTGGATACTGCATTTTGCGGAGAATGTCTTTTTCTAATTCAACCCTCTCATATCCCATCTACCAAGATAACATGGCAATTATATTCTAAGGACTATATTACATTCAGCTGACAAATTGGTATGCACATAGCATTCTCATATTAGGTTATGGGCCTGATCACATTATGTTGTGCAGTTCCTGTGGTCAATCCATGACCTCAGCTCTTAATAGGCAAAACCCATCAATGTCCTCTGATTGCACTGTGGTACCAGTTCTTACCTTGTGTGATGATATCTCAGCATGTCAGATGATATCCCACCCATGTCAGAGGGCATAATTGTTATTATTATTAGTAGTAGTAGTAATAATAATACCCTGCTTTAAGAAGACCCAAAGTGGATTTATCTGGCTCTTCCACTCTCTATCTCCCAGTAAAGAAAGTTTTTTTTTAAAAAAAATCCTCTAAACTTCACAAAACTGTGAAGTTCCTTGAAATATTTCTTTTTTCCAAAAAAAACCCACACCTTACTTTGATATGTAGAACTGTGAGAAAATGGAGCTCCTTCACCAACAGGACCAGTCAAATAGCATAGGTGCGCCATCACATAGGGATACAATAAGGAAGGTTACCATCACAGTAAATATTGGGGATCATTGATAGTGGAAATAGTGGTAGTATGCAATAACATCTTAACATTGCAGAGTCAAAATTCATCACCATGGCACTGTGTATGTATTGACCAAGGAACAGTAATTCCAAGAATTCACATGATAGCTCTTCCTGTTTTATATTGGAAGGGAAACAAAGGAAATTGAGGTACTTGGGGGACTGGAGGTTCTATTGTGGTTTGTGGTAGAAGTGGGTGATTTGGGGGGTATATGTGCACTTTGGGGTGCTTCTGGTACAATGGGTAAACAATATTGAAAAATAGTCTGAGAGCTTTTAAAAACCTTCTGAAGGTGGGCATTTTTGAGGGACGGGGAAGGGGTGGCTTATGGACACAGAGGAGGATTACAGGAGTTATATGTGGGTCACATTTTCCTCACCTATGATAGAAGATGTTCCCAAATACGTATGAGTAAGGCCAAGATAAATATTCAAAAGTTTATCTGAATGTAACCAGATGATAAGTGAATAGAAGCAGAGATAACAGATATAGAATTGTGGTCTAGTTTTGCCGGAATTATATTTTAAAAATTCCACTTTCTATCATTTTTGTTGCTGGAAAATAAATAAGTAGAAAGGGAAAGACAGTTGGAAGGGCTTAGGCCCCATGATTGCATGACACAAAACACAGCATGGAGTAATTCATTAGAATTTAGACTAATTAGGCATGTTGCAGCCAACCAGATGGTACCTCCCCAAAAAATGCTAGTTACTGTCAAGGGAAAGGGGAGAAGATCGAGAGAGAGAGAGAGAGAGAGACCAAGCTGCTTAGTAACAAAATATTAACAAATTTCCATCCTAATCCAAATAGAATGTAGGCAAACTAATTCAGAGATAAAATTCACAGTGGCCCTCCCCAATATCCCCAAGGCTCTAAAGATAGCATTGCCTCACTATGGAGTTGGAGGAAGGAGTTACTGGTGGGCAAACAGTTGGTGGGAGATGAACAGGCGATAACCTGATCATTTGCAGGAGGGAAAATGTGAGCAGTTAAGGTGATCTCGCCATGATTTGTGTGATGTATGCGGTATTAACAGGAATTACTGCAGAGTCAATGTAGACCAGGGTCAATGCAGACTGGGAGTAATTTTTTTTCATCAATGTGGATAAGTTCCACGTCTCACTTGCCTTTGGCTTGACCATGCTGAGTGGGACGCCTGCTCTGACTTCTAGTCATCCTGTTCAGTCTGTTTCAGGTAAAAGGCAGAGAGCCATTTGCATCATCACCACAGAGCGGCATCTTTCCACCCTTTCAAATATCTTGTGATTCCCATAAAGGAATTCACTTCAAGAATTAACATTTGATAGGGAACTGGTGAAAGAGTAGAAAATTCAAGTAAAAATAGGGGACCTAACAACACTACACAACAATCTTCAACTACACCTGGGGGAGGCAGGGAACAAGGCAGGTCACATGGCACCTACAGGACTGTCAATTCCCTTTCTTACAACATAAATATCCCATAGACTTTCAGTTTGGTGGGGAGGAGTATGTAAAATTCCCAGCTAGAGTTCTCTAGGGTTTTGCCCAGATGCCAAAGCTTCAGGATTCTACAAGAAATTCCCATGACAATCAAAGTAGAATCATAACACTATAACTGTGGAGTGTGCAAGGCTCCTGGTGAATAAAATATCCGTCCAGCCTCATGGTAAAACTGACTCCATTTAGAAACCAACATGAACTTCCTTGGCACCCTTTTAGTATGTATATGGCATTAGTCAGTGTGGGAAACAATGTAGGCTTAAATAGGCCCCTGGTCCAATTGGACAGGACCCTACGCTTCTTATTAAGAATCTTATTAGTTTAAATAATAGGATTTTAAACTAAAAGTAGATGTAGATTGAATATCCCTTATCTAAAATGCTTGAGTCCAAGTGGATAGAAAATATCCATTTAAAAGTATTGCTATTTCTTGACCACTTTTTCGGGTGAATAAAAGTTGCTATTACTTTTCCTACATGGTTGTAGTAGTTCATCATTGAGGCAGAATTGAAAGAACGGAAGAACAAGGAGGCCTAAAGCTTCTCCACAAATCTTCTGTCCACAGGAGTAGCTCCAGACTTCCACAATGAGCCAACTTTTTTCTCTTCTCAGTCCATTCTGTATGTTGTACAATCCCATGAAATTCTGGAGGCAGAGGAGAGGGCTTATGGCTATTGTTTTGACCCAGAATGGTCTGGACCACTGCAGTGTCCACTGCATTTTGGGGGAAATGAAGTACTGAAAGACAGCAATAATGTAACGTTGCTCCTGTGTCTGCATTGCGGCAGGTGACTTTATCTCTGACTGGATAAATCAGTATGCAAAGGGATCTTGTAGCACCTTAGAGATTAACTGAGAGGCTCTCTCAGTTAATCTCTAAGGTGCTGCAAGATTCCTTTGCATACTGATATTCCAGACTAACACAGCTATGTCTCCAAATTGTATATGACTGAATCAGTGTATACCTTAGTCACAATTAGATGCCCTACATTTCTAGATACTCTTAACAACTCTTCAGAGGGGAGGCTATATTAAGAAGCACCCTGGATATCTTGGTTTACGAGGCTCTATATGTCCTAAAAGTATCAGATCCTGTCTAATCTTGGAAACTAAGCAAGGCCAGACCTGATTAGTTTGATGGGAGACCACAAACTAATACCAGCTGCTGCTGTAGGCTATATTTTAGAGCAGGAGTTCTCAAACTTTTTCAGCCACTGAGCCTATTTGAAGCAAAATTTTCTTGTGGAGTCCCAATAATTGTTATATTATATCATATTATATTACAGCCTTTTGTTTGATATTATGTATTATGTTTTTGTGTTGTGAGTCACCCCGAGTCCCTTTGGGGAGAGGGGGCGGGATATAAATAAAGATAATAATAATAATTATTATTATTATTATTATTATTATTATTATGTATATATATCAGGCATGGCCTGGCCAGTGGCAGATGGATGGAGAGTGTTTGTGTGAACTAATTCACAGAGTGCAAAAAAAAAAGGAAAGAAAGAACAATATAATATATAAAACTAAGAACAATTTTTACCAACATATACTTAACATTATTTCATTGGAAGACCTCCGGGGCCACCCAACCCGCTTCTGCCATGCAGGAAAAGCACAAGCAAAGCACCCTCAACAGATGGCCACCCAGCTTTTGTAATAATAATAATAATAATAATAATAATAATAGAATCCCCAGAGGCCGTCCAGTCCAAGCCTCTTCTGCCATGCAGGAAAAACACAATCAAGGCACCCCCTGAGCCATGGGAGAGAAATAGAGTTTTGGAAGCAAAGAAAATAGGAGGGGATATGGGCAGCAATAAAAGGAGTCTGGGAAGTGGGGGAGGTGGGGAGAAAGGGTCTGATCCCTGGAAGAGTGCTGCTGCAGCTATTATTTCCAGCAACTTAATATTTTAATTTTCCTGCAGAATGAGGAAAAAGGAGAAGTCGGTCAGCAGCATGGGGCCGCCAAGCCTCTCACTATCACCTGTGGTACCCCAAGGGCTCTATGGAGCACAGTTTGAGAACCTCTGTTTTAGAGGAAAAGACTGGCAAGACTACCTCTGAATAATCTTTGCCTGAGAAAATCCTATGAATTTCATGGAGTCACCCTAAGTCAACAGGCAACTTGAAGTCACATACACATACACATGTTCTGTTATCAACTACGGTTTACGCAATTACCCTCAAATTAATGCCAACTTATGGAAAGCCTATCATAGGGGTTGCTTAACAAAATGTACTCAAATGCTGTTGACTATTTCTTCTCTACAGCTGAAAGAGTGTAAGCTGATAAATCAGTAGGTTTCTATGGCTTGTTTGAAACAAGGTTTCCCACGATCAGACCACTACACCACACTGATTCTTGTTGGTAACAGATGCACTTATCATTTTCTTGATGTGCAAACCTCACATCAGCTTTCAAACTTCAGAGGATGCCAGATTTCCCGAGCTGCCTTGTGGAAGACAGGAGAAGCATGGAGCTTCAGATTGAGAACATTAAACTCCATGTGTGTTGGTGTAAGCTGTGTTGTTTTCATTATGTAGATTACCATTGTGGGTTTGCTGTTTGTTTATTGTCTTGGGTTTTGCAGGGGAGAGGTATTTTATTGCCATTGTACATGAATGTTTCTGGAATCAGAGAACACCACAAAGACATCCCAAGGATAGCAGAGCTGGAAGGGACTACTAAAACCAGGGAAAGTGCTGGGTTGAAAGTTCTCATTTACTTTTCTGCTTCACTTCATCAGTTAATATACCACTTATTTTCTGTGATCTTTGTCTGGAAAGAGCAGGCTACATATTGCACTGTCTGCTTAGAATAGAAAAGGACCAAAACATTTGATGAGCAAAGGAACATGGAGAAAGGGTGAAAAAAATGCAGCCTCTTCCTGCCATCTGAAAGACTGGAATCCTATAAGCATTTTTACCTAGTGTTTTAGTATATCTCACAATCTTTGCCTCCCAGGCAAAAATGTTAAGACAGAACAAAGGTCCTCTCTATCAAACACAGACCAAACTTCAAAACACCAGTACTTTATTTTACTTGGAGGAACTGCTGTGTTGTAGAAATAAAAAAGAAAGCTGACAGTGTAGCCCCAGGGTCTTCTTCAAGGCAAGAGACTTCAGAAGGAAAACCCCCTCACCGACCTTCGTATGATGTCAGGTTACTTTTCAGTTTCTATTCACTCTCACATTGTGCAATAGGTCTGGTGTGGGTGTATGTTTGCCTGGTTATCATTACTCAAGAGAATTGCCCTGTAATAATTCTGTAGTTCAGTAAATTCACTTGGATGCTGAGAAACATATATTTTCTCTAAGGGAAAAGTCTTGTACTGCCAATGTGGTTTGGATTTATGAGGGATATGACTTTATGGACCATTATGGAATTATGAAGGAGTTTATATTCACCATAAACTTACATTTAAGTAAGTACGTAATTGTGAAAGTTTCACTGGAAGCTGTCCACTTTGAAATAGCACAACACAATTTCATACTATCCAGTTTAAAGAGGATGTAACATTTTAAGAAGAGTTACAACAACAATGTCAGCATAATGGACATCCAAAATGTTGGCCACATATACATAACATTTTATTATGTAGTCATGGCACACAAACAACAACAACAAAAATTCAGCACTTTCTAAAAGGGAGGTATGGTAGTCAAATTTATGAACCCAGAAAATAGCCCATTTGTCTAAATCATACCAAAAGAAATTCCACTTTATTTCCTTATCTTTCTCGTCCCATGAGTTCTCATAAAGTCTTTGCTTTGTACTTGGCTTGGTAACTTAAACATTTTTTCCTTGTTTTAGTATATGAGGTACAAAATAGCAAGTAATTACCTAATTTCCCATACAATGAACATCATGGCTGCAACTATGACCATTGCTATATCCTATGACATCTTGGAATTTGAGGTTTGTTGAGGCACTAGAGCTCTCTGGATCAGAATTCTATGGGGGTATCCAGACAGCCCTTTCAAAGCAAGAGTTCTTGCATTTTAAAATGGGATGTCCAGATGACAACACTCAGAAAAATGAATTCATGCGCCACAAACCAAGAAAACCCTGGTTTGTCATGAATTAATCTGTTAGTGGGTTTATTCCACATTTTCTTGGAAGGCGTGGGGCGAACCCACTATTTCTACTTGTCTGGACTGCTCCCTCAACATTTCTGGACTTTTGAGGGGGCAGTCCAGACAATAGTCCTGCATTTTCTGGGCTAAGAACTCTTGATAGAGAATAGTTCGGTTGTTTTTTTTAAAAGAATAAGAACATCTGGAAAGGGATTAACTGATTAGTTCTTTTGAATGTTTATAGAAGTTTTGTTTAATAGGCCCTCAGATTTGGCTAAATGTCAAGAATCTTAGATTTGTGAAACTATGCCAAATTCTTGCATTTTACATAGGCACTGAAGCAATGAAGGGTCTTAATCTTCAAAGAAAAGTGAAGCATGCCGTAACTGATTTTTCTAAATGTTATATGCCCTTTTAACATTTAATAGTGCTGCTTTAGCATGAGTACTGTAGCTTTATAAATTAAGGTCACAAGACAACTATAAGAGCAGCTGTTAACAGCCATGCCTCTTGAATTCAATTCATCTCAATGTGAGACATACCTACTCTTGTTAAACTAAATCTAGTTTCACTTGAAGCCACTGTTCCACTGTGACACTGGATGTGTCTGTGTGATTTCACCACTGTAGTAGTTCAAGCATAGGGTTTCAATTTCCTTCTTGGCTATGGAAACCCCCTGAGTGATCTTGGGCAAGTCCCAGAAACCTCTGCAATAGAATTGCCTTAATATGTAAATGACCTAAAAGCATAATAACTATAATTATCACCGATTTCTTGACCAAAATGCTAGATAGTGCAAACAACTCTAGGCACATAATTCCATGCCTACCCCTATCTCCAGCAATTGTGAAGCTCTGTGGGACCACTGTTATGGCCATTAAACAGCAACACAAGGGAAAGGCAGGGAAGAAACCATACAATGGGAGTGCCTCTCGTGCCTGTTGCACTTGACTACAGAGAAAGGAAGCAGAATAGCTATTTCTTTCATCAGGCTCCCTCTAATGAACAGAGGATGGATGAGAGAGGTAGTTCTCCCCCCCCCCCCTTTCCTTTTCTATTGCACCATATTAGCAGACCCACAAATATTGTATGTTGCCTGGAAAGACTGATTTTGGATGGAGTGCAAGTGGCTGGAAAATAGTTCCTTACCCATTCCAAACACGGCATGCACATGTGTAAAATGCACTAACAGGAATTTTGTCAATATCTTTTTTGTTTACAATATTGAGAAGATTATTTCAGGATTTAAATGATGTTGAGGCTTAACATAATATTTATATCTCTTTTTCTCCTTACATCAAGTTATTACAGGTTTCTATGACCTCCTGGCTGACCATAGTTTGCCCTTAGATTTGATGGGGTTTTTTTTTGTTTCAGCTGTGAGAATTGGTTTCCAAAGAAGCTGTGAGTAGTGTTTCTGCCAATCAAATTCTATTTTCTGTATAATCAAAACTGATGGTACTGTTTTGCTGAAGAGAGATCGGGAGAAGGCAAGAAGTTGAGCATTTTTCTGTCACATAGGTAGATTCAGCATTTCAACTATTTATGACTTTCAAATACAAATGAGGGTTCAGTAGGGTCAGACTTTGTTTAGTTACAGCTATAGCTAGAAGCAATAGCAGGGATTCCCCTGCACTTATTTTGGGGGGAGGGGGGGAGGGGGAGAGCAGGAAGGGCATATATTTGCTACATAAGAGATAATGACTTCTAGAGCTGTTGCCTTACATTGCATTCAGTCTTGGTTTTTTGAAGTGAAAAGCTGAGCTAGGTTGGTGAGCTACAAATGTGGGATTCCATACTGATTTTAGAATTGGAAGGACTGCAAGCCCAACCTCTTGCCATGTGCAACTACAGTACTATTGAAAGATGCCCATCCAACATTTGCTTAAAGACATGCACTCCTGCCCAGAGTCAGAGGCACACTCCAAGAGCAACAGTCTTGCAGTAAAGGTGTTCTTCCTGATGTTTAGGCTGAATCTCTTTTCTTGATATTTGAATCCATTGGTTTAAGTTCTAGTCTCTGGAACAGCAGAAACCAAGTTGGTTCCATGTTCGACAAGATATCACGTCAGATATGTAAAGATTGCTATTGTTTCACTTCTCAGTCAAGTTAAACGTATCCAACTCCCTCAGCCATTTCTTATCAGAGTTGGTTTCCAGGCCTTTGATCATCCTGGTTGCTCTACTCTAAACATGGTCCAGCTTGCCAATATTTCTTCATGAATTGTGTTGCCCAGGTGAATTGTATGTATTCCAGGTAAGTCTGATCAAAGCAGAATAAATTGGCACTGTTTCTCTTGATCTGGATTCTATGCTGCTATTGATGCAGTTGCCTTTTGAGCATCACATCAAAATGTGACTTCAATGGTGTTACTTATGTTGTGTGATAGTATGTGAATGTGCTATTTTGTGAATTCATCTTTAAAACAGCCTATTGATAATTGGAATAGGAAATAGGGAATGAACAGTTACAGCTGTTCCAAGAGAGTTCTTCTTTGAGTCAACAGACAAGATGGTGGCCCCATTCCATATCCAAAAGTTGATTGGATTGACAATTTTAAATTGTTCTTCAACCATGCCTTCTTTACACCTGAGAGCAACCAGTTGGCTTAGAGATCACAGAATAGACTACAAGGCACTCACAGCATCCACCAATTTAACAATGAAGATCTCTAAGATAATTTGCCAAGTTCTACTTTTTTAAAAAAATTAATAGCTCAAATTAAAATGATTTATACTTAGGAATATTAGTAAACAATAGGTATACAACACAACAGTTTCATTTGTTGTTAATGTTTTGTTGTCATTGGCTATCTATTTTGAGACAACAATGCCTGATCAATTGATGTGTAATGAGAATGGATGGAAAGAATCTCTCACTCTACAAACACTGCCTCTTCCCCACCCTCCAGCACATGTTGTCAGTGGGGGGGGGGGGGCTTACAGGAAACATTTGTTAACTTTTCATTTCTTTCTCTAGTGATAACAGAAGAACAATAGTATCTCTAGAGTTGGTTTTACTACCATTAATTATAGCTGTGATATACCTCTTTCCACAAACTGAAAGTGATGACATTCTTTCTCAAAATTGACTTCAGTGAGGTGACAGCATTTATAACTTCTGTTCTTACTGACATTGTGAAATAGTTGGCTGCTGAAAATGTCATCTTAGGAAAGTGCAACCATGAGCAGCCCTACCCAGCATAGCCAATGGTTACAGAAGATGGAAGTTGCAGCCAACAATATTTGGAGAGCTAGACATTTCCCACATCTGATGTACTCATGCAAGACCAAGAATTATAAGAGTTCTCATAGTTTCAGTGTCATGGCTCCCAAAATCTGAAAATTTTGGATGGATTTCCTTGTCTCCTGCATTAGCTGAGAGTAGTAAGACAAGTGCTATCTGTTCAACAATTTCCCTAATATATTACTCAGTTGAGCAAGGAAGGAAGGAAGGAAGGAAGGAAGGAAGGAAGGAAGGAAGGAAGGAAGGAAGGAAGAAGATGAGACAGAATGAATTTGTATCAGTCCTTCTTTCTGTATGTAGATTATTTAAGTAATTATTGTCGGTTACTTAGTTATTAAGTTTAGAGTCAGGTTACTTTTTTATTGTTTAATATGATTGTCCTGATGTAATTTGTTTGAATGTTTTTTACCCCTTTGGCACTGAATGTTTGCCATAGATGTTGGAAACCACCCTGAGTCCCCTCAGGGAAATAGAGTGGTGTACAAATAAAGGTTGTTGTTGTTGTTGTTGTTGTTGTTGTTATTATTATTATTATTATGCTAATATTCCTGAGAAATAGGATGAGATTGTATTAAATATATCAGGACATCTATCCTTCTGCTCTTTCCTGTTTCCAAACCTCAAAGTAAATTGTTCTCCTCACTATAATGAATGACAGGACCACTGTGAAAAATATAGGAACATTTTGCATTTCTTTTTTATAGCATCTGGCTTTTGAAACAAACTTGTGCTGATGGCATTAAAGAACAAAATGTCAGTGGAATGAAGGAGGAGTGATTTAGTTTGATCAACTAGCAGGCTTTAATCCTTTCATTTTGTGTGTGTGAATGAAGGGTCATAAAGTAGAAAAGTCAAATCTTATAACAAAATGTAATTGAAGGGGAGAGCCATTTGTTTCTAATAAATGCTTGGAGGTAGAAGAAAAAAATCACCACATATGGACCATAAGCTGTATTGAGCAAACCTACTTCTAGTGTCATCATGTGCAACATATACAGCACAAATGCTTCCAAACTATTTCCAATTTTGTGTTGCAATGTCTCCAAATCACATGGAAACCTCATAACAGACTAGCATTTAGCTTTCAATTTGGTCAGAAAGCGAATATTGAATTATACTAGAATCCCAGGAGAGGACCCAAGTTTCATCAACCCCCAAGCTGCCTTGAAGGTATCCAAAATATTGGATCTGAAGTAAGTAATTAACATAAATTACATGCATTACTTACCAGTCAGTTTTATCTAGTGTAAAAAAATATTCCTGGGGTTTCTGTCATTTATCACTTAAAGCATAAGTACTGACAAGAACAGATTGTTTTGCCTGTTGCTTTACTCATTTTGAGAGAGGGGATTTCATAAGGGAAGGTCCCTTGTGTTCATTCATTCCTACAGCCCTATATGTAGTGTATGGAGCAAAGTTGGGCCTAGGAGAAAGACAGTGCTCTGAGCAAGGATCAGCTCAGGCACACACGTACATGCCATCAGTCGTATGTTTTATTTGTATTTGTAATTTTCGGTAATGTTGCCTCCAAGTAAAGCCCTGCCTTGTGTGGGAGTTTTTAATCTAATAAAATTAACTTCAGACTGGAAATTAAAAACCCAGTTTTGGTAACAAGTTTATTGTACTTAGAACCTACATGAACTCTTGATAAACGAATCAAAATACTTGTTTAGGATGGGGTGGTACTAGTCCTATGCAGCTGGAGAAGGAATAATTTGGGAATGGGAGACTCCCACCAAGAATGTGACCATCTCCTGATATCATTGGATACTGGTTGCACAACCTAGAGATCACACCCAGACACAGTGAAGACATCTGTCCTTGCACTTTACTACATAACTGCTGAATAAGTATGCCTTATTCAGTGGCTGAGACCAGATGAGAAACTCCCTCCTGGGCACACAGAAGAGTGGAAGGTGCTGAACAGGCAGTGCTCTGGCACCACAAGATGCAGAGCTAACCTTAAGAAATGGAGCTACAAAGTGGAGTCCAAGGCATGAGAGTGCAGAGAAGAGCAAAACACAGACAACCTACTACAATGCAACCTGACCCCTGCCACATGCATAATGGAGGGCCTTCTCACAGCGACATCAGAGGCACTCCGATTGGCCAGCTTCTGGTCAAAGGACATTTAGCATTATGCCAAGGTTTTTTTAAAAAATTGATTATATTTTAAAATGTATTTTAACTGTACCTTCAACTTGCTTCTGACACGATAAATATATTGGATACCTGATTGTGTTTGAAATGCAACACACAACATTTAAGGGTTTAGAGATGTCTTAAATAGAGCAGCACTAATAGATTGAATACGAACCCCAAATCACCTCATTTCTAACTTCTCTGACATTTTTTTGGTCGTGTCAGGAGCAACTTGAGAAACTGCAAGTCGCTTCCAGTGTGAGAGAATTGGCCGTCTGCAAAGATGTTGCCCAGGGGACACCTGGATGATTTTATGTTTTTATCATCCTTGTGGGAGGCTTCTCTCATGTCCCCGCATGAGGAGCTGGAGCTGATGGAGGGAGCTCAATTGCTAGACACCTAGAATACCAAAAACACCTAGAATACCCAAAGAGACAATATGCTAGTTGGGAGATTTTACACAGCATTTCACCAGGAGCATGGACTTGCTTGACTCCCACATTCTCCTTCATACAGAGAGAGAGAAGCACAGTACTCACAGATGTTATCTCCAAATCCCAACTGAGGATGACTGGCTTCACATTTTCTCTCTCTTCCACCTCACAGGGTTGATTCAATTCCCAAAAATCCCATTTTATCTCAAAATCCCTTTAGAGAATGAACACAGGTTCTCCCCTACCAGAACTTTCAGAGGGGGAGACCGCACAAGGTGGTAAGAGGAACTCTGAGAAATGTAGTTTGGGAAGGTGAGGAATCCTGTTGCATATAATTCAGAAGGCCCCACCCTAAACTATATTTTCCAGAATTGTGCTTGCTTCCTGCATTAAAGCTTCAATGTGAGTGTGGTCTCTGCCTGTCTCTCTCTTGCCCGGCCATGTGCCAAAGGGGCTTCTTCCTCCCCCTCCCCCCTTGACACCCACTTTGGAGAAAGAGCAGACCTTCCCCCTTCACTCGGCCTCACAATTGTCCTCAGGGCCTTTTGGAAGAATCAAACCAAACTCAACCCTTTTGGAGGAGAAGTGGCACCTGCAACAGAGACCTGGATCCATTTATGAGGTTTACATAACTCATCCAAAAGTTATAGGTCAATGTTTTGAATCCTAATTTTTTTGCATGGCCACCCATTGCGTTTCTTAATATCACTTTGTATGAATGAATTTTATGAAATAGATATGACAAACGAGTTACAAATGAAGTTTTGCAAAGCCCTAATATATGAAGAACCAACTGCTCCCATGTAAGCCCTATCACCTACTGTGTATGCCTTATTCAGGATTGCCTGTTGGTTTCTGTTCATAAAATGGAAACGGAGATCTTTGCCTCAGGAACATAAATTCTTAGGTTGGTCCTACAGCCATGCTTTACACAAGCATAGCCTTCAACTGGCCCAATTCAACAGGGGGCAGTCTTGATTATGCCTCTATCATCCCACTTTTCTACCAGTTCTGAAAAAGACCCAGTTTCTCTCTCATTCTCTCACTTTCCCTCTTTGTATTCAGCTCACTTAAATGGCTGCAAACTCAGTTCAAAATCTAAAAGTAGTTTTAGATCAAGTAACTCATAGAAGAGGGCAGAGTCATGCACTTCCCAGTAAGTTCAGGAAAAAGCAAACCCATTTCTTTCTTGTCTGTTCTCCCTCATTAATAACTTTTGGCATCTTGGCCACATTTAGATATTGCTTGGTCTTACATTTCCCATCTGTGAATATAGGATGTTAGGCATCAGGGTAGAAAATAACTTGTCCTTCAAGATCTATATTCTCTTGCAAAATATCTGTTGGGAGCCAAGGAGGGCTGAAGATAGTGATGGGCAGCCAGGACCAAAAGTGTTTAGGCCTGTCTGTCTCTCTATAACTATCCCTATTTCCCTCCCTGTCACTCTGTTTTTCTTTCTTCTTCTTGCTTTCCTCTGAGGGGTCTGCCAGGGAAGGGACAAACCAATTTTCCAGCTGTCTAAATTGATTCCTTACAAAGGATTTTAAAATGAGAAATTAGGATAAGGGCCTCATGAACATAAGCCAAGGGTCACATGCAAGCTGAGGACCATTGGTTTCCATGTTCTGCTGATTAAGCTGAATCCCATTCTCTGCCTGTTTATGTAGCCCTGGCTAAAGCGTGCTCAGATTAATTTCTTCATGAATGTTGCTTTTGACTGCAAAGATTCCTGCAGCCTTCTTTGCTTTCAGCTTCAAATAGCACAAATGCTTTCTTTTCAGAGTACAGAAGATAAAGGAGAAAGCAATAAGCACACATCCTCTTGCTATTTCTGGAAGGCAGCCTGTAGTTTTCCATCCAAAGTGAATAATTCTGGACAGTAGGCAACACTTATTTTCTTGAAATGAAAAATAAACCCTCACAGCAAAAAAAGAGGGGGGGGGGAGATGATGTCTCACATATTAGAGTGGAGAGGGAAAACGATTGTATGAGAAGTACTCTCTTCCTAATACTTTTCATCCATTTTCTCCAGCCCAGAATGTAAATCTTCAGATAAAGGTCAAGATATTCACAGTTCTTTATGTTGGCTTAGACATATTTCTGAACTAATGAGACCTTTCAAAAGGAAAGCATGGCAAATCTATGACAGTTCTTCACTTTGGCGGGGGGGGGGGGGGAGTTAAATAAATATTTTAAGTGTAATTATAAAAAATTATTTGCAAATAATAGTGACTGGCATCCTGAATTGTAGCTACAGATTTATAACCTATTTGCAGATACGCCTTATTTGCAAATAATAATGACAGACATCATGAATTGTAGTTACAGATTTGTAACCTATTTGCAAATACTCCTTATTCAGTTATTCTGTGGGTCCTTGTCCCCCATAAACACTAAAATCGGTGGATACATAAATCCCATTATGTACAATGGCAGAGAAAATAGCAAAATCAAGGTTTGCTTTTTGTACTTAAAAAAAAACGTTTTCAAGCCATGAATTTTTGAATCCATGGGACGCAGAATCCATGGATACAAAGGGCAAACTATACTCATGTTTGGGACACTATTACCATGTGCCTCTCAAATTGCAACTTAAACTCTATGGAAGTGTTCTGAGTGATGAAGGTCTGTTCTCCTGGCATCTTGGACACAACAGGATTATGTTTCCAGTCCCCTCTTTGCCACATTGGAAAATACACCTCCATCACTCAGAGCAATTCCTGACTGTTAAGGTACCTTTGGGTCAGGCAAAGAAATAATACTTAGGACCACATCATATAGGGCTAGATTTGGCAGCAAACACCAATGTAGCCTGGTCACCCACAGAGCTGGTAGGCTCCTATCAAAGGATGTTGTGCTGGCTCCATGGGTGCAGATGGGCAGAAACAGGTTTTTGTAATCAGTGTCACTGAAATCACCAAAGGCTTGATCATCATCATTAGCTGCTATTGAAACATAAAACTCTAGCTGCTCCTGCTGCTGCTGCCACAACCTCCTTTCCTCCCACTCCTATTATTTTATAATAAAATAAGAAAACACTAACAGGTAAAAAAAATGCCTGAGATCCTACGTCACCAACATAGTCACTAATGGGTAAACTAACCACCTCATTAGACAGCTGGTCGCAGAAGGAGGTGGAGGTCCACTTCATCGTGAGGTGTGGGGAATCCGGCACCTCACCCCTTATATCGCTGGGAGGGTGATTACATCGGGGGCAGTGTGGAGCGCACTGCTTCCCCCCATACATTGGGCAACATGGGAAGCCTCTTGTGTTACCAGGGCGGTGGCGGCATGCTGGTTACTGACATGCCAATATTTATTCCTCCTCTTTTATATTTCCCATTGTGCTGTTAGCTGCCATCAAGTTTACTTTGGTTTATTTATTATTTATTTACTTTATTTATACCCCACCTCTCTCACCCTGAAGGGGACTCAAAGCAGCTTACAAACTCCGGCACAATTTCCGTTGTGGTGGCTTCATGAATAAGGGACCTCCAAATCACCCTGCCATCAACAACCCTGTTTATTTCTTGCAAATCCAGAGCTATGGTTTCTGATCGAATTTAACTGCCTGTAATGTAGTCTTTTTCCTCTTTTTCTACTGCCTTCTAGCTTATCAAGCATTGTTGTTTTTTCCCAGTGAGTCATGTCTTCTCATGATATGCCCAAATTACAACAGTCTCATTTTAGTCATCTTGACTTCTAGGCAAAATTCATGCCTTATTTGCTGTAGGACCCATTTATCGGTCTTTTTAGCAATTTACAGTATTTACTGAACTCTCCTCCAAAACTACATTTCAAATGAGCCGATTCGCTTCCTATCAGTTTTCTTTACTGTCCAGCTTTCACAACAAAACTTATAAATGGGAAATACAATGTGATAGACAATTGTTACTTTGGCATTGGATTACGTATCTTTATATTTGAGGATCTTGTCTAGTTCCTTCATAGCTGCTGTCCTAGTATTCTCTTCTGGTTTCTTGACTGCAGTCTCCATTTTGATTAACAACTGAAGCAAAGTTTAGGAAACCTGTGATTATCTCAATGCTTTCATTTTCTGTGTTTACATTATATCAATAATCCATGATCACTATTTTTGTTTTCTTAATGTTGAATGCTATACCTGGCTTTATTTTTATTTGTGAGACCTGTTTGGCAGTGAACTATGTTGCCTTCAAGTATGATGGAGTTTGTTCATTTTGAAGACGGGATGGACATCTGTTGGGGGTGCTTTGAATGCTTATTCCTGTAAGGCAGAATGGGACTGAATTGAACGTCCCTTTTCCAACTCTATAATTATATGACTTTCCTCAGTAATTGTCCCAAAATCTTTACTATTTTCTGGTAGTAGTATGGTGACTTCTATATATTTTAAATGCTGAATGCTGTTATACAAATACAAAAATAAAATATACGCTTTATTTAAGTTTGGTTTAAGAGGAAGGAAGGAAGGAAAGAAGGAAGGAAGGAAGGAAGGAAGGAAGGAAGGAAGGAAGGAAGGAAACCAACTAGCTTGGAAGAAAAAAACCCCAAGAGTGATTTTTTTTTAAAAAAAAAAAAACAGCTTCTTGTGAGTTTCAGTTGTATTTTCTTTCTCCAGCAATGCCATAGGCTCCCGACTTTGACTTTCATCTCCCACAAAAACTTAAATCATCAATGTTTTATTTTGCCTTTCTTTAAAAAAAATCATATTGAGCCAAAAGTGCTTCTGCCTCTGTCTCACGTCTGGGCCCATCTTGACTATAGCATTTATCCATGGTTTTGTGCAGCAGAAGAAAAATATCCACCTTGCCTTATGTTCCCCCCAAAGCCATTGTTTCAGTGGAATTGTACCTGACATCTGAGCTTCTTTTACAGAGCATTCGGTCTTCCCTTCTGCACTAAAATCCTTCACTCAGCCCTGAAATCTGTTTCAAAGTGCAGTCGGTTTGCTGACTGTGTGTGGTAGCCCTGTGCCAGAGTGTTCATTCCCTTTTGCTTTACAAATTATGACATCAGTTCTTGGCACTAATTTGCTTGACAACCTCACAGGGACTACAAATGGGCATCTACTAACAGTTCATTAACAGAAGAGCAATCAAAGCCAACATCACTGTTGTTGAAACTGCACTATTCAACCAGAAAATATTTGAAGGTGGCATGGCTCAGTGCTATGGGATCCTGGGATTTGTAGTTTGGTGAGTCACTAGCACTCTTTGACGAAGAGGTCTAAAAGCACTTTAATACCATAACTCCCCAGATTCCATAGCACTGAACCATGGCAGTTAAATAGTGTTAGACTGCATTAATTCTACAGTATAGATACATCTTAAGTCTAGGCTCCATGCACTGTAGCACACAAAAGTAACACATAATAATGTGCCTTGTTAAAATAAGAACTGCTTGAGCTTTTAGGACATAGCAGAGTTTTTAAATAATAGTTCTAAGTCTATAACGCCCAATTCCCATAGCCAGAATAGGCACTGAAGTTCTCCAAAGTACTTTTTCCAAACTCTCTGTATTCATATATAACACCAAGACAAATAATTTATTTCGGTCACAGACCAGTACAGGAAATAAGTCACAGTTTCATTCAAACTTGGTACATTTAATACATTTAAAATGTAAATATAAATACTGAAGCACAATAAGGGTGAGGGAGTGGAAGGGGAAACAGGGTAAAAACATACAATATCAGCAAATTATAGAATCAAGGAAGATGATTACTGGATACACAGTTAACTTCTGGGACCTGTCATCCCCTGACAGATTTTGTGTGCTGCTGCACAAAACTTTGCAACATTGTAGGTTGTAGCTGAATTAGTATCTACAAGTAGCAGGAAGGTATAAACCTGACTGAACCAGTTCTAATGGGGTCCCATACAAGAGTTGGGCTAGTGACTTAGCTTCAAACAGTTTGAGCGCTGCCGGTGTAAAGTGACCCCCCTTGACACCGAGACAACGCTGTAATATTCAAAAATCAATTTGATGAATTAAGAACTTAACTTTGAAAGAGAAAACAGTTGAAATTTGAATTCTCGTCTCTAGAAATCAGTGTTGCCTTCATCCAGTTAATCGTCTAGGATTGAGTTCTCTGTTATTAGCAAGCCCGAAGTCTGAAAAATCTTCTGAAGAGACAGCATGACCAGGAAACCTTTGTGTAGTACTTGTAGACCAAAAATAACAACAAAAACTTAAAATTGTTGCTAAGTTTAATAAAATATTTAAATTCTAAAAGAAGTTAATTTGTTTTAATTCTATGTAATGTAACTATATGGGCATAATGTTGTAAGTAAACATCTGGTTTGTAAGGTAACTCTTTTATTCACCTCTACTTTCTACCTTTTATTTTTCAGTGATTGGTTGGGGGGGGGGGCAAAACAATGTTTGCTTACCTTTGAAAATTACCTAGGGCCGCCTCTGCGTGCAGCATTGTCTCTTATTGCTAAAATATGTAATGGGTCACATATTCCTACTGTATAACTAACATTATACTTCATTAGGATTCAAACCTGCCCCTTGACCATCCTCATTCAAGTACAATTTCTCCACTTGCAATAAAGATAACAGCTTCACTTGGGTTAAAAACCCTATAGCCACCCGCATGCTGTTTCTCATTTCCTCTTCTCCCACATGTAAGCTTCTTGGTCTTGCCCTCTGCCTCCATCATTCCTCTCAACTTGTTGGCTTTTGGGGTTGGTGTCTTCTAGCTCCTCAAATCAAGGAGGCCACAATCATTTTATCATTATGCCAGTTGTGTGTTTGGGTCATGAAAGCATTTACCAATGCATTTCCATACCACTAATTTCCAACTTAGCCACTTTGTAGATGTTTGGGTTTCAATAGCTTCCTCACATTTAATTTGAGAATGCACCACAAACTGTTTTGTGAACCTCATGATCCTATTTCCTTCTACCACCTTTACTGTCTCAAGCCTCATCTAGACTGAACATTTAATGCAGTTTTGAATCAGTATTAAAATTGGTTTTGCGGTGCAAATGATTACACAGGAAATCCTCAAAGCAGTTTGAGGCTCACAGAGCACCCATTAAGAACCTTCTTTTGTGGGAATTTGTTTTCTGGCTGCCACAGTTTGAAGCTGGCTTCAAAGTGCATATATTGGTTAGTGTAGATGGGGCCTCGTTAAGAGCTACAGTGGAAACAGATATGGAAGAATGATCCCTTTCCCTCTCTGAATCATCAGAAATTGCCTAACTGCATCTCTGCTCAGCCTCATGCCCACATCCATATGCAACATGGAAACAATCACATTAATCTGACTCAGGGTTACTGTAAGGATTACTGTAATTTAGGAAAAGTGTTTCTTAGGCTCAAAAACAATATTTTGGACTATGGCTGGAATCATCTTTGTATTTTATGCCATCATTAACTACAGATTGCGTCAACGTAAGTGCTTTTACAGACATTATGCAAGGAAATAGCCAATACTCATGCCCACCAGTTTTGCCCAGCTGTCCAACTGCAGTGGGATGCCATTAGAAGCAGCCCTCTCAACAAATAGTCCATACAAGCACAGTACAGCACATACACCATATAGCTGAAGCACTTATTCAATCATTCTTCCTTTCCTATCCCCCTCTTCCCCAAACAAAGGTCAATATCCTACATCAGGAGATATATTGTAAAGTTCTGCACAGATGGAACCACAATATGTCTCACCTCCTCCAGGACCTACCTTTTAGTTGCTACAGCCTCCACTATTTTTAAAATGCCTCTTAAATTCCAAATGACAGAGCTTTTAGGGCAGCATTTTGCCTCTCCTCCCTCAGTGCTCACAATTCACCAAGTGCAAAATAACCCACAAAGAAGCCACCTTTGGACCCTTCCTCATCTTCTTCTCTTTGGTCAAACTTTAGTCAGTCATGAATAACAGGGAGAAATTACATTAATTTACTATGAGTAGTAGTGATTCACAGCCCTGGCTGTTAGAGGCAAAAAGTAACACTGTTCCAAATCATTGCTGCAAAAAGTAACTATTGACCAAAACAACTCATTACAAATAACAATTTACTTACATGTTTTGTTCTTCGTGATACATAACAGACATGGGCAACAGGAAATTCTCATTGCCTCCTTCAACACATATAAAAGCAAGAAGAAGCAAGATGCCCCTGGCATCTGATTTTCATAGAATTAGGATTTGTGTTGGTATAGCAATTAAAAAGTCCAGGAGTTTGAATAGCCTGCTCCTGTGATATCTCTTCAAAACCAGCTACAGTCATTTAGGCCTAAATTTTAATATTTTCTGCACTGACTCCAGAATAGGAGAGTTGGAGGAGACCACAAGAGCCATTCATTCCAGTCCCCTGCTATGCAGAAACACCCAATCAATACACATCTGACAGATGGCCATCCAGACGGTACTTTAAAACCTCAGAAAGGGAGACTCCACCACACTTCAAGGCAGCATATTCCATTGCCAAATAGCTTTTACCATTAGGAAGTTTCCCCTAATATCCAGGTGGAATCTCTTTTCCTGAAGGTTAAATCCACTGAATGCTATCAAGTGACTCTGTATGATACTACAGATAATAGTCAGATTTTAACATTAATTGATCTGTCCAATAAATATCTGCCACTTTATTTTCCCAGCCATCCAGATTCCAGGAGACTATTTCCAGTCCTATTGGCTTTTTATGAGTCAACTGAAGTTTCTAGTGGATGATTCAAAATGCTCAGGGTTAGTCATTTTGTTAGTTTCCCAGTTTCCCCTATGCTCTCTGACGTAGAGCCCACTGTTGCAACCTCCCAAGTTTCTGGGTGGGGGAAAGCTAGGAGCACATCCTTGTTTAGGACTGCCCAGATATGCTTCATTTACTATGTGCCTATGATGACCCGAGCATATAATCTTATGTTCTTGTTGTAGCTGGATGCTGTTTGGATATAATGAAGAGCAGGGTGCTATGACAATGATTCCTCCATCTCCTGTTACTCCAGTTTCCATTTCTGGATGGGCTTTTCCAACTTCTGTAAAGAAGTTGCTGGATGTTCAGGATGCCAAGGCCCATTTTCATAATGTGGCTGTTTTAGTTCAAGTAGTAGATCTTCATTGAGAGTACGCAGTAAGGACCAGAATCTGCATCTCACCTCAGGATCCTGGAATGTTAGTTCTATGCTGCCTCTTTGACCATTCTGTGTCAGATGGTTACAGATTACACTCTTATTTAAGTCCAATGTGTGCCCCAGAGCAGACTGTACTTCTGCTAGGTGTTCCTTTGCCGATATCATAATCTGTTTAAGCAGAATTATTGTGATTTCTTATTTTAAATTATAGTAAGAAAAAGTGAGCAAGACACACTGTATAACTTAGCACTTCTGTGTAACTGCACTGTAGAACAGTCCCGCTGCTTAACAAAATCCTATTAAAGGATTTTTTTCCCCTGATAGTTTTATTTTTTATTACTGTCACATAAAAAAATTCCAAGTTGTTTTATGCATATCATTTGCTAACATTTCACATCACTTGGGTTTCATTCAACAGCCTCACAATTTAATATGCTAATTCCAATTTTTCATAATTCCTTGTGTTATGCTTTTCTTATTTCTCAAGAGTAGCTCCTTAATTTGCTGTGCTTTTTCCTCCTTTATTAGACTCTGAATTCACCTGAATCATTGGGAAGCAGCTATATTCTCTCCAGAGATATGAAGAAAGTATCTCGGTTTGTGTTTTTTGATTTCTGCTGCAATTTATCTGTGTGGGTTGTTTATTTATTTATTTATTTATTTATTCTACTTACAGATCAAGGTACTTTTGATACTGCTCCACTGATCACCTCAGGCCACCACTTCTTCATCTTTTATACATGCATCTCAAGGATTTTTAAAAAAATATGTACTAGCACAAAGTGGTTGGGTTGTAATTTCTCCTGGGACTGTGAGAAGAACCCTGAAAAAAATGAGAAAAGCCTTGCTATAGGAGACCTAAAATGTACATAGTGTCCACATCCTTTTCTCAAGATCAGCCAAAGATACAACTGTGAACGCATGGGAATTTACACTCACGTACAATTAAGAAAAAAACTACTTAAAAGTAACATTCTTAGCTCTGAAATTTTATGTAAACCTTTTGTCCTACTTTTGCCTCTGCACAGGAGGCCATGTTATTATGTTGTAGGCCCTTAGCTCATTGCTATATCTTCTCTCAATATTTAAGCTATATCTTGACAGCTTCTATCATCCCCATGGTTTTCATTAAACATAAGATAATGCTAAGGTCATGCACTTTTCCTTTCCATTTTCAGTTGTAAGTAACAAGGAAATATATGACTTGAGACAATTTAAGACAAGCCCTTTAATGACCAAGCACTTCATTCTTTTGCCCTTTGGTTTAATTATTTACCACCCTGACTTGGATAATTATCTCTGCTGCTAAATGCATTCAATAGAGAAGAAAAGAACTATGATTTATCTTTTAAAATGTGTGTGTGTGTGTATCTAAGCAGACACACACAAATGTGAATGCAAATTCCTGCTCAAACTACAAAATATTAACGAAACCATTTGCAGCAATCCATAATAAAGGTGCCAAATGTGAAAATTATTGTTTAGATTAGTCTGAAAGCACAAACAAAATGGAATGCCTTGCTTCTTTCTTTTTTCCGTGTCAGCACTATTAAGAACACAATGTTCAACATTTGTGAAAAGTAGCCATATTCTATCATAGAAAATGCTTGTTAATGGATCTAAAATTACTGCCAACTTAAGTGTTACATTTCCATATATATATATATATATATATATATATATGTTTCTAAAAGCAAGCAAATAATATATACTACACATTACTTAATTACAGAGGAGGAGGAAACATCAATGCATATGGAACTATTTGAATCCAGTAATTTACAGTAAGACTCCTACATCCCTGAGGACAGTATTCCTTGCCAGACTAGAGTTTTGTGAAACCACAGCTAAAACCGAACACCATTACCTCACTTCTGGTCCCACCATACAATTGTTGCCTTCAAAGACCTAGAGATCCCCAAAGAAGTATCCTCTCCAAGAATTTGGAAGATCCTCCAACACAATTCTATAGTAACTTCCAGGGGAAGCCTACCATAGAATCACCAGGATGACCCACAAAATGCCTAAAGAGACGGTTTCCCCTAGACAAGGGTAAATGAAACCACAGATAGGAATTCGACAGTTACAGGGGTCTTACTGTACATGATTCTATAACTCTTTAATGTAATTAAATCCATTCACCACTACTAGAATTTTTTTGGTAATATCCATTTTTGATGTGTTATGAATTTAACCAAGGTAACATACAGCACAATCCAATATACGTCTATTCAGATGTAACTCCATCTAAGAGCAATGGACTTCCAAATAAGAACAAAAGCATATGAGTCTAGTCGTAAGTTAAACTTATTTTCACAATTAAGGTTTCTTCTAGGTAAGTGTACATAGAATCACAGCTTTAATCATTAATTATAGGATTCCAGCCTAATGTTCAGCCAAAAAGGAAGTATTTCATAGTTTCCTCTAAGCAATAATTTCTGTGAGATCTTTGTTCTATCAACCAAAAAAAAACCCACCACTTTAGTCTTACTAAAGTTAAGTACAAGCCAACTCACACAGTCCATTCAATATAGAGGGAGTCCTACCATTGCCCTATGACTGCTTTTGACCACCTTGAGCATTCCTTTCATAGGCCCTGTCTACATTGCCATATAATCCAGATTATCTGCTTTGAACTGGATTATATGACATATAATCCAGTTCAAATCAGATAATTTCAATTATATAGCAGTGTAGAGCCAGCCTTAGAAAATGAAGAAGTCCTGCATAAGACAGCCTCAACTCCTAAAGTGACCTACAACCTTCAGATGTGCTGGAAGATTCAATATAAATTCAACTTTTTAGCCAGTCACTGCCTATATATGGAAAGGAAGAGTGACACCATCTCATTCCTCACCTCAGGCAGCAAAATATCTCAGTCTGGCCTCAATCCCATATAGATTGGGTATTCCTTATCCAAAATGCTTGTGACCAGAAGTGTACCATATTTTGGATCCCCCCCCCCCCCCCAGAAGTGTACCATATTTTGGAATACATATATATAATGAGATATCTTGGAGATGAAACCAAAGTCTAAATACAACATTAATTTATGTTTCATGTACTTTTAAACACATAGCCAAAAAGTAATTTGATATACAATATTTTAAATATGTTTTTGCATGAAAGAAAAGCTGTGTGCTTTGAACTATCATAAAGAAATGGTGTCACTATATCAGTCAGACATGTAGACCATTTTGGAATATTTGACAATTCTGGATAAGGAATGCTTAACCTGTATATATCTAGTAGATCACCATGCAGCAGACAAGTATTTGGTCTGAGCCAGCAGAGTTCTTCTCATTCTAAAAAAATGCTATTTTGTTTATTCATTCCTTATGGAAAAATCCTTTTGAAATTCTTTGTACCTAGGGTTGCCAGAATAAATGTGGGATGGGAGTCTACCTCACTGGTGGAGATGGAGGATGCAGAGGAACATCAACATGGATAGGTTTGCGTGCTTCTCTATGTGCCATCAGCCCTGTTGGAAGGGAGGAGCAACAGTCAAAAGTAGGGTCCAGAAGGTAAGAGTGGACAGATACTTTCATCTCATTAGAGGGAAATGTATGGTATCTCAACCTTATTCTGTAATAATTACAATTACCAGAGCTCTATCTTTGTTCTAATCTGCAAACCCTATTTTGTAGTTATTTGAAGTTCTTCCTTAATGTACATTTTAGCATCTTTGCAAGAATCACCATATCACTTCTTACCACAATTCCACTGGTTTGCTAACTTCCTAATTTTAGAACAACTTTACCAGTAAAATTAAAAAGTGACTTCATACCAGGTGACATTTTCTGAACAAACTTCTCATTTTCTAATGGATTTCACTTCCATGGTCTGTATAAAGGCTGAAGGGAGAACTCAGAGTATACAGAATTATGATTATCACCATATACAGGGCAACCACACTCCACGCAATGATCTTTATTATTTACCATGCCTACGTCAAATTCAAAATACAAAAAAAAAAAACATGTCTGCTATTGAGAGGAAGGTATAATCCTTTTCATCTGAATATTGGATCCTCCAAATATCTTTTTAATTGAAAAAACATTTAATCCCCTTTTAAAACCATCTAACTAATGAGCTCATGCTTTCTGCATTTGTGCCAGAGTTATCCATAACATTGCTTATTACAATATTCATATCACCTCCTGAAAAAAGGTCTCTTTCTACAAAGTCAATAAGCACAACAAGTAGCACAGTGAAGAATGGGGTGGGTTTTTTCTCATGGTGGAAAGCATATATGCAACCTCTGCTGAAATATCATCTTGATATTTAATGTTTGCAAGCAGGTATCTCTCATTTTCCACTATTCATGTCTTTTGTGTCTATCAATGGGTTGTGGATTTTAATTCTATTTTTGCTCCCCATATGGGGTTTCTGTAACATTATTATTAATCCTTTAATTTATAGTGTTGGTGGGGATTTGGCTCAGTCACTTCATTTAATGAGAGAACAAAGGGAGCTGCCTTATCTCTTTTCAGAGCATTTGTCTGTCTGGTCCAGTACTATTTTCTTTGACTGGCAGTAGCTCTCTAAAGGTGCATCTATATGGTAGAATGCCAGGGCATTGTAGTTTTGTGAGGCACCAGCATTCTTTGGCAGACAAGGCTAATGACCTTGTGAAACTACAAGTTAGAGATTCCATAGCATTGAGTCATGGCAGTCAAAGTGGTGTTGAACTGGATTAATTCTCAAGCTTCCTGTCGATCACCAGCTCACCTATTTTTTTAAACATACTATCCTGTAACTTCATAGGATGCCTAGTTGCATTAGACTGCAGATAATGTGGTCCATGCCCGGAAAGCTCAGGCCAACACCGAATGGGCCAGGATGGAGAGATGGAAAACTCACCAGGGTGAAGACAAGCACATAACTTCATTCAATCTAGTCAGAAGGAATTCAAGTACAAGCAAAGATGCTTTAAATCATAAGCGTAGAGAGAAAGGCAGAATGACAGCTATTCAAAACACCTGCTCCCCTCCCTGGCTGGATGAGAGAAAGGCATGTTTGGATTCACATCCTAAATGGTTGAGGACACTGCTGATGACAATGCCTCCAGGAGGGATTTCCTTTTGCAGAGAAACAGCGGTCTTTGATTCGCCGGCTGGGAAGCCAATCAGTTGGTGGGACAGCTCCTGGGAGGGGATGTCCTTTGTGGAAATAATGTCAAAGAAATGATAATGACTCTATGATTGAATCAACTGTTCAGTTCCAAATGTAGCAAAGGGTTGAGGCTGCAGAAGCAAAAGGTTATGATCTTGGCAATCAATGGCTGGGCTCCAAATAAAAAGGTTAAACACATGTATATACTCTGAGCTCTGTTTCCATGGTCAGCAATCTCTCAGCCCAAGTAGACCATTTAACTAAACAAATATTTGCTTGCTTATCAGGCCTGACACGGGAAGCTGCCTGTCTCTACATATACACACATAATGGATTATGATGCTTACCCTGCCTGGGGACAGCCAGAGAAATGTAACCAACCTCTCTTGTCCAGGTAATGCCTCAGTGGGCTTACAAAAAAGGTGATGGTTTTCTGGGATATGTCTTGCTACATTTTATAAGAAAACGTATGCATTTTATATGGAATAATGGATACTCTATGTATAAAGATTAAAGTCAAGCAGAAGGTTAGAAAGAATGGATACATTTTATTAAAAGGTTTAAACAGCAATTCCAGAAAATAATGGAATTCTAACTGAGTATGTCAGCATAGTATGAAGGTTGGGCTATGACTCAGCAGACCTGTGTTCAAATCCTCACTTGAACATGGAAAACTACTGAGTGACCTTTGGCAAGTCTCAGAAGGATACAAAGGCAAACCTCTGTGAACAAATAAAGTTTTAAGAAACCATGATAAGTTCAAATAATAATAATAATATTTATTTATTTTGGGCATTTCTATCCCGTCTTTCTCACCTCTAAACAGGAACTCAGGACGGCTTAAAGCAGGCAGTCATTAGATGCCAAAAAGCAATACATTAAAACACACCATTACAATTAACACAATTAAAACAATTATAAGCATTCAATTAAAAACAGTTCACCATTTCAAAACATAATCCAAATCAGTCCATTGCGGTCCACTAAAACATTATTTTCCCAGTTGATTCGTTTATTGCACAAACGCTTGATCCTAAAGCCAGGATTTGAGTTTTTTTCCCAAAGGTCAGGAGGGAGGGGGCTGATCTAATATCATTTGGGAGAGAGTTCCACAGCTGAGGGGCCACCATGGAGAAGGCTCTCTCTCTTGTCCTCACCAATCACGACTGTGAAGGAGTCTAAGAAGAAGAAGAAGAACAGCAACAACAGCAACAACAGCAACAAAAACAACAAATGTACTACCCGCCTCTCCCTGCAGTTTGGGATGGGATACATCATTAAAACAAGATATAAAACACTATTAAAAGACATACAACAAGATACACAGAGTTAAAATAAAAGTTAAAAATCCACTAATGAAATGCACATTAAAATTTACAACTTAAATAAGTCAGTAACAACTTGGGCACACAAGAGCAACAATTCTCAGTGGCCACAGAATACAACATGACCATTTGTACATGTAAGAGCAGTTGTAGAAAACAAGAGGAAAGATGGGATGTGTTGGAATAACCTGAAAGAGGATATGATGAAAAACCTGAACAGAAACATTGCATTCCACCCTTGTTCCAATTTTCAGCTGTAGCCTTATTTAAAAATAATTACATTAGGGCATTCACTTTGGCAGGAAAGTTTTTAATTTTATTTTACATTGGCAAATATCACGCATCTCACTGAGCGCAGTATAACAGATCGCTGCAGCTGTCTGTTCATTTATTCAAATATCAGTGTTAATGCATCTTAAATTAATCAGTAGAAGGGAAACAAAAAAGACCCCAGCTTTTTTTCTAACTCCAGTGTAATGACATTCCTGGCAGTTGTTGTCTCACGCCCATTTGGGGTAGGGAAGACCTAATTCCTCCATAAATTCCATCGACACGTATGGCTTTGGCTGACATTAATTCAGCATGTCCATCAAGGGGAAGTTAGAGGGTACGGAACTAACTTTGTACAAATAGAAGCTTTGTAAAAATAGAATTATTTTTTAAGTAAGTATTCCAAGCAAAGAATATGAATGGCAAAAGCAAAAGAGGTGAATTAGCTGATTTGTTACTTCTGATATCCCTGCCTTTTTTCTCCACAAAACGAGCTGATTTGATAAACACAACTATTAATTCTCTGCCATCCCACTTTTTCAACTGCTTCTAAAATGTCTCAATTTTCCCCTCTTTGCCTTTGTTTCCAACCCTTGTCTTCAGCTTACTGCAATTGCTGCAAATTTCAAAAGGAATGTAACTTAAATAACTCTGCTGCAGAGAGAGGAATGGGCACTATCTTCCCCTTCTCAGTAGGCTCAGAGAAAGCAAAGTGCTGCAATCTCTCATAGCCTGCCTGGTCTGGTTCATTTGTAATGTTTGCTGTCTTAGAATCATAGAATCATAGAGTTGGATGAGACCACATGGGCCATCTAGTCCAACCCCCTGCCATGCAGAAAAAACACAATCAAAGCACCCCCAACAAATATTCATCCAGCCTCTGTTTGAAAGCCTCCAAGGAAGGAGCTTCCACCACACACCAAGGCAGAAAGTTCCACTGTTGAACAGCTCTCATGGTCAGGAAGTTCTTCTTAATGTTCAGATGGAATCTACTTTCCTGTAATTTGAACCCATTGCTCTGAATCTTAATCTTCAGGGAAGCAGAAAACAAGCCTGCTCCCTCTTCCCTGTGACAGCCTTTCACATATATCTCAACTTTCTCTTCTGCAGGCTAAACATCTCCAGTTCTTTAAGCAACCCCTCAGAGGGATTCATGGTTGTCAGACCTTTGATCATTTTATTTGCCCTCCTCTGGACACCTTCCAGCTTGTCAATACCCTTCTTGAATTGTGCGACCCAGAATTGGACACAGCATTCCATATGAGGTCTGACAAATGCAGAATAGAGGGGCACAAGACTTTCCTTGATCTAGACACTATGCCATTTCTGATGCAGGCCAAAACCCCATTGTTTTTTTTTAAAGCAATAACATCACATTATTTGCTCATGCTCAGCTTGTTGTCTACTAAGATTCCAAGATATTTTTCACATGTACTGTTGTCAAAACAGGTGTCATCCGTCCTGTATCTGTGTATTTTGTATTTTCTGCCTAAGTGAAGTATCCTACATTTCTCCTTGTTGAAATTCATTTTCTCCATTTTGGCCCTGCCAAAATTAATCTGTCAATATAATTTTGAATTCTGATTTTGTCCTCTGGAGTTTTAGCTATCCCTCCCAATTTGGTGTCATCTGCAAACTTGGCAAATATGCCCTCTAAATCTTCATCCAAGTCATTAATAAAGATGTTGAATGGTACTGAGCACAGGACTGAACCCTGCAGCACTGCACTGGTCACTTCTTTCCAGGATGAAGAGGAACCATTAGTGAGTACTTTTTAGGTTCAGTCGCTTAACCAATTACCAATCCACCCAACAGTAGTACTATCTAGCCCACTTTTTACTAATTTGTTTTTACCACACTCCAGTCTTACTTGGTCAACCATATCCTGATTTTTCATCTATTAAATGTTGGAGGGTATTCAGCAGAAGTTTGAACCTGGTTAAAACTACTCACTATAGCATACTGTCCTTCTCTGCCAGGTCTCTATATTCAATCTCTGTCTAGAAATACCAATTCAACAGTAATAGTGAATTTGGAAAGGACTCAAAAGCTGACTCTACAGTCTTCTGTAGAGGGAAGGGGACTGAGACAGGTTGGCCTCCAGTTTAAATAATGATATATTTTCAGCTAAATATGGGTGTGATGATACTAAATTCAGGTTTGGGTAGTCTCCTTATGATTATGCAAATGCCAAATATTAGGTACCCTGAAACAGGGAGAGGTCAGTTTCCTTCCAAACAGCTTGCCTATTAGCTTATATTTCATTAACTGTAGTTTCAAAGAATTTTATTTATTTATTTATTTATTTATTTATTTAGAACTTTTCTATACCGGTCTTCTCACTTCCGTGGAGGGACTCAGGCCGGTTTCCAACAATAATATCACAAGCAATCATTTAAAAACATCACATTCCATAATACACTAACACATTAAAATACCTAAAATACAATCATATAATTACAATGGCCAAGTCATCACAATAAAATAGTTGTTCATCACCATCCATCCACATAGCCACGAGTTATTGACTCACTCGTCAAATGCCAGTTTCCAGAGCCAGGTTTTGACCTGTTTTTTAAAAGTCACGAGAGAAGGGGCAGTTCTAATCTCCAGTGGGAGGGAGTTCCAGAGCCGAGGGGCCACCACTGAGAAGGCCCTGTCCCTCGTCCCCACCAGACGCGCTTGCGAGGCTGGTGGGACCGAGAGCAGGGCCCCTCCGGACGATCTTAACAATCTTGATGGTTCATAGGGGAGAATCCGTTCAGACAGGTAAACTGGGCCAGAGTCGTTTAGGGATTTATAGGTTAACACCAGCACTTTGAATTGTGCTCGGAAGCTAATTGGCAGCCAGTGGAGCTGGCGCAACAGAGGAGTAGTATGCTCCCTGTAGCCCGCTCCTGTTAGTAATCTGGCTGCCGCTCGTTGGACTAGTTGGAGCTTCCGGGCAGTCTTCAGAGGCAACCCCACGTAGAGAGCGTTGCAGTAATCTAAACGAGATGTAACCAAAGTGTGGACCACTGTGGCCAAGAAAGTGATTGCGTTTTATAAGAAACTCTCTGAAAAACTGTTTTTGAACCTATTGGGCCTGGAGGTTTTTTGTTTGTTTTTTTTTTTGTTAAGTTGAGGGGAATTTTAACTATAAAGTGCAACCGAGACATAACTGCCAAGAAAATTCCAATAATCTTATATGACTGTAAAACCAATATACTGAAGAGTGCAAAGCAAGCACAAGTTAATGTAAAATCACTAGTAAACCAATTTTAGAGGCACTGAGAACACATAGAAGAACTATGATCCTTTCATAGCCTCTACATTGTGAAGTACTTAATAAAAATGTAACATGAAACTGTATTCCATCCCCACTGCAGTTTTATTTGGAGATCAGAAACCCAATGTGTTCCCGCAGGTACAATTTTCTCTCTTTTGAGAGACAAATATGAGCAGCATATGGTCTTTGCCCAGTCCTCCATGTCCTTAGGTTCTCCATGGAGTTGAGCGAAACATATTGCACTGTCATTAAAATAACTGCTAGTCCCAACTGCAGTAAACTCATTGACCATCAACACTGAAGAAAGATAGAAGGTTAACAGCACTTTAACTGCCATAGTTCCATCCTATGGAAACCTGGGATTTGTAGTTTGTTGTGACATCAGAGTTCTCTAACAAATATCTCACAAAGCTATAGATCCCCCAAATCCATAGCATTGAGTCATGAAAGTCAATGTCATTTCTAACTGCTATAATTCTGCAAAGTCTATAGAGCCTCAATTTACTTTATGTACATGTTTATCTACCATCCAACAATTGATTCAATGGCTCTAGTCTTCTTGGAATTTGCAGATAGATTTAAATTGTTGCGCCAGCTCCACTGGCTGCCAATTTGCTACCGAGCACAATTCAAAGTGCTGGCTTTAGCCTATAAAACCCTAAATGATTCTTGCCCTGCTTACCTGTCCGAATGTATCTCTCCTTACGAACCCTCTAGGAATTTAAGATCTTTTGGGGAGACCCTGCTCTCGGCCCTGCCATCTTCACAGGCTCGATTGGTGGGGACGAGGGATAGGGCCTTCTCAGTGGTGGCCCCTTGGTTGTGGAATGCCCTCCCCAGGGACATTAGAACAGCCCCCACCCTCTTAACATTTCGCAAAACAGTTAAAACCTGGCTATATGAGCAGGCCTTTCCAAACGCAGTGTAGCTATTAAACTCTGATCTCGGAACGGTTGGACAACGTGACTGGATAATGACTGATAATGAAATGCAAAGGATTTATGGTTTTTATTGTGTTACTGATGTTAATTGTAATGAATTTTTACCTGTGTTAAATGTTTTTAACGTTTAAATTATTTTTGTACTGTTCTGGTTGGTGAGGTCCCAGCACTCTTTGTCAAAGAAAGCTAAAGACTTTCTAAAACTGCAGCTCTTGCGATTTCATAGCATTGAGCCATAGTGTCAAACTGCATTAATTGTAAATGCACCCTGAGTAGGCTATTTAGGATATCGGTTGTTGATTTTTTAACTGTAGTTGGAGATTCAGGACAAAACAACATATAGTTGACACCATCTAAGTACAGGAGATTCACTACTTTCAGCTGAGAATCAGCATAATAGCTCATAGAATTAGGTCATTAGAATGAAATATTGGTTACTTTAATTTTTGTCAAAATTCATTAGAAGAATCTTAAATATATTTTAATGTTGGAAAGATACTTCCTACTGAACCAGGAGAGAATGATTGTTCTTAATGAACAATTATCTCATCTTGCAGGAATTGTCTAGGGTTCAATAGTTTACATTTGCATCTGTAACCTTGGAATAACAACGGAACATTTTACCGCAGTATTTGGAGCACGATGAAGTATTACTTTTAAAAAGGTTGATTGTGAAAAGATTTCATTTTATAATTCAAGCTGGTTTTGCCACATGGAAAAAAGTAACTCTTAAGCAGGTGGCATTAAAACTGATCTTTATAATCTAACAAGATGTCTTTGAGTAAATAAAAAATATAATTACATGTTTATTCCAGGGAGGCTAATTTGGCATGTGAGTACTTTGTAAACAAAACTTGGATTAATCCCAAATCAGAGATTTGATGTTGGTGTTTAAATGCAGCTAAAGCATATGATGCCAAGGGATATTCTTTGACGACTTTCAGCTCTGTAAGTGCTCCTTCAGATGAGAAAAAAAATCATGGAAAGTCACTGGAGTTTTTTGTTTGGTTGGTTGGCTTTGGGATTTTTTTGCTGTATTTACTGGTTTTATTTTGGAGATCTACTTGGCATTTTCTTCTTCTAGAAGCATTTGCTGGGAACATCTCGCATACCCAAAGACTTTTCATTTCTACTTCCCAGGTCAGCTTTAAATTAACCCAGAATTTTCTAGTTGGCTATTTGCTGGCATTATCTGGCTGTGGGAGGAGGAGTAATGAGTGAAACAAACCTGGGAGATTTCAAGAAGGAGTTCAGACACAAACCTGGGTATATCCATTTAAAATCAAAACCAAAAGAACAGAAAACTCTTGATACTTCCAATTATTTTTTTCCTTTGTGAATGAGTCATAATATCAATCAGAAATTATTAGTGTAGAGAAGAGCATACTACAGATCACCTATTACAATGCAGTCTGAGCCCTGCCACATGCTCAATGGAGGACCTCCTTACAGCAACACCAGAGGCACTCCAAGTGGCCAGCTACTTACTGGTCAAAGGACATTTAATATAATGCCAAGTTTCAAAACTTTGTGTTTTTAAATACATTACCATGGTACCCTTGGTTCGCTTCTGATACAATAAATAAATAAATAAGATGTACAATTTATCCAGCTATTTAATATGCAAGGAACAATGACTATGAACAATTTAAATTCTTGGCCAAAGTGCAACATCTACCTACGTGTTCATAACAACCACTGGGTTTCAAGAAGGAATTAGTGGGTTGGTTTTATTTCCGCTATTCAATTGTGAGTGCATTTTCAATGTGTGTTAATCATTAGTTCATGGGAAGTTAACGTCAACATCAATTGTAGAAGAGCCATACTGTAAAATCATTAAAACAATGTATTGCTTCTCTCTCCTCCCCTCCATCAGCCTTTTTCTCATCACTGTAATTAAGGGCTGAAATAAAACCTTGAGATATTTTACTGACATGTGCATCCCCGCATGAAATGTACTTGAAATTGAAATGCAATTGAGATCAACATTTGCGATGTTGTCTGGATGCCGCTTCTATGATGGCAAAACCGTCGGTACCATTCACTGAGAAGAGTAATATATCAAATAGCTCATTCTGCCAAAGCAACTGATCTATTTTATCATACTGCAGTCATATGAAACAGGCTCTTCTTCCCAGTGTCTGATTTGCATTTCAAATACCCAAAGCTTCCCCCATCTTGGGCTCTATATTGCTGCAGAAAAGGACAAAATAACTAATTTTGTCCTGATGGGCTTTAGCACTGGTCCCTTTTTCTGCAAGCGAGAACAAATTATGTTGTATTTTCTTTTTGCATTTGCCCAGCATCCATCACAGAAACTCCAACTTGCCATCTATCATTGACAAAACATTCTCTCAACATAATTTTCCTAAAACATCAACAACATCAGTTTTTGTGCAATGTTGGAAAAGGACAAACCACCTCAACTGTAGTCTTTGCCAGCTTTCATTTCTGAAATATAGAATTGAGAGTAAAATTTTATTATTTATTTTTAAAAGGAATATAATCTTTATTTACAATATTGTTTACTCTTGGATAAACTTGAGTCTGACCTCTCAAATGAGATCCTTACATAGTCAATTGCTCACATTCACAGGGATTTTGGGACACAGGATCTCCATGAAAGTGGAAAACCATAAATAAAAAACATTGTTTATTTTCCTTAGAGAATATCTCTCTAGGGGTTTGATTACACTATAGAATTAATGCAGTTTGGCACCATTTTAACTGTACTATACATTATTTTGGTGTATATTGATTTTACCTACCTTGGATCACACAGTGAGAGAGAGATAGGATGAAAGTAAATAAATAAATACATCTCCACCAATCCTAGCCAGTATAATCTATGGCATGGGTTCTCACACTTTTTCAACCCCAAAAAGATGGCCATTCAGCCTCTGTAACAATAATAATAGTGATAGGAGCAACCCCAAGGACCATTCAGTCCAACCCCCTTCTGCCATGAAGGGAAAGCACAAACAAAGTACTCCCAATAGATGACCACCCAGCCTTTGTAATAATAATAATAATAATAATAATAATAATAATAATAGAAAACTCGGGGGGCATCCAGTTCAACTCCCTTCTGCCATGCAGGAAAAGTGCAATCAAAGCACCCTTTGAGCAATGGGAGAGAAATAGGGTTTTGAAGGCAATCAAGGTGAAGTGAAAGGATCTTGACTCCAAGGAAGGTGAGGAAAAAAGACATTGGGCAGCAAGGAAGCTGAGTGAAAAGGGATTTTGGTGGCAAAGGAAGCAGGGAGGAGGAGAGCAGGAAAGAAGAGGGAACATTTAGAGGGGGGGGGAGGAAAGCATAGAGCTGCTCAGTATGTTTTGCAGAGCCCCAAGGGATCCACAGAGCACACTTTGAGAACCACTGACCTCTACTAAGGCTGGTAACTAGTGTTCAAAACTATTTGAACCCATTTTTCATCCCAAAAGGCCCATGTCTCTAAAAGAAAATTGAGGAGAATCCTTCAAATAATCTCATTTACTTCAGTCAAATAGTCTGTTGGAATAAAGTTATGGTTCATCCAAACACATACCCACTATTAGGTGAAGAAGAGAAAGCAAAATTTTCATTTTTCAGTGGTATGGTCTGAAGCACAAATAGATTTCTCAGCCAGGAGACATGACAAATTATAGTGAATTAAATGTAAATGAAAACAACTTCCAGCCAGCACAGCACAAGTGATTTACAGACATAGTGCCCAGCCGCTTGAAAAGCCCATCAGTATGAAATGAGTGCCAAGACTACTAAAATTTAATCTAAATCATTTCTGTTTTCTGTGTCATGTCATCACACATGTGCTCAAATCACTAGAACAGCCATGTCAGCAAGGAATACAGAAATTGTATGTTTGCCCCCACAAAGAACTCGCAACTATGCTTGTAACTTGGTGATCAGTGATGCTCTTGAGGAATCAAAAACTTTAAGTTTTTCCTCATAACATGGATCACATAATTGGGGTGGACTTAAGGACAATGCCATTACAGGTTTGTCCCAGCTACTTTTTAGCCAAGTACCAAACTTTCAAAGACTGCATTATTTTGCTCACTTTTCAATGTTTCTCCAACTCTTCCTTGGTTTTCAATATTTAATTCTGTATTCTGTATCCAAAATGGTTGGAACCAGAAGGATTCTATGGAGTTTTTTCAAAACAGATTTTGGAATATTTGCATTTAAATCTAAGCATAACATTAATTTATGTTTTATATGCATTTTATACATGTAGTATGATGGTTATTTTATACACAATATTTTTATCAATTGTGTACATGAAACAAAGTTAGTGCATACTGAACCATCAGAAAGCAAAGGTGTCACTATCTCAGTCACTCATGTGGAACATTTCAGATTTTGGAGTATTTTGGATTTCTGGGTAAGGGATACTTAACCTGTCGTTGGTATTCTTGAACAGTTTCTGTATTTTTCCAGCACCTTGCAGGTTTATCAGTATGAAAAATCTGTCTGGCTTTGAACTGAACACTTGCCATCCTCTTCCAGTTCCTCCTCCTTTCACTTGTTCATTCTCTCTTTATGCCACTTTAGACATAGTCCAGAAAAATTGGGTGACAATATTTCCTATTTTGACATGTATGTTTCACCTCTAAGAAATCTTCTATTTCCCATCTTTATAGCAATTTTATAGTAGTTCTTAGTAGGAAGGAGTACTATTTCTCCTTACACCTTTCAATTTATTGTCGAAGGTTTCAATGGCTGGAATCACTGGGTTGTTGTAGGTTTTTTGGGCTATATGGTCATGTTCTAGAGGCATTTTCTCCTGATGTTTCACCTGCATCTATGGCAAGCATCCTCAGAGGTTGTAAGGTCTGCCATAGATGCAGGCGAAACATCAGGAGAGAATGCTTCTAGAACATGGCCATTTAGCCCAAAAAACCTACAACAACCCATCTTTCAATTTACCATATGGGTGCAAAGAGGTAAAATAATCTGCTCAGCATTCAATAGAGTTTCATGTATTTGGGGAACTAAAATATTGCAATTCTAGCAGTATTATGTAGTTAGTAACAAAAATATGAAATCCTGGGAAGCCCCATGCCGATTCATGTAAATGACACTGATCAAAATAACCACCCTCCTGTCTCAGTATAGAACAGCATTTCTCAGCCTGGGGGTTGGAACCCCTGGGGGGCACGAGGGAGTGTTAAAGGGGTTGCCAAAGACCATCAGAAAACAGAATTTTCTGTTGGTCATGGGGGTTCTGTGTGGAAAGTTTGGCCCAATTCTATCGTTGATGGGGTTCAGAATGCTCTTTGATTGTAGGTGAACTATAAAATCCCAACAACTACAACTCCCAAATGTCAAGGTCTATTTTCCCCAAACTCCACCAGAGTTCATATTTGGGCATATTGAGTATTCGTGCCAAGTTTGATCCAGATCTATCATTATTTGAGTTCACAGTGCTCTCTGGATGGCACATTCTCCTCCTGCTCTCTGGATGTAGGTGAACTAACACTCCAAAACTCAAAGTCAATGCCCATGAAACCCTTCCAGTACTTTCTGATGGTTATGGGAGTTCTGTGTGCCATGTTTGGTTCAATTCCATTCTTGGTGGAGTTTAGAATGCTCTTTAATTGTAGGTGAACTATAAATCCCAGCAACTACAACTCCCAAATAACAAAATCAACCCTCCCCTACCCCACCAGTATTCAAATCTGGGCATATTGGATATTTGTGCCAAATTTGGTCCAGTGAATGAAAATACATTCTGCATATTAGATATTTACCTTACGGTTAATAACAGTACCAAAATTGTAGTTATGAAGTAGCAACGAAAATTATAGTTGGGGGTCTCCACAACATGAAGAACTGTATTAAGAGGTCGTGGCATTAGGAAGATTGAGAAACACTGGTATAGAACAATATATTAGGCAGTGCTGAATTTTTCAACTGATTCTACATATCTAGATTTTCATCTGGTTGTACAGGTCAGGCCCGTAGCCAGGATTTCGTTTTGGGGGGGGGGGCTAAAAAATTTTCAGGGGGGGTTTCAGGGGGGGCTGAGTTTCAGGGGGGGGCTGAGTCTGAGTGAAAGAGGGTCTAGCCTAGCAAACCTTTTGTATTATTACCCCAATACCCCCATATTGAGTATGGTGATCAGATCATGATATGAATAAACATAACAGTTTAAATAATGCACCAGTAAGGCCTTTTCGCGAACCACCATGAGAATTTCGGGGGGGGGGCTGAAGCCCCTCAAGCCCCCCCCCCCCCCCCCCCCGGCTACATGCCTGGTACAGGTCTTGCCCTCTTGGAAGATACAAACAACATAATAAGAGCTTTAAAATTGCTGCAATGCATGGTGTCACTGTTCCTTTAAAAAACAAAAAAAGTTTTAACAATGATGTTGTTTTTCTTTGAAATGCATTTTTCTTAGTCTTGAACTCTCCCTAATTTCTGTTTCCCAAATGTTTTCGAGTACCACAAACAACAACCATAGGAAACATCACATTTAATTTTAGATGATAAATCTGGCTGTGAAAGACAGGGAACTATGTCTAAAAAATTATGCTGCTGTGATGATATAATCAGTCTCCAAACTTCCCCCTAAAAATAGCTGGAGCAAATTCTTGAGACTGATTCATCTGATGTCAATTTATTTAGTCCCTGACTGTCATTCCTAGAAAACAATTTCATGATTAAAAAGTGGTGTCACATTTATCTTTAATGTTTTTCTGGGGCTTTTCTGTTTGTTCTTCATGTTTGAAATTCAGAGAGCAAATCTCTTCCTTTATATTGTTTCTTATCAGCAGATGGAAGCCAGATTTCTCTGTCAAATTGTATGTCTATTTTTTAGTCCCCTCCTACAGTAGTTTCTTTTTAACCAGTTTGCTTTTCTTTCTTTGCTGAATGGCTGTGCTATTTATGTTTTTAAAAGAAATGGGTTGTTTTAAAGTCCAGAACAAGCCTTGCCTTCTGAGATAACTTTCTTTGGAGAGTGTGCTGTTGCATATTATTTGGATCATAGGTGACCTTTATTGGGGGGAAAATAAGATGAACATTTCATGGCCCAAGCAGGCTCGTGTTGTGACCAACTGTTTATACTTCTGCAAACACAATGTGAAAGGGTAAATCTGTTTCATGAATATACCATATTTTTAAGTGCCTTCTTTTATTTTCCACAATGGTAGTATAAAATCCATTTCCTTTCAAAAATTCATCACCACTTCAGATAAGCAGCACAAGAGTCAAAAGCAATTTGCTGATGCCCTTTCAGCTGTGAGGCAAAATGAAAATATATCAAAACACATGGCTGTTTTATTATTTTCTCAGATCTATAGGCCACATATTTGAACTCCTTAAGTAAAAATCAGAAAGATTTTTGGCTTATACCTGAGAATCAGAAGGTGCTCAGTATCTACTGGAGTTTGGTCCAAGACCCCTGATGGATACCAAAATCCATGGATGCTCAAGTCTTACTATATACAGTGGCATAGTAGAATTGTTCGCTAATAGAAAATGAAAACATCAAGGCTTGTGTTTTGGACTTTGAATATTTTCAAGCCAAGGAAGTTTGAATTTGTGGATGCAGAATCCGAGGATACAGAGGGTTGGCTGTGTCCTTCACAAAAAGAATACTTTTATGAGCTTGACCACCATACCACATCAATGGTTACCATTTCATAAATGTAGATGGAAACCGTTTCATTGATTTTACACAGTAGTATGTAGCAGCAATTCCTCATAATATGAAGCTCTCTTTCCCAAGATTATGTCTATTTTGGCATATTGATGAAAGTATCTCATCCATTTAGATTTTTAATTGGAGTTTATGATTTTATAAAAAAAATCTTCAAACTCTAATACTTCATCATTGGTGTTATTATCTGCTTCAGGAGCACAGTGTGTTTTCTATTAGCCCCAATTGCTCAATGTGGTATGAAAGAAAAATGTCTTGGTGCTTTTAATTTGATTGAATTCTCTTTGTCTTTGGGGAAACAGCTGAAGAGGAAATACATTGTCTGGTCTAAATCACCTAAGCTTTACCTGTTTCCTGTTTTTATATATATATTCTAAGGTTTCTATTTTTTTCTACTGTTGACAAGTTGTCAACTGAGCATTGATAGGTTACCATCTCCTTAATGGAATGAAATATAATTTCCAGACAATACCTTAAGTTAAGATTGGCCCCCCTGGTGGTGCAGTGGGTTAAACTGCTGAGCTGCTGAACTTGCTGACTGAAAGGTTGGCAGTTTGAATCTGGGGAGTGGAGTGAGCTCCTGCTCTTAGGCCTAGCTTCTGCCAGCCTAGCAGTTCGAAAAAATGCAAATGTAAGTAGATCAATAGGTACTGCCTTTTTTGGGAGGCAATGGCGCTCCATGCAGTCATGCTGGCCACATTACCTTGAAGGGGGTCTACAGGCAATGCTGGCTCTTCAACTTAGAAATGGAGATGAGCACCACCCCAGAGAACCTTTACCTTTACCTTACCTTAAGTAGAGAAAAAGAAACACCTAGAATTATGTTTTAGGTTGGGGACTAAATCCAATAGTTAAGTTCAAATTGAGTAAGACACATTGAATCAACACAGCAAAGTGCATTGTTTCAGTAGTTTTACCATAATTGAGATGAATAACTAAATTAGGCCATGATTATTATGCATTCAGAATAAGTGTGGTGAACCTCTAACATTGAAAAGCTGTATTGAATCTCAGGTTGGGGAGAAATAGATGATAGAAATCAAACATATCCTTGAACCACCCCAGTTTGGCAGGAACAATCCAAATTAATCATTTGTCAACACACTTTTTGGGCTGCTCTCCTGGTTTCCATGTTTTTCATTAATATTTTTTTTTATCTTGACCACAGTCTGATATTCCTTGACCACACACGTCCAGTTTTCATCTCTAAAATAGATATCTGTCTCCATAAATGAAATACACACATCCTTCTGATTGACAAGGATTGGTTTCAATTAACTTCTCTCTGGGGGATGAAGAGGCTAATCCTGGAACATCAGGAGTCACTACTTGTCACTTCTGCAGCTGCCAGTGAGCAGTCGATGATTGACTCTTTGCTTCATACATTGGAGTTTGTTCTGACACCGTGGGAGCCATTTCTCATCATAATGCTGGCCCGGAGTCTGTGATGCCAGATGTTCATACCGCTTATCAGTGCTTTTTACTTTCTGATGTCAAAGTCTTTTAAGTCTAATTTGCAATCATAGTTATATCATATTTTGGGTGAAGCCTGCCTCCTATAGAGTAGGCAATCTCACTAGAAGGCATGTCCTTTGATATGTACACATCCTGTGCAAAACCACAAGCCAAGCAATAACTCTTTAAAGTAGCCAGGATTCTTGCTAATTTGCCCCAGGCAAGGACCAATCATTGCTCTAACTTGCTAGGAAATGCCAAGGATATTTTAAATTGCAAAGAAAGAAGCTGATGAGTTGCTCCTGTTCCCAGGTGGGAGTGGCCCATACCTGACTGCTAGAAAACATGCTCAACATATTGGTAAGGAATCAGGGTTTTTTTATTTTTGGAAGGATTGTTATCTCAAGCCAGATAGTTGATGTTGATTATTCGTTTTTGCCTTTTTTCAGTTTTACAAGAGTGATTACATCAACTAAATGGAAATATTTATTACAATCCAGATTTGACTCTGCATCCAATGCTCCCTTAATATCAGAGACATTATCTTAGGTCAACCAAGAATCTAAGTCATCTATCATCTATCTATCTATCTATCTATCTATCTATCTATCTATCTATCATCTATTTATCTATCTACCTATCTATCCACACACACTTTCTGTTGTCTGTTATCTAAGAATAAATATGTCAAGTCAGGTTTATGGCAAGAATGAAATAGATACTTAGATAAAACAATAGCCATTGCTTTTCACATTTATAACTAGTAGAGACGTGCAAATCTTCATTTTAAAATTGTAAATCATATCTAATTTGTACGTTTTTTATATATACAAACAGATATTAAGATATTAAGAAACACCGGGGGGGGGGGGGGGCACGCAAAAACTCAAGAACCAAAAGTCACCCAATCCTTTTTTGTTTGAATTCTATAATGCTCAGAAGATAGTTTCTTTTTCAGCGCAAGCAAGGCAAAGCCAAAAAGGATGCCATTGAGAAGAAATAGGCTGACTCTCACCATGAGGAGAGGAAAGCAGCAGGGCAGGACATACTGAGTGAGTTGGGAAAGAGACTGAGAGAGCACAGAATTCTGGAAAAATGTGGTTTGGAAAGGCCAGGAGCCCTATGGCAGAGAATTCAAAAGGCCCTGCCCTAAACTATATTTCCCATAATTCTGCTCAGCATCAGAAAGCCTCAAAAGGGGAGAGATTTGTCCCTCCTAGCAGCAGCCAGAATTGCAATAAATGGTTGAATCTGCAAAGAGGAGGACTGATACATTAATACAAGTAAGTAAATCTGTGCTGGAAAGAAATCCCTAAATTGAAGTTCTGTTGGTTAAAGGCATTCAATGAGATAGCTGTTCAGAAAAAGGTTTTGTCAAAACTTCAAAAAAATCCCAAAAATCAGTAGATGTATGAATATTTCTGAAACTTGGGAAGAATGATCCTCTGTTATCTTGTGCCATTTTATGGAAAATTCAAGGAAGTAGCTCTTGTAGTTATTTCTTTAAAAAATGTTGTTTGTAAAAACTTTGGAAATTTCCCAAAAATCAATGAATGAGTGAAATGTTCTGAAACTTGATGAAAAAAGAGTGGAAAATATCTTCTATAATTGTGGCAAGTTTCATGCCAATAGCTCTAACAATGAGGGGGAAAGGAACCCCTGAAGTTTCCCCATTGGCACAATCAGTTAACCCAAAGTAACGAAACAGTAGTTAACTTGTAGTTACAATATAGACACTGTCCAATATCAGAAACCCTTTTAGAAATGATTTTTCCCCCACCCCCTAATTTAGTAATGAGTATTGAAACTTTTTTTCATTGATAATAACTAGTAATAACTAATAACTAGTATGACTATACATTTTCTGTTACATCCTATGCAGCAGACATTGCTCTTTTGGTTATATTGATCTCTACAACATCTATTCAACAAAAAGCTTTTTAAATCAGCAAATGGTAGGCTATGTAATACTGCTGGAACTTCCTTAACACATATGTTTTGGAATTGTCCCACAATAGCTACATTTTGAGAGAAAGTAAACACACAAGTAAATTTGGTACATAACTACTTCTTAATATTCAGGGAATATCATGTTATTTTGAATTTTCACCTGTTTCTTGGAAATTAGCAAACTAACCCCTTTTGACAACTAAAAGATTAATACTTCATTACTACAATGACAATTGCCCTCAATCTGTGAACCAAAGGATAGAAAGTCTAACAATATTTGCAACTATTAAAAGAATGATGTATACACGAAATAAGCTTATAGAAATTACAATTAATGTGGCTACTTTTTCTCCTTTTGTGTTTTTAAATTCCTGTTTCTGTTATACAGAAACATTATTATATGTACCTAAGAACCATTTTGAATATAAATAATACTGTTGTGCCCCATGAAGACCCTCACTGCTTACCCCTAGTTAAGCCCTTTTTAGTTAGAGGGATTAATATTTTATGTACAGTTTCTGGGGGGGTGGGTCTAGACAGCCTCTTTGCATTTGAAGCCTCCATTGCTCTGTCCTTTTAAGAATCCCATCAGGTGCAAAGCCTCAAGCAAGGCATTTTGTGACTAGAAATTGAAGAGAGAGGAAGGCCGGAAGGTCTACAAATAACACATCCAGTCAAAGTCCAGTCAGAGTTAAATATTGAGACCATCTTAGAGACAGTTGAACACCATACAAGAAAGAGACAATAAGAAGAAATAAAGATTCAAGAGCCAGTTCAGCCAGAACTGTGTCTATCTCTCAAAGACTTTACCTCTCCTCATAAAGGCTTTGTAGTGAGACTCAGGAGGAGAGAAAGTCTAAAATTCTTGTCAGTTAATAATTTTTTTGTTTGATTCAACTATATAGTTTCTGCTCTTTTCCCAACACAGCCAGTTCATCTTGCGAGTAGTTCAGATAGTATGAAGGCAAAGCAAATACATTTTAAGAATTAAAAATGAAGTGTAAATGTGAGAGAAATAGAATTTTAGGAGCATATGAATGGCAGGAAAAAATAATCTGGTAAACACAAAGTGCCTTTTGGGTTCTGCATATTCATTAAAAATAATAATAAGGCCCTGCCTATGGGCTTACAATCTAATTAAGAAGGAGAAGTGGAAGGAATTGGGGGGATGAAAGAGAAAATTCTATAAAAAATGCACTCTCAGTGCCAAGTTATACACACATATGTCATGATATCATCTGCAGCTTTTCTACATTTGTCCCAGTTGTGTTGACTTTGCTTTTGCATCTATTTGTGCCTGATCTCATAAAACGAAACTATATTTAGGGACCAGAAATCATTGAGCCTGCTAAATATGCAGGTGGTGTGCAATCCAAGATACCAAATAACAGATGTGATAGTTAAGTGACTAGGATCACATCATGATTCATTATTTGGAGACAGAATGGTAATGTGCAGCTTTGTACATATGACAATATTCAAAGCAGTTAGCTATTTGGTAAGCTGGGCTTTTGTATGTGCATATATTGTTTTTCTAAAGTGAAATATTAGAATCATATCCTTCTGACATTCACTGTTTATAATTGCTTTATTTTATAAAAACAATGTGCTGGGGTGAATTATTTTACAAGCTATGCTCGGGAAAACAAAGCACTAACACGTCACATTGTTTCACCAGATGGTGTCTCATAAAACCTCTCACCTGCCAGTGATACAACTAAACCTATCCTTCTGTTGTATAGGTGGCCAGTATTCCTACCTACATCTCAGTTCCCAATTGTGCTATCAGTTGATTCTAACTATTATAAAATGAATATATACATAAATTTTATTTCCATTTATTAAAATGCAATCAGCTAAGTTTAGACATATTTCAAAGTTTGGCTAACTTCAGTTCAAGAGTTACGTATGTATTCAACTGATTCCATTTAAGAACTTTTGAGAAGCCTCACGGGAATAGATGAAGCATCCGTCTGAGTAGAGGAACCTATGACCCATGGGTTGGGCATAGCCCCAAAAGTCTTCTTGGTAGCCCTAATAAAATGGGAACATTTCAAACTGGCACTGCTGCACTGATACCAAAACCACATTAGCAAAAGTCATGGACACTTCAGCAACAACTGTTCTACATCTTTGCTATGAAACAAAGCAATACTATGTTAGACAACTTGACAGGATGGTTCTGTTTATGCCAGCTTCATAAATTGATGTTCAACATCTTTCTAATATGACTTGAATGAGAGAACAGAAGGTATCACTATCAAATTTGCAGGTAATGCCAAATTTGGGGAGGGGGTAGCAAATACCTCAAAGGACAAGAACAGAATCCCAAATGACCTTAACAGATTAGAGCTGGGCCAAAGTTAATAAAATGAATTTCAGCAGCGAGATTACATCTAGGCAAGTAAAAACCGAGCTATGCCAGTTAAAGTGTTGTCAACCTGCATTCATTCTATAGTGTAGAATAGATGCATCCTGGGTGGCTAGAATTTGGATCCCTGCTCAGTATGGAAACCCACTGGAGGACTTTGAGTAATCCATACCCTCTCAGCCTCAGAAGAGAACATTGAAATTCCACTCTAAACATACTCGCTTTAGAGTCTCTATATGTCTGAAATGACTTCAGGGTACACAATAACAACAATCAGACATACACCATTACAACTCACTTTTTGGTCACTGCAGAGATTTGAATATTTTCTATGTGCAACAATCAAATCCTCACTAAAATCTATCTTATAAGTAACATAGACCCACTAACACAACCATTTTCATGTTGTTGCAAAGTGAGTTGAGTAGGCATAGGTCCAACTATTTTTCTGCAGCTGGATGCACTTGAATGACATCATCTTCTAGACCCTGAAGGCATCTGCACAGTGTGCCAACTACAGGAAAATAGCTGGACATATTTTTCTCATCCTTCTGCTTTCTGACAACACAGAAATGGCTATGAGGTTCCTAAAAAGTGTTGGGGGGAAGCATTGGGAGACACTGCATTTCCTGATGGAGAGTCGCAATTGTATGTTCCCTAATGCAGGCTTTAAATTCTTAAACGTAAGGAGATAAAACCAACCAAGGACATTATTTAAAAGCAGACTGACACAGTTTCTTTAAAAATAGTGCTAAGGCAACACATATATATTACCTTGAGTCTAAAATCACCTAAGTTTCTCTCTCCATGGCAATCCATGCACTCTATTTTCAGCTTGGATAACTTGCTTTTTGGATTAATACTCCCAAATCCTCCGGTCAGCATGGTATCTCTAACTTCCACGCCAAAACTACACTGCAAATTGTACAGGGCTTTTGCTTCTGTTGCTCATAGTTCTTTCTAAAAGGGGGGGCATCTCTTTGTGGTTTTGATTTCTCTGTGTATGACCTGATCACACTGTGCCCACAAGCCTTCTGTTCTTCGTGCCTTCTAAAGCGACAGAGAAAAACAAAAAAAAAATAGAAAGGAAAAAGTTGGTTGGTAAGCAGCTCAGAGGAAAACTGTGGGTCTATTCTATATTCTTTAGCTGGCATTTGTGCTATATACATAAAATAAATATCAAACACCATGGATAGCAACATTTTCATTTTGCAAAGGAAAAGGAGGAGGAGGCAGCTTTGCAGGTTTTGAACTAAGTATGTAAGAAAATACATCAAAAATGTTAGCAGATACAATGCACAATTGGGCCATGGTTCATTCTTCTTGAAGCAAGTAGGTGCATCTGTGCTGTGTATTACAAGGGACTTGTTTTACATTTCTTAGAACATGATCATCTTTGAGACACAGCATGGTGCAAAACATGACTACAATTTGAATTATCACAGAGCAATATGATGTGCAAGTTTTTAAAATTAACCCTGGCAGCGTTCTCTATTCAAAGAGTATACTCCACACCCACTTTTCTCTATGTTCCTGCTAAGGAACAGAATCACAGAAACATAGAATTGAAAGGGACTGCCAGACACATCAAATCCAACCCTTAACAATCAGGAATACAGAACTAAAGCAATCCTGTGGTGCACCCTCCAACAACCCCTATTCCATGGTCAAACAGGCATTGCAGTCTGGATGTTCTTCCTAATGTTTAGGCATAAACTCTTTTTCTCGTTGGTTTATGTCTTAGTCTCTGCAGCAGCAGAAAACAAGCTTACTCTGAGTGCAGCTACACTAGAATTAATGGAGTTTGACACCACTTTGACTGCCATTACTCAATGCTATGGAATCATGAGAACTGTCCTTTTACATTTTTTTTTAGTCTTCTCTGCCAAATAATGCTGGTGCCTCACCAAACTACAACTCCCATGATTCCATAGCATTGAGCCATGGCAGTCAAAGTGGTGCCAAATTGCCTTAATTCTGCAGTGTAGATGCAAAATCCAATCTTTTGTATGACCTGGTAATTAAACAGGACGCCCGTGTTACTTCTCTATCTTCTCTATCTTCTCTGCTTTAAGCTAAACATAGCCAAATTCTCGATATGTTCAGTATGACATATAGCCCCCAACATTTTGATGCCTAACGATCAAATGGCAAGCCTAAACACTCTTTCTGTATGCAGCAACTACTTTGACTGGCAGCTGAATTTTACTTTCGCATTTGTGACAGGAAAATGTCCTTAGGGAAGTAGGGTAATTTGCACAGTATAAAAAAGGAATGACTGGGAGAATGTGAAGGCAAAGGCTATTGTGGGTTCTGCTGTTGCTCTCCAGTAACTGCCACCTGAAGAAGTTTTTAATGTGTAAACCAGCATTAAGCAGTCCTCTGAGCTTGTCCTGGTGGCTCCCAAGGCAGTGAGGTGGTGAATCCACTCTAGATTTAATCTACACTTTCATGGAGCTACCCATGTCATGTCACTGAATCTAATCTCCAAGATATATTCAGCATTTTGAATAACCTTTAAGGTTCACCACCCAACTGGCATGGGGAACAAATTAGCCCTCCTCCTCTCCGCAGATTATTCATGTTGTCAGAGAGATTTTCATTTAAATAGTCCTAGGAAGGCTGTCTTCTATATTTTTTTATCCATGTGCCACTTGGCCCTAGTAAGGATTGACAGAATCAATATTATTAGATTTGCAAAATTCTCAAAAGACTTTCTTTCCACCTCCCCTAGCCAATCAATGACTGAGTGAATCAAACCTGCAATTATCCAACTCTCCTATATTTCCTAGTACAAGAGTCACCTTTCTGCCCTAGCTCATCAGAGAAAGATACACACTCCAAGGTCAAAGAGATCATAGAAGAGAAGTCTATAACATTAACTAGCCTCCATCCAGTCAATTCTCTGTTTATCAAAGTCATGTGCATTTTTCTTTGGAATCAAGGCAATGAGAGTAAGAGGCTTTGACATGAGCAATAAAGCACCAAGGCTGGGAAGACTTTTTTGGTCTTTTCACCTTCTCCCCCAGTTTGGAATAAGGTGAGGATTGGTGGAAATCTCAACAGAGTAGCACATCTAGATCTTGAAATAGTTGAGCTTTGTTTTGGATCAGTGGTCACAGAATCCTTCAAGCAGAATGGCTAGCTTCTGGGAGATTCTGGGATTTTTAATCTAAAACTCAAGATTTCAAGGCTTAAGATACATCTGAACAACTTATCATTAGTGCTGCAGTGAAGCCAAGCCTTTCATAATTCAAGCAACATCACTTCCTGATGATCAAGGATGATAATTTCATCTGTTTACCCCTTCAAGTTTCCCTGTTCTCACATAGTTGTAAAAAGTTCAGTTTCCTTTAATCAAAACACATGTGATCACATGTGTTTTGGATTTTGGGTAGGGGGGGTAATAGTGGAAAGATATGTGTTTGCATAAAGGTACATATTGAGCTGTTTTGGAGATGAAACCTAAGTCTAAACACAGAGGCGTGGCCAGCTGGCCATTGGTCGACCAGCTGGCCAGCAGGAAACTTTCCCGCCATCCAAGGAGGCTTCTGGGAAGGAGAAGCCCCCCGGAGGCAAAAATGGCATACTCAAATTAATGTTTGTAATAATGTGGTGCATGAGTCAAAGTTTGTCACTATCTCAGGCCCCTTCCACACAGCTGAATAAAATCCCACATTTTCTGCTTTGAACTGGAATATATGGCTGTGTGGACTCAGATAACCCAGTTCAACACAGATATTGTGGGATTTTCTGCCTTTGATATTCTGGGCTATATGGCTGTGTGGAATAGAGTGCCCTTCCAGACATGCCCTATATCCCAGGATCTGATCTCTGGTTTTCTGTTTATCCCAGATTGTGTAGACTCATGTAATCCATGTTAAAGCACTGTGGACTCATATAATCCATGTTACAGCAGAAAACCTGGAATCATATCCTCAGATATAGGGCCTGTCTGGAAGGGCCCTGAGTCACTATCTGATGCATCCATGTGGCCAATTTTAAATTTTGCAATAGTTTGAAATTCCAGATAAAGAATGCTCAACCTCTACTAAACACAGAGAGAGAGAGAGAGAGAGAGAGAGAGAGAGAGAGAGAGAGAGAGAGAGAGAGAATTCTGTTGGTGACAACAATACACATAACATTGGGTGATATAAACCAGTGTTATTTAGCAGTCATTTCCCAAAGAGCCAAACAGTAAATTATTGTAGACCATCACTCCAGCATCCTGCAAGCCTACTATAAAAAGCAGTCATGTGGTCTCACAGCTATATAGTGATCAGGAGAAGGTGGCATTTAGTGGCTAGGGAAGCATGTAAAGACTAGCCATTTCCCTTTTGGATCTCCACCAAACTCACTGACATCTGAGAGCTGGAGACTATTTTTATCACCTGCAGAAGTGCATCCAGCTTTTGTCTAGGTTGCTCACACCATCCCACAACTACAAAATGGCCAATGGAGGATGCTTGTGTCCGATCAAGCAGGCATGACACCCAGTAAGATTGAGGATCTTGGCTTTCAATTTGAGAGTGATTTGATTTTGCCTGGGCAATTAAGATCCATTCATTTTACAAAAAAACTTTTCCCCGGTGGAGATGAGAAATGTTACAAGGTTCTTGTGGGTTTTTTCGGGCTATAGGGCCATGTTCTAGAGGCATTTCTCCTGACGTTTCGCCTGCATCTATAGCAAGCATCCTCAGAGGTAGTGAGGTCTGCTGGAAGTAGGAAAAATGGGTTTATATATCTGTGGAATGGCTGGGGTGGGGCACAGAGCTCTTCTCCCCTGGAGCTAGGTGTGAATGTTTCAACTGACCACCTCCATTAGCATTTGAAGGCCTGGCTGAGCCTGGGAAAATGTTTTGTTGAGAGGTGTTAAGATGTGCCTGGTTATTTCCTCTCTGCTGTTTTGCTGTTGTAATTTTAGAATTTTTGAATACTGGTAGCCAGATTTTGTTCATTTTCATGGTTTCTTCCTTTCTGTTGAAATTGTCCACATATAAACCCATTTTTCCTACTTCCAACAGACCTCACTACCTCTGAGGATGCTTGCCATAGATGCAGGCGAAACGTCAGGAGAAATGCCTCTAGAACATGGCCCTATAGCCCGAAAAAAATTCCACAAGAACCTAGTGATTCCAGCCATGAAAGCCTTCGACAATACAGAAATGTTACAATTTCTTTGTTTGAGATAAAGTGGATTAATGCCATTGCTTGAGGTTCTGGACCTCTTTTGTGATGTGTAGCTATGAGATTGTCAGTGGTATAGTGGTACTTCAGACTGTACCACAATACCACTGACAATCACATAGAAGCAGGCACACCTTTCTACTTGCATTCCTGTATTATGTACAAGTAAAACTACTTGAAAGTGAGATTGAATGAAATTCTGGGACTGCTTAGTATTTAATTTACTTACACCCAGAGAAAATTCACCACTGTTTTCCAGTTTACGTCTTAGCTCATTAATAGTGGCTTTTAGAGACTGTACTTTTATTTGTATTTTATGTCATGTTTATTACAGTCAAATAAATATACAGAATCACCACTTCCAAGACATTCAGTCCTCTGTGCTTATATACAACCCGACTGTGCATTATGACATAATAGCATCATAATACACTCAGTAAGATAGTAATAGCGACATTGTGGGGCTTAATCTGTTGGGGTCCAGGACACATAAACATTGTAGGAACAACTGAAAACAGGAAAAATACTTGCACCACCTACTGGTAAAAGGATAATAATGTAACATTCAAGCCAGTAGTGGACATTTGGAGCAACATTTTGAGGTTAAGTTTTACAAGAAAGGCACAGCCAAAATATATTCCGATATGGAAGAAAAGAAATCAGATGGATGAATAGCAAGCAGCTCAAATTATTGATTTACTGGTGTTTTGGGGCAGGTATAAAATTGCAGATTTATAATGCAACATTTAATGTCCTTATAGGGATTTTGAACTAGCGTATGAAGTGAGGATTAATGTTCCAGTCTTATGACTTTTGAGACTTGCTGTGTTCCTTGCTTATACTGAATTGCACAAACATGCACTGAATGGAATGTATAAAAAACAACACTGTCTGGTTTGTATTATTAAGCCATAAAATTGGGAGACAGTCCTAAATACACTTACTTGGGAATAAGCTATTATGTTCACTGGGATTTACTTATGAGTAAACATGCTCAGAATTATATTGTAAAAGATATTATGATCCATACCTTGCTGTCTTGTGAAATAGCTCAATTCCTCCATTTTTACAGATCAGCTCAACTGAGAATCAATGAGCTCAGTACTAGCTACTGAGTTTACAGCCAGAGAGTAAAATGTGGATTTAAATGCAATTTCTGTTCAATGTACATGACTTACAGTGGTTGAGGAGGGGGGGGGGGTCTGATCCTAAAAATGATCCATATTTAACTTACAGCTAAACTGCTTTGGGACGAGGTAGTGACTCCCAATTTCAATATTAGACTATTCAAATCCTAAACTGCAGCTGGGATAATGAGGGCATGTTCTTCAGCCCTATTGATCTTACTGAACAAGAACAACGGGTTGATTTAATTGATGTATTGGCACACTCCAGGGTGAAAAGTGAATTTAACTTATATCTTCTTCCATTAGCTAAAAGGGGGAAATTAAATAATGTTCAGTAAAGCCACGGAGTAATGCTATGTCTATCGCATACATTTTTCCTGTCTATTAAGAAGTGTTCTGAATCATTTCTTTCTTTATATTGATGTGTGCTGTTCCTTCTGAATGATCTAGCAGTTGGTTACTGCCCTAGTCATATGCCAACTCTCTTCTAAAGTATGTCCCAGATTGGGGTTTTGTTTTTTGTTTTTTTGTCTGCAATGCCACTGGAATATAATTTGTACTGTACTTTGACATGCATTTGATATTGTCGGTAGTCAGATCAGCATTTTGGTGCTGATCTGACTACCAGCAAAAAACCAAAGTCCTCTATTAGTAGACACCAGCCAATCCCTCTGCAATGCCAGAAATACATCTTAATGGTGTTGACCATTTCTGTTACCTTGGCAACCACTTCTCCACAAAAGTCAATATTGACAGTGAAATACTACACCACCTGAGCTCTGCAAGTGCAGCATTTTTTCAAATGAATTATAGAGTGTTTGTGGATCAGGACATTCATAGGGATACCAAGATGCTTGTTTATAAAGCTATTGTCCTCTCAACCCTGTTATATGTTTGCAAAATGTGGATCATCTATAAATGTCACTCTCAACTTCTGGAATGATTCCATCGGCATTGCTCCCCCCGCCCCGCCCCCTGCCAAAAAAATCTTGCAAATCTCTTGGGAAGACAGGCAGACAAATGTCAACATTCTGGAAGAAGCAAAGACTTCCAGCACTGAAACAATGATCCTCTAGCATCAACTTCGGTAGACTGGTCATGTTGTCTGAATGCCTGATCACTAATGGAGGGTGAAAGGGAGAAACATGTCAAGAGGAAAGCGCGTCAAGCCAACCGTGACCAGAACCACCTTCCATCTGGAACCAATGACCTCACTGCAAAAGAACTTGCACACCAAAATAGGTCTTTACAGTCACCTAAGGACCCACTGCCAAGACCCTACACTTGGAAGGCAATCATACTCAGCCACAAGAGATCACCTATGATGATGATGATGGTGATGATGAGTCAAAACAGCCTTAGAATTGCATATTATCATTCTTTGTTGCATCTTTTCCTTGGTTGTTAACAAAGAGTGTTTGGTAGGCAGTCCTTCCCATTTTGGATTTCAACTCCTAAAACCCCCAGTTAGCATGGCCAAGAGAAAGGAATTGTGGGAGTTATAACTCCAAACCATCGGACACATTCAAGGTTCTCTGGTTTTCACTTTATATAACACCCCCACCACCAAATAATCCCTTCATTTCATCTTGATTGGAACTTTTTTCCTGTTGTACTTAATGCATAACATTTTAGACATTACCAAAGTCTATCTCTAAGGCTCAGCTTCTGATCTAGAAATCACAATGATCCTGGACCAGCAACTCTATCCATAACAACTATTCAGTAGATAAAAATAAACTTCATAGTATCTTCCCCATTATTACCAGATGGCCATGACATCTCGAGCTCTGAGGATTACCTGGGAAGGAATTCCACTGGAGCATAGCAGCACACCCAAATACTTGGGAGTTACCCTGGACTATTCTCTGACCTACAAAAAGCTCTACTTGAATATCAAGCGAAAAGTGGGTGCTAGAAACAATATCATACAAAAAATGACTGGCACAACCTGGGGATCACAACCAGATACAGTGAAAACATTTGCCCTTGCACTTTGCTACTCTGCTGCTAAATACTCATGCCCAATGTGGAACACATCTCACCATGCTAAAACAGTGGATGTGGCTCTTAATGAGACATGCCAGATTATCACAGGATGTCTGCACCCTACACCACTGGAGAAATTACACTGTATTGTCTAAGGCTTTCATGGCCAGAATCACTCGGTTACAGTACATTTTTTGGGCTGTATGGCTATGTTCCAGAAGCATTTTCTCCTGATGTTTCACCTGCATCTATGGCAAGCATCCTCAGAGGTTGTGAGGACCTTACAACCTCTAAGGATGCCTGCCATAGATGAAGGCAAAACGTCAGGAGAGAATGCTTCTGGAACATGGCCATACAGCCCAAAAAAACTTACAGCAACCCAAAAATTACACTGTTTAGCCAGTATCACACCACCTGACATCCACCGGGAAGTAGCAGGCAGTAATGAAAGGACCAAGGCAGTGACATCTCCGGCCCATCCCCTGTTCGGATAACAGCCAGCACGCCAATGCCTTAAGAAATAGCTTTCTAAGATCTACACAGATATTCACAGGACCATCTCAGCAAGCAAGAGTCCACAAATAGCAGGCTAAAATCCAGAACCTCAACCCATAGCTGATGCCAAATCAGAGACTCCCTCTTGGGCACACAGAAGGCTGGGCAACCTGGAAGGCACTGAACAGACTGCGCGCCACACTGGAATAATACAGTGAAAGTGGAAGTGGCTATTCATAATATATTCTCTACAAAAAGCCCAGCTATTTTTTAAACCTATGCAAAATGTATTCTTTTCCTTTTCAAGATAATGTTAGAGAAGTCCATAGATAGAATCCAAAACATATTTGACCACATGACTGATTCAAAACCTGCCAGCATACCCCTTGAAAAATGTTTTCCTTTTCATTTGCTGTCTTTGATCATAAAGAAGATGAATGCACTAAAAGTTTCTGAATTTCATTAAGCCTTTCTTCTCCAGCAGCGGCAAACTCCTGGCATCAGGCAACAACAGAGGCGAGATGGGAACAAAGCCCAGCTGAAGCAGTCAGCGAGATAAGAGATGTTCCCCAAGTGAACATGAAAACTGTACTTATTGCAAAGAGGAAATAAAATTATTCTTAGAAGGAGGCCGGCGCATAAATTAAGCCTGCCTGAAGAAAGGTGAGCTCAGGCATTAACACATCTCAAGTGTCCATCTATGGTTTACAAGCACCTTGGATAAAGCGTGCCCTTCTGTCTCCTTAGAGAAATAGCCTCCCTGACATGCCAGCATTATCTGCTGGAAAAGGAAGGCAGATGAAACTGAGTGTCATGACAAAGTTTCCATTACTCTAAGCTCCATAGGATCCTGCGGAGGAAAATATGGCAATGTTCTATAATGATGCCAATAGAACTAAATTAACTCAAAGAATCTGGAGTATGAAGGCAAAAGCTGATGAATGTGTCCATTGCCACTCCTTGTCCATTTCACTTGGGATTATATCACAGTGTACTGCAACAGTCACTTTAGTGTAGACAATGGAAGCATATGAATTGAGAACACTCAATATCACACCTCTCTTCGTTAGGAGAACTGTACTATTCATAGTACAGTTCACAGTTAAACCACTAAGCTGCAGAATTTGCTGGCCGGAAGGTAGGTGGTTCAAATCCACAGGATGGGGTGAGCTCCTGTTGTTAGCCCCAGCTTCTGCCAACCTAGCAGTTGGAAAAAATGCAATTGTGAGTTGATCATAGGTACTGCTTCAGCGGAAAAGTAATGGTGCTTCATGCAGTCATGTTGGCCACATGATCTAGAAGGCGTCTACGGACAACATTAGCTCTTCAGCTTAGAAATGGAGATGAGCACCCCCCCACCCCCCTAGAGTTGAACTTGACCAGACGTCAAGGGGAAACCTTTACTTTCAACTATTCACCAAATTGTGGTCCTGTGATCTGTTTTCCACAACTCCCCATCTTCCTGCATTATTCCCTACCAATGTATCTTGTGGATCTTTAAAAAAAAAACCTTTACTTTTAGCACGATTGCACAATTTTAGTATTAAAATAAGATTGACAAATATATGTATGTATACACAAAAAGCAAAGATATCTCCTTGGGAATAGCAAGGGAGATAGGGAAAAGAAGCAGAATCCCAGCTACTGATATCATGTGACTACCAGCATGCGAGAAGCCATTGATATTTATATAAATATTAAACTATAGACCTGCAAACACCTTTTTCCTTGACTTACCCCAATCTTTGTAGGTTATTGTTAATTTTTGCTAGTAATGTGGGGGTTTTCCGTGTCAGGCGCGACTTGAGAAACTGCAAGTTACTTCTTGTGTTAGAGAATTGGCCATCTGCAAGGATGTTGCCCAGGGGATGCCCGGGTATTTTGATGTTTTACTACCCTTGTGGGAGGCTTCTCTCATGTCCCCACATGGGGAGCTGGAGCTGACAGAGGAAGTTCATCCACTCTCTCCCCAGATTTGAACCACCGACTTTTCAGTCAGCAATCCTGTTGGCACAAGGGTTTAACCCATTTCACCACCGGAAGCTCCTAGTAATACGGTGTCATCTGCATATCTTTAATTGTTAATGTTCCTTCTTCCAATTTTCATGCTTCCTTCCTCTGAGTCCAATCCAGCTTTCTGTATTAACAAAAACCTTCTGGTTTGTTCACACAACACTTGTGGAGAATATAACAAGTGGCCAGAGTCTGCCTTTGCAGATAAAATACAGGATTCAAGATTGGAAGAGAGCCATGAAGATATTCCTTTCTATGAGAGTAATGAAAAACATTTGAAGATAAGACACCTTCATTATTCTGCATTAGAAAATTCTCCCCTGAGAAAAATCGCTTGAAAAATAAAGGTTTGTTTAAGCTGTTTTTAGCTATGAAATAGTGCAGTCTGGCAACAGTCAAATAATATTTTTAATAGCTTAGGTTAGATGTACATTTTATTATATTCTTTATTGTCTAACAGTTGTTGCTGTAAAACAATGATAAATCTTAGAGCTCCACCATAAGAGAGAGGAAGGCAGGTGATTTAGGTTGAACATATTACTTATTTTAAATGTTTAAAAGTGAGCAGTCTTTTTCTTTTACGTTCAGACATTAGCTGGAGTCTTGTTGATTTATGCCATCTCGAGTAGAACCATTAATCGGTTGTTGAATTTGAGTCAACATGTGTGTGTATATGCCTTTAAATCACCTGCTGACTTATGGCAACCTCATGAATTCCATAGGGTAACAAAGACCACACAGAAGTGGTATTGCCACTTTCTCCCTCTGAAATACAGTCAACAGCAACTCATATAACGTAGTAGTCACCCATCTAAGAACTAACCAGGGCTATCCCTGCTTAGCTGTCACAATCTGACAGGATCTGCTGACTTTAAAAGATTTAAACCCACAACCCATTTATATATTCAATTCATTCAATTTTTCTACTCTAGCCAATACCAAGAATAAGATTTAGGCCAGTGATTCTCAACTTTCCTAATGCCACGACCCCTGAATACAATTCCTTGTGTTGTGGCGACCCCCAACCATAACATTATTTTTGTTGCTACTTCATAACTGTCATTTTGCTACTGTTATGTTATTGTAATGTAAATATCTGATATGCAGGATGTATTTTCATTCACTGGACGAAATTTGGCACAAATACCCAATGCGCCCAAATTTGAATACTGGTGGGATTGGGGGGTATTGATTTTGTCATTTGGGAGTTGTAATTGCTGGGATTTACAGTTAACCTTCAATCAAAGAGCATTCTGAGCTCCACCAACAATGGAATTGAACCAAACTTGGCACACAGAACTCCTATGACCAACAAAAAATACTGGAAAGGTTTGGTGGGCACTGACCTTGACTTTTGGAGTTGCAGTTCGCCTACATCAGAGAGCACTATGGACTCAAATAATGATAGATCTGGATCAAACTTGGCACGAATACTCAATATGCTCAAATATGAGCATTGGTGGATTTTGGGGGAAATAAACCTTGACATTTGGGAATTGTAGTTGCTGGGATTTATAGTTCACCTACAATCAAAGAGCATTCTGAATCCTATAAATGATCGAATTGGGCCAAACTTCCCACTCAGAACCCCCATGACCAACAGAAAATACTGTTTTTTCTTATGGCCTTTGGCAACCCCCCGCCCCCTGGGTTCCTGACCTCCAGGTCTAATAGAAAACCGCTAAGAGTTTATTTTGTATTAAAAATAAGGTCAGATTCTTCTGTTGTGGGTGTAAAACCTTTATTCCCTTTCTACAAGCCCATTAGCAATTCAGGGTTCTGGCATGGATGGTTAAATTTATTCTGCTCTTTTCTTTATAAATACCTGTCAATTGGCTTGGAATTTACTATTTGTTTTCTCTATAATTCTTTTCCATTTTTTCTTCTCTTTTATTTCTGCTGTACTTCTGCATACAAGCCATATCCTTCTACACCTGACCTGTGGTAAAAGAACAGATGAGGCAACCAAAGGCTATTTATCATCGTCAGGAGCCACTACCTCAGTTCTCTCCATTTACTTCATTTGTTTTGATTTTTTTTTTTTAGGTGGAAAGCAATTTTATAAAGAACTTGAGAAACTCATCTGAAGCCAAGGTCAGCCTTACCTTCAGGCAAGAAGGAAGGAAACAGTGATCCGGATCCCGAATGCAGCTCCTAGCTCTGATTTTGAGTTCCTCAAGCTTCTGGGATACCCTTCAAAGGCTCCAGGTGCCGATTCTTTCAAGTGATTTTTTCCCACCATCAGCCCCCAAGGGCTCAAAATATATTAAATCTGCTTATCTTGCTTACCCCCTCCCCCCACACATCCTGAACCCTACAAACTCTACAAATACAGTTGAAAATTGGTCTAAACTGGGATAATGTCACAGCAGTATGCTGCTGTGGTCTACCAGGGGCAAAAATCACCCCCATAAAATCTGCCTAAAATGGGTGCTCATACCTGTTTTAGATAGATTTAGGAAACGCTTCCAACAATGGTGTTACTGGAGAGTGTGTGAGCCTCATTCAGGGACACCATTAAAGTGGTATTTTTGTGAAATTTTAGTGGTCTGGTGTGGTCCAGGAGAAGAACATAATGTACCATACTGGGTGATACAAACCCCAATCATGTTATGGGCCTCTAGCAGCCAATACATGACCGAGACATCAAATGATATACAATCCTGCCATTTGCAGCAAGAAGGAAAATACCTTGGGACACACTCATCTGATGGTCCTTAAGGTTGCCAGGTCTTATGAGCACTGGTTGCAGTTGCAGGGAATTATTATGTTTCCCATGTTTTTGAGACAGAGAAAGATATATGTTTTAAGGGTTCATATAAAACCTCTTAAGCGAAGAGGATCTTGTTGCAGGAAAACAAAATAAACTGAAAATAAAAGCTTTTGTTTTCTCCTTGAAAAGCCTTTAAAGTGAATACCTCTGAAACGGTGTATGTACTTCAAGTTATTTCACAACATTTTATTCAAGGGGATATATGCAAGGCTCCAGTCTTCTTGCAATCAACAAAAGGGAAAAACACCTCGGCTTTACATCCCATCAGATTGATTTTCGACACACAGGCAAAATGCCTGGAAGCTGGTTTTGATCAGAAGAAAAGGAAATGCACATCAAGCTACAACAATTCCCTGAGTGTCTTCCAGTTTTGTGTGATTTGGACTCAAGAGCTGTGTTTTCAGCATTCAGAATCAACTTCCTTCTTTGTTGCAATTATTTGTGTATGAGTAGTAGTATGGATTTTGTTACCGTGGGAAATACTTCAATTCCAAAAATCAGTTGGTAATCTACTCCAGGATACTTCATTTCATTATTTGCCCATCAGCAACAATTAGTCAGAATTACATCACCAATCCATATTCTTCAACACTTCACAGAGGAAAACTGACATAATATGACCAAGCAACATCCAAGTGTGGCCAAGATACAAAAAGTTATCAATGTGGAAGAATACAAAGCTGCCTGAGCCTTCTTCTCTATTCTCCCTTCTCCTGAGGTGAATGTAAACTACTACTCCACTTTGAACTAAGTTTGTAGGAATTGAAGTAAGTCAGGGATAAAGGGGGAATGCAGAAGGGCATTTCAAAAGCAGCTGAAAAAGTGAGACAACAACGAATTATTCAGGATTGGCTCTGTCAAATTGGGGCAGTTGAAGTATATGCTCTCTTATCTTTGGACTTTTGGGGACTCATGGAATCTTGGAATCACTTTGGATGCATTTTTGTTGTTAAATGTTTAGATTCATTCCCAGAGTGGGTTACTACCCCCATTTGAATGGGAACTACCAGTCATTTCTGGCAATATCACTCAAAACTTGAATATCAGGTAGCGTGGGTATTATTATATTAATAATTCTGAGAGATGAGGAGAGTATTTCTTCTTCTATGTTATCATGGTGTTTCTTGCAGTTTCTCAAGTCGCTCCTGACACGACAAAAAATGGTGAATATTATTACTTGTGATACATTGCAAAAAAATAATTTGAAAACCTCACTCTGATACATTTTTATTACAAATTACCCTGTTAAATCCATTTGGTGAAGCTAGTCAACAATACATTGATGACATCAAATTAATTTTTTTCTAGATTTCCCACTTTCCTCCTCCACTTATTCTATCCCCAATTACATTCTAGTCCCAGGCTTCCTTGGTATGCCAAGAGAGTAGGCTGGTCTTCACAATGACTCAGAGCTTCACAGAAGAAAATATAGCATGGTTATTGGTGCTGCTGTTCTAAAGACAGAAGGGAAGCATACAGAGAATGTGAGAAAGAGACTCTTGTCATCTTCCTTTTGTCACTTCTTGACCAATTTAACACTGTCCCACCTGAGCATGTTAGCAAGGACAGTAACTGTTAAATAGAGTGCCTTCATCTGATGAGTTATTGGTGTGAAATAGGAATGCAGTCTATTTTCGGCCCAAAGGATAAAGGTGACCCAAGAAAAAGAGAATAAGTGAGTTTAAACATGCCTTGCTCTCATTGTCAAAGCACAGAGTCGCAAACCGCACTTACAGTTTGTCTTGTAATTTTGTAACACTTATCTGTTGGAATCTTTATTGTTAAAGATTTATGTGTGTATGTATTTGTGTAGAATATATATTAAAGATATATGTGCGTATATGTGTGTGTGTGACTAGATAGAGAAAATGCCATGAAATATCCAGAGTTATAAGCTCTTAAAGGTGTTTACATTTTTAAGTCATGTTGTATATGCATCATAACTACAAGAAATGTAATAGCTAGGTTTGTGCATTCAGGGTAAACCTTGACCTGTTTCGGTGTCCTGACTTTCAGTGGGGATCTCAATCGGTTTTTGGGAACCTCCCGAACTGCAGAGGGCAGATATCTGTTTTTGCTCTGGGGTCCCAAAAGATCAATTTTCTATCAGCCCATTATGAGGGGGGGGGGGCTTCTCAGGCTCCCCTTGCCAGGCATGTAGCCAGGGGGGGGCTCGGGGGGCTTCAGCCCCCCCCCCCCCGAAATTTTTATGGTGGTTTGCGAAAAGGCCTTATTGGTGCATTATTTAAACTGTTATGTTTATTCCTATCATGAACTGGTCACCATACTCAATATATCCCATATGCATGGGGGTATTGGGGTAATGATACAAAAGGTTTACTAGGCTAGACCCTCTTTCACTCAGACTCAGCCCCCCCCCCCGAAACTCAGCCCCCCCTAAAAACCCCCCTGAAAAAAAATTCAGCCCCCCCCCCCCCCGAAACGAAATCCTGGCTACGGGCCTGCCCCTTGCCATCATTTTAGGAGAAACACTTGGCTGCAGGCAGGCGCATGTTTTAAGTAGGCGTCTCACCTGTTTCTACTCTAGAGGAGAGGCACTCAGCTACAGGCAGGTACACACACTTTGTCTCCTGGGCCTGCATGCCACACACACTCTTTTCAAAGCAAGGAGACACATTCTGTTTCTTACTCTAGAGAAGAGGCACTTGGCTGTAGGCAGGTTCTCATGCTTTCTCTTCTGAGCCCACATGCCACACACTCTCTTTCCAAGACAAAAAGGCAAGTTCCATTTCTTACTCTAAAAGAGAGGTGCTCGGCTGCAGGCAGGCTCGCATGCTTTCAGGAGGCTTCTTGTTCTTAAAGCTGTATACTCTAAAGCTGTTAGCTCTCCTGTAGAGTGTGCTTTCTCTCCCAGGCTTCACCATGCCAGCAGCCACGCGCTCTTTCCAAGGCATTTTAAGGAGGCTTCCCACTTTCAGGCAAGGAAGAGTGTTGACCACCTGGAAGAGGAGAGGTAGCTGGTTGTCGTCTTCAGACAATAACATTTTTCTTTTTGTTTGCTGAGAGATTAATAAAAAAAGATTAAACTGTGGTACAGAGGAGGAGCTGAGATGGGCTCCCACTTGCTTTCATGTCATCTATGGGGGAGTCCTTACCGTTACGTGCTCTCGACATATCCAAGGTACCAAAAGAAATGGAGGAAACTGAAGAAACAAATTGCATGCACAAGTCTAGTAATAATTCTCCCATCCTAGGAAACTGAATACCTGTCAAGTCTGGAAGCCCTGGACTGATCTGCTATTTGAATATGAGTGACATTTGGTTTCCAATATTCTTCCAGTAGATAATGGAAAGGATTCCTGATTTTCCGTGCATATGTGGCCCATTTGAATTATTGGTTTAGCCTAGTGGGTGTAAAACCCCTAAGGAAAGGGCTGTACTTGCTAGGTGAGTTCAAAAAGAGAGGAAGAGCTGGAGAGGAGTTTCAATTTGCAGGTCCTTTTCACCTTGATAGGATACTTGGGTATCCAATTATGTCCTACAATCATGTCCTGTACCGGCACCTCATTAGATTTTTTAAATTTTGGGGATAATGTATAAGTCACCCTGAGCTGCTCTGAGTCCCTCCTGGGAGAGAGGGTGGGTTAGAAATATATTATTATTATTATTATTATTATTATTATTATTATTATTATTGTAATTATTACTGTAATTATTATTGTAATTATTATTAGTAGTATTATTAGTATTATTATTATTATTATTTAATTCAGTATGAGTACCTGCAGATTCACCTACCCACATCTGACAAAATATCTTTTTATGAATCCTATGATCCTCCAGGTAATTCGATGGTATACTTCTGCCAGAATTTGTCATAGAGTTGCCCTGGATGACCTAACAAATTCCTATACAAGATACCTTTCTAGAAATTTTCTAGATCATACCAAGGCAACTCAATGGTAACCACTGCAGGGAGACATTCATTTCAATAGTTTCGTGTTTCCACCATAAGTTGAGGAACGTCCGCCCTCCCACTGCAGATACAGTGGTTGCAGTGTATACAATTTGTTATACTGTTGTCCTGTATATAGAAGAACTTAAACTGTGGTTGTGTTTTCAGTATTCAATTACAGTTTGCCCCACAGAACTCAGAAGGAGTTACATATGCACAGAATTAGATAATTCAGCAGGGTTTCCACTTAACAAGTCAATGTAATAACATTATAGATATGCCAACACTGACCAATTTTTGCATGATTTATTGAAGTGCATATTGCTAATTTGTTTATAAAATCCAAATTAAATCCCATTTTCTCTGTGTATAGTGCTTCTAGGTGCTCTATCAATACAGTCAGAAGTTTTCAATATAAATATTAGTTTTACCCTGGTATCATACAGCTGCACAAAAGGGTTTGCTATTTAAATGCTAACTTTGTTGTTGTTTATTTGTTCAATCACTTCAGACTCTTTGTGACCTCATGGACCAACCCACGCCAGAGCTCCCTGTTAATAGCTAACTGCTGATGTCCAATTTCAAGATCCTAGCTCTCCTCTGTTGTGGCTCCTTATCTTTCAACCGGACTTGGAAAGAATAGCCTCTCTCTCTCTCTCTCTCTCTCTCTCTCTCTATATATATATATATATATATATATATATATATATTGCATAACTTCCAACTTGACAAGGACCAATTAATCATCTCATATTCCATTTTTCAGCTGTTTTTAAAGTGTCCAAGTTTCTTTATCTTCCTCCCTCTTTCCAGCTTTGTCTTCTACTTACTTTGACTGGTGCAAACAGAGTTCAACATTAGTTTATGATCAATGAACTCAGAAGGGGATTGAGGAGAAGGAACCAAATCTTGCTGTTCCCAGTAGGATTGATCAAAAGCAAACTGCTGCAGTCTCTCAAACTTGGTGTACTCTTCCTTCGTAATTCATTTTGCCTTTATGACCACACACTGAGGTTGCTTGGCTACACATGCCTCATTTGTCATTTGTGAAACATTGGAGGGTATTATATTAGAACAGAACATATTGTAGGTCAATTTTTTCTCAATAAATCTGGAAGATTTCATCATTTTAGCTGAAGTGGCAGATGTTATACCAAGTTATGTGTGACTCGTGTGATTTGGGGCATAAAACAGTATCAGAGGTCCTTCACAATAATAGGAGTCCTTTTGTAAAAAAATTAATTGCTTACTCTGCATTCTGTTGCGGGGTTTGCAAGCTGTTCGTTTCCTTTCAGGACTCTCAGAAGGATCACCGCTTGTTTATTTTAAGAGTAAGCAGCATTGGAGGGCAAACGATAAACTAGAGATTAAGAAAGAGCTTGTCAAAAAGGACAGAGGGTAGCTGAAAGTCACAATGGGCAATTTTGTGGGTGCATCTCTGTACTGTTAAATTAATGCAGCTGCCATTGCTCAAAGCCATGGAATCATGGTAGTTGTAGTTTGGTGAGGCACCAGCACTCTTTGGTAACGAAGGCTTGAGATTTTGTAAAACTGCAACTCCCATTATTCCATAGTATTGAGCCATGGCAGTTAAAGTGGTGTCAAACTACATTAATTCTACAGTGTAGATGCACCCTTGGGCTGTATACAGTTCAAAACATGGTTACTAAAAAATAACAGGTGTATTACAATCAATTGGGTTTACTTTTTTAGATTCTGGCAATGCTTAGAAGAGTTATTTTTGGACTAGGAGTCTTTTAAGTTCTCAGCAAATTTAACTCCTTATTGGGAGGAGCCCCCAGTGGTGCAGTGGATTAAACCCCTGTGCCGGCAGGACTGAAGACCAACAGGTCGCAGGTTCGAATCCGGGGAGAGGCAGATGAGCTCCCTCTATCAGCTCCAAATCCTCATGCGGGGACATGAGAGAAGCCTCCCACAAGGATGATAAAACATCAAATCATCCGGGCGTCCCCTGGGCAACGTCCTTGCAGATGGCCAATTCTCTCACACCCCAAGCGACTTGCAGTTTCTCAAGTCGCTCCTGACACGACAAAAAAAAAACCTGATTGGGAAATTCTAGAAATTCTAGCACAAAAGATAGATTTCCAAACTCTGGCTAATCTATGAACCTACCGAACTCTTTTTTCCCAGATTGGCTCTTTTTCTCCCACCCACATCTCTAACACTCTTCAAATAAGCTTGCACCCTCTTTGCAAAGCTGAACAAACTACTTCTTCTCACTACTCTCCGAACTTTGCCCACGGTTTCTCCATATGGCCCTGCATCTGTTTAGCAAATGTAGTTTCTTCTGATAGTGCTTGGAGTTATCAATCATATTGCCATTAAGACTCTAAAATGGCTTCTCAGGCAAATACTCTGAAATGAAGGCATTTTTAATTGACTGTTGCAGATCTTCATTATGTCACTTCAGGATGTCAAGTCAAAAATAGTGCCAAAAGTCCAAGTGGAGAGGGTAAACATTATCATTTAAATAGCTTGGAGTATGAAAGTAATGGCATATGGCTTATTGGGCTGGAAGGAATTAGAAAACGTAGGCTCGTCTTTAACAGATCACCATCTACACCTAATATGAAATAATAAACTAACAAAAGGGTCAATCTGTGCTGAACATAAATGATGTGGAATTATATGTGTCCAGTTAATCTGACTAATGTATTGTACCATGTGGGAGAAGGATAATTGATGTCCATTCTTTCCTTGCTGTGGCCAACAACCAGGAAGATACAGGAAGCATGGGGAGAACAACAATAGCCAGTGGTGTAGCTGGGAGGGCAAAACAAAGATATCTCCTCGTAAATTCTGTTCTGTCCCCCATTCCCCAATTTTCCATTAGTTTCCAAATTTTTAGCACTGCAGAGAGAGATACTGAAAATCACTTACGCCTAGATCTCTTATGTTTGCTGTGTTCATATTTCCTCGGTATCTTTGCCTACTTCTTTTCTTGGGATATGAAAGCTAAAAGGTCAACTGCAGTTTTAAGCTACTGCATACAGCTGAAAAACCAGGGCACATAAAGTCAAGCAATATCAGTGTGATCAAGATGGCAAAAGTTATTAAAGAGGAACAACACACAAGTTAGGAGAGTCTTGTGCTTTTGTCTGAGTTTAGGGAGGACAAAATCCTGAATTTCCTCTCTTCCCAGCTGAATTAATTGAATGCAAACTATTTTGGAACTATGAATTCAGTTTGCACCAACTGAATTAAACTGTAGTCGAATGGGAAAGTTGAAGTATGAAAGAGAAATTGGGGGGAAATGGAAAAAAAATGGGATGATACAAAATTATCAGGGCTATCTTTTTAAACCAGTGCAGCTGAGGGGCCAAATTCAATAGAAGTCACAAAGATATCTTTTCTGGGCCACTGGTAAGTGAGGTTCAAAGCCTATAACAGTTGTACTTAAACTGAATTGGCATTAAATAAATAGGCCAAACTGCAACACAGAATTAAACATCATTGAGCACAAGTTTCTGCAGCCCCACATCGAACATCGGCTTACTGATTGAGGTTGAATACAATTCATTCAGAAGTGCTTTGCAGTTACACAACAACAACAACAACAACAACAACAACGCCAAATCAACTTGTAGACTGCCCTTTTTCCCCGAAGGGACTCAGGGCAGTTTCTAACAAAACACAATGGCAAACATTCAATGCCAAAACAACAAATGATAAATTAAACCAATGAGTAAAAAGAAACTCAATAAAATATGTAAAATAATAACTTTAATGAACACACATAATACATCACAAACATTTACAACATGACAAACTTTTAAAACTCTTTAAAATTACACTAAAAGTATTAATGCCAAGATGGTGTACAACTTCCTACAAGCTAAGATGGATGTCCAACAAGCAGGTGTATGTTTAAAAGTGTATTAATCTTCCTCCTTTCCATACGTCAGAGTACATAGATGGGTTTTTAGCAGCTTTTTGAAGGTGAGGAGGCAGTTTTTTGTTCTTTTGGGAGAGAGTTTCAGAGGCAGGGAGCGATCATGGAGAAGGCCCCGTCCCTTGTTCCCACCAGCCATGCAGATCACAATGCTCGAGCTGGTTTGTATATAGAGATGTGGTTCTGAAAATAGTCTTGGCCCAAACCATTTAGGGCTTTACCTAAATGGTTTGGTCCAGCACTTTGTATTTAGCCCAGAAGCAGCTTGGCAGCCAGTGGAGCTGCCACAATGTGGGAGTCGTCCTCTCTTGATACGACGCTCCAGTTAGTGACCTGGCTACCTATCTCTGAACTAGTTGCAGCTTCTGAACTATCTACAAAGGCGGCCCTGCATAGAAAGTGTTGTAGTAGTCCAGATGGGAAGTAACCAAAGCATGGACTAACATGGCCAGATTTGGAGTCTAAAGGTATGGACACAGCTGGCGCACATACCAGTTCTTTTACACTCTGATCTGCTCTGATTGACCGGAGTACCTCTGTTTTGTCTGTATTTACCTTCAACTTCATCCAGCCTTCATCCAGTTCATCACTCATGACAGGCACCAATTTAGGGGCAGGATGGCATCTTTGGCTTTCAGTGGAAGGAAGTGATAAAGTTGGGTGTCATCAATGTAAATTTGACACCAAACTCCAAAACTCCGGATGATCTCTACCAGCAGTTTAATGTAAATGTTAAACAGCATGGAGGACCCTGCAAGCCACTGGTCAGGGAGTCAAACAGGAGTCCCCCAGCTCCACCATCTGGGTACAGTCCTCCAGGAAGGACCAGAGCCACTGCAGAACAGTGCCTCCCAGTCCCATCCTGGAGAGACAGCCCAGAAGGATACCATGATACCAGGTATCAAAAGCCACTCAAAGGTCCAGGAGAACTAGCAAGGACACATCCCCCTGTCTAGTTCTCTTTGTGGATCATCCACCAAGGTGATCAATGCTGTCTCTGGGCCTGAAACCAGATTGAGATGGATCCAGCTAATTGGTTTCATCCAAGAAACTTTGGAGTTATGAGGCCACCACCTTCTCTAGAATCTTGACCAGGAAGGGGAGGTTTGAAACTGGCCGATAATTACTCAGTTGAGTGAGATGCAGTACCCGGAAACTGTGCCTTGGGTCAGAGAGGCATTAACCAGCACCCTCACCCACTCTGCCAGTCCCATCCCCCCCTCCCCCTGCCCCGGCCTATTTAATGACCCAGGTCCAGAGAATAAGCGTTCGCTCTCATTCCTCCCAAGATCTTGTCCACATCCTCAGACAAGTTTATCATAATCACTGCATTACTTGGGTGATTATTTCACAATGTATAAGAATAGCATCCAATAGGATAAATTTGAAGAGAAGTCAGCTTGAATGCTATTATCCGGAGGGGCTTCATTACTAGTAAATGTTGAGGCATGTAACATTTTCCTCCACTTTTCCATTCAAGCAGCAGACCATTGGAATAATTTCTCAAAACTGGAGTGTCCATCCTCAATCTCTCCTTTCTTGTTCATCTCTGATACATGAGCTCTTTGGTGTTTCAGCTTCCCCCAAATGAAACGTTTTGGAAAAGCCATCATTGCCATAAGAACAATGCAATACAGGTGACCTTTCCGCTTTGGGGACTGGGGAATGGAACTGTGGAATGAGGTAGATTAAAGTACTTTTCTCTGTTTCTTCTTTTTGTGATTCTCTGGAAATGGATTTAGGCTGAGCAGAAAAATAAAATTGAAACTACAGTATAGAGAAAAGTAAGCCAAATTGCTCCTAGTGATTGTCCTCTTCGATTACATTCTGGGGACCAGCCCTTTCAGTTGCCCCAAAATGTTTACTGATTGCAACTCTGGAATTAGATATTGCAGGGGAGTGACTAAAATAGTGAATTCCCCATTTATTTCTTGCCTAAACTGTAAATCCACTAATTATTCTTGTAACCCACTCAGACTGAGCCCCACTCTCACATGTAACAGGAATTCAGAAAGAAAAGGCCCTGGGCCAAATAATTCATATGATTTATTCTTAAAGAATCAACCAGTGACCTGAGATTATTGTTTTAGGAGCTCCACATATACACATACACTCAAACAGTGCACTGTATAATTAATGCAGTTTGACACCACTTGAATTGCCATGGTTCAATGTTATATAATCATGGAAGTTGTAGTTCACAGAGGCACCAGCACTCTATGGCAGGGGAAATTAAAGATCTTGTAAAACTACAGGAAGAAGGGCTGACTAAGGGCAAGACAGATGTATTGTTATCCTTGAAGTGACTGGCTTGGCCTTAAAAGAGCTGGGGTTGGTGATGGCCGACAGGAAGCTTGGGCCGGTCGAGGAGGTCATGAAGAATCAGAAACAACTGAACGAATAAACAAAAAACTACAGTTCCCATGATTACATAGCATTGGGCCATGACAATTAAAGTAGTGTCACACTGTACTAAATCTAGCGTAGATACATCCCTAGACATAGTGTAAAGAACTGTATATTTTGAAAGCAGCTAACAATGAGTGAGTTGGCTCAACCATTCCACTAATGCTATCTATAACTAAAGACAATGGCTGATTCTTTTCTTTGACACATTATTTTGCTTCTTTTTGTTTTAATATTTTAAATTGCCAGCTATTATTTTTATTATATTATTATATTTATGCCCCGCTTTATCTCCCTTAAAAGGGGACTCAAAGCAGCTTAACATAAAAGCATCATCATAACCATTTAAAATATATAAATATACTAACATTAAAACAGGATTAAATATAAACAGTATTTTAAAAATCCCAGTTAAAAGCCATCGCACCCCCTGAATTGATCTTAAACACCTTCAGGTTTCAGCCTGCTGCCTGAAGGACAGCAGGGAGGGCCATACTGGCTTCCCTGGGCAGGGAGTTCCAAAGTCGAGGAGCAGCCACCGATAAGGTCCTCTCTCTCGTTCCCACCAACCAAGCTTGAGATAGAGGGAGGACCAAGAGAAGGGCTTCTCCTGAAGATCTCAGCATCTGGGAAGTTTGTACAAGGGGAAGCAGTCAACCAAATAGCCTGGACCTGAACCATCTATGGCTTTAAAGATCATAACTAGAACTTTGAATTATGCGCAGTAACAGACTAGCAGCCAGTGGAGCTGCTGCAACAGGGGGATTGTCCACTCCCTGTAGCTAGCCCAGTGAGCAATCTGGCTGAAGTTTCTGAGCATACTCTTCAGAGGCAGCCCCACATAGAGTGTGTTGCAGTAATCCAGATGTGATGTAACTACAGCATGTACCACCTTGGCCAGATCTGGCTTCTTAATGAATGGGTGCAGTTGATGCACAAGTTTTTATTGTGCAAAAGCCCTCCTGGTCACCACCAACACCTGGGCCTCCAAGTTCAAAGCAAAGTCCAGGAAGAGCCCCAAACTGCAGACTTGTGCTAGATTTTTTTGGTCAGAGGATATCTTGATTGACATATGTCTATAGCTATTCCTTGGAAACTATATTTTTTGGAGTATGGTGTCTGGAATCTCACTGCCCGTATTGGATGGAAGTATAAAAGGGAGGGGAAAACCTTTGCCAAGCTCTGTTTCAATTGAAAATCTACAAGGATTACCATTCTAGTCAAAGACTGCAGAAGAATGAAATTCTGAACAAAACGAAGCATTTTCTTGGTCCAGCACTCACAACAGTATTCACTGTAAAGGTCACCTGAAGGGCAATATACAATTGATCCAACAAAGCGTAAGGTGGGGAGGAATATGAGATGAGGCTATAAGGTTTAGATTTATAGTCGATTAGGTTTAGAGGGCACTTAGATTTAGATACATAAAACCTTAAGCTGTACCGTTAATGCCGAATGCAGTTACCATTTTTTCTCCCCCAAAGAACAGATAAGCAGACAATGGTGGTAATTGGAAAGTAAGGGAAAACAAATCAGAAACAGGAGTCCCATTCGTCGTTGTAGCGCGTGGGTAGAAGGCCTTTCCCTTGAAGCTTAAACACTGGGGGATCATTTAAGAAACAATTACAGTAAATGGAGTCCTAAGGGGATAAGAGTATTAAAAGAAAATGAAACTTAATAGGCTGAATTGACTTCCCTTATTCCCTGAAATTTATTATGTTCATAAACTTTGGAACAAATACAGTCGCGGAGAGATAAAACTGTAGGTGGCGGAGAGAGGGGGACCGTCCGACTCGTGTCCCGTCACAGCTCTCTGCTGCAAAATGGGAACAGAAAGATACAAACGATATAACCTCTTTAGGGACATTTCAACCATTTCAGAATTTGCCTCTGGGAGAAGTTAACAGCAGCGATTGCTCTCAAAATTTGGCACAGCTGTTGCTAATAAAAGAGTGCATTTCACAGCCCGAGACATCTGGGAATTATAAAGAGGGGGGTGGGAAATAAAATTAAGGTTCAGTAAAGCAGTTGCACTGTGAATGAAATTCCAGAACGCCATATGTGGCTTGTATATTTGTGTTTCGTGTGGAGGACATACAAAAGCCCGTAGAAAGGCGAAAGCGCATAGCAGAGCAAGAGGATGAGAGTGTTAGGCTACTATTTTGAAGGGTTCTTCTTCTTGGGCTGCTTGGGATTTAAATCTATGGGTTTGCAAATTCACAAAAGCAATCTTGCATGCTTAAATATTTCTTCATGTAATTCACCAATGGAGTCCAAGCCCCATATATGTTGTGATGTCTGTTAGCATGAGAGATTGGATACATAAGGTATCAATCAAAGTATAAAAACTAAATAAAACTGTCCTGCTTAGAATCCAAAAAATCTCTTCTTAATTCAGATTTTTAAAGGAAAATATACTAGGTGAAAACCATTTTATTTTCCTCAGAGAATAATTAAGAGGGGGAAAATGCTATTACTTTTGGGCTTTTGAAGATATTTATAGTGTTGCCGATTTCATACCTAGAAGATTTTAAAACTCCTAAAGGTTTTGTATGCTGTTTTATCATGTTCTTGCATTTTAGGTTTTCAAACTTTTACTTTGTGACCTACACAGGGATCCTCAGCTGCATCCTGTGAACTGTGAGTTTGATTTTCAGATGTTTGTCCTGAGGTCGACCCAGAAGGAGAGAGAAAAAAAAACAGAGAAATGAAGACATCTGTGAATGTAGACCAAAAACATCAATGGTATTAAAGAAGACAATATAAACAGTATAGAAATTTAGTAAAATTTGAGAGTTGAAACCAACAAACATTCAATCAAACAAAGCCATTAATTCTAGGAGTGAATATTGACATTGGATTTTAATGATATTGATGGGATATAGGTTACTGATTTCTTAACTTTCTTTCTTCTACAATGCAACATGTTGGAAGCATATTATTTTTACAGCACATTCTCAGTTAATTGGAATTCAACAACAAGAACTCTCAATCAACCAGGCAAAAAAAATCAAAGAAATAATATTTTAAAATCAGTTTTTAATAATACAGTAAAACTGTGTTACATTAAATTTGTGTTATTTGTCTTAATTTGCTTTTAATTACCTCTATTCCAATATTCATATCAAGTCAATACAGAGTTTATGGTGTGGGATATAGTATTTCTTAGGCCTATTTTTAATAGTAGCTCTCAACCAACCAGAAATTACATTTATCCTCATGGGTGCCAGTTTACTGAGAGTGTACTATAGTTGTATATTTATTTAGTTATCTTTTTCTCCACCTATAGGACTTGACAATATCCCCCAATAGCCTTACTGTCATTTTATTTTATTTTATAAACCAGTACTATATAACTTCTCTGCATTCAGTACAAGAGCTTGTAGTGAAAATTAAAATGTCACTACTAATTTATACCCTTTCCATCCCACCAGCCTAAATATATCTAAATACCAACAGCCATCCTTCACGCTTCCCCTGTTAAATACAATTTATTAACACCCCAGTTAAACCCAGCATTTTTCATATCCTGGCATCATTAATCATGTTTTAAACTTGCTGGGTTTGTTGTTCCTGCAGTGTGACAGGCAGGCGGGACCCTCCCTGTGTTTCTTCAGTTCCAGCAAATTGTATTATAAGTACCTCCTCTGGGACTTTACAGCTTTGGACATGTCAGGCTTCATTTTTATAAATCCCCATTTTCATCCTTAAAAATTGCCAGCTGCGTCAGGCTGATGTTGTGCAATCAATATTTGGGGGCGGGATGTTGTCGCTCAGATTACAAGCAATTAGATTAGTGCAGCAGAATTAAACTCAAGAAGCTATCAAGTCTGAAATAATGAGGACCTCAGGAATGGCAGTTAGGGCTCTCTTGGAAATGGGTGACTTAAATATCATTTCCTATTCATGCATCGCATTTCCTTGTCTAATTTAATTATGACATTAGCTGCAAGAAAATGTATCCCTAAAGTGTCTACTTGCTTTCCTTTAAGAGAACATACTGCATGGATTGACACCATGGCCATGCCTGAAGGTAAGGTAAAGGATTCCCCTTGGCATTAAGTCTAGTCGTGTCCAACTCTGGGGGGTGGTGCTCATCTCCATTCTAAACCAAAGAGCCGACGTTGTCCGTAGATGCCTCTAAGTTCACGTGACCAGCATGACTGCATGGAGTACCATTACCTTCCCCCCAGAGCAGTTCCTATTTTTCTACTCACATTTGCATGTTTTCAAACTGCTAGATTGGCAAAAGCTGGGGCTAACAGTGGGAACTCACCCTGCTCCCTGAATTCAAACCACCAACCTTTTAGTCAGAAAGTTTGGCAGCTCAGTGATTTAACCCACTGCGCCACCAGGGGCTATGTTTACATAGTGAAATTAAAGTAGACTCACCACTCAGATGCTGCAGGGAGTCCAGATGATGCCTGTCTGGATTTGCAACAGAAGTGCTGCATCCAGCCATTACTGTGGGTCGAGAAAGTTCCAGGGTGGTCCCAGAGCTTTGGAGGTGTGGAGAGTTGGACTAGGTGAGATCCAGTCCAATCTACTGACCCTTCTTCCAGTGACCCATTGGTACGTCTCCACTAAAGAGTTCCCTGCCCAAGATTGACCGGTGATGTTGTCTCTGATGATGTCACATCAGGAACTTAGCCATATGAGCAGAAAATGTGATGTTGCCAGCAAGCCAGCCATCTAGTCAACCAAAGGGTTTGGCTGACAATACCAAGAGCACTAACACAGATTAATCAGGTAAATGTAGATGCAGCATATGACATCTATTTCCCATCCACAGAACTTGGAAATGTTACAGTTTGGATTACAGCTCCCACTCTCATGTTGGGTGGAGCATGCTGGAAGTACATTGTGTAATGTACTTCTACATTACACAATTACAACATTGTCATTCCACTTTAATTGCTGTGGGTGCATTGTGTGGAATTGTGGGGTAGTTTAGCACAGCACTGAAGCTTTCTGGAGAATAATTCAAAGTACCTCTCCTTAAACTGCAAATTCCATGAACCCATAGTATGTTGCCATGGCTTTTAAAGAAGAATTGTAGTGCTGTGTGACAGAGACCTGTGATTCTCTCAACTCAGGAGTTGGTAACTCTAGACCATCATTTAAATTTCCAATTTTTCTTTTGCCTGCTTTATTCATCTCCATGAAGCATCTCAACCACTTCAAAATGCATTCCATGGTTTTTACACATGTAGGCCCACTAGTTTATATAATGGAGGTAGTAGTATTGGGATGATGATTCATCATGTAAATGTTCCAACATAATTGTGGGTGTGCATTGTGAAAACTCATACTTTCAAAATACAGGCTAAATCTTGAGATGTGTTGAGTCACAAACATGGCATTTGTCAAATATTCACATGAAACCACAGTCTTTTTCTTTAAATTATATCATATTTTGTTCAAATCCTGTTGAGGGATAGTGTGCTGTCGCACCCAAGCTGCTTTAAATGACTTTAGAGCTAATGTGTCTTAACTCCCTATCAGCTTGGGAGATGCTGGTTTGCCTTCCTGTTTGAGCAAAGAACCCCACAGAGTCAATGTCTATGCTATTACTTTCAAGAAATGGCAACATTTTATTAATTGGTCTTGGGCCTATCTCCACCCAGGCGCTATCTTGATTTCCCCACATCCATACTTAGTTTGAAGGTTACTGGTTGTTCTTGAAGTCCCTGCTCATGGATGATTCTGTAGACAATGGGCAGATGAAAGATTCTCTTGCTCACTTTCTCTGGTAAAAGGGCGTTTGGGGCACCCAATGCCCAAGGTGATCAGGCCAGATGCTGAGAGGACAGGTCTCTCCTATTGAGGCCTGGCACTTTGCTGAAGGTGCTAGAAACTCCACAGGCTGTCACTGACCAGCAGTAGACCAGTGTAGCCGCATGAGTTCCCAGAATGGTATTAGTAGTATCGGTTTGAAATGGCTTATCCAAGCCTGGATCTCTCTAGGACTAACTATAGACACATCTTGCTTCCAAGATTCCCTGGTGGTAATAACCCTAAACTAAAGATGGCTCCCTATACCTGGGCAAAGGGATGGGCCAACTTACTATTTCAAAGCAGAAAGTGTTTCCTTAAACTCCACCCTCGTAAAGCTAACAGAAAAAAAATTGCTATTCTCAAGTTGTGGGTGAGGCAGTCTAACAAATGAGCTGGGACCTATCACAGATAGCATAGCATAACATGTTGCCAAATGCATCAGGATAGCAAAGGGAACAGAGGCAGCTAGATTGATAGAGGTTAGAGGTTGAACATTATTCCAGGAATGTCATGACAACCTGCAAAAATGATTTCATAAATACCTCTTGGAGACCTTCTCACTCAGGCCAGTTGAAAATCCAACTACTTATGCAATTGGCCAGTAATGCACACATAAACCTCAGCATGATTATTTAATGAGACAGTCAGAGCAACATTGTGCATGCCTTTGAAAACCAAGAGAGTCCTTTAACATGATCCCTCTTGTGCACTTGCTACTAGCAGTGAAACATTTCTATGCAGTTCTTCTTTTTTTGCACTGAAAACTTCACAGTCCACTCTGCAGAAGAAGGTGCCTACGTGACCTGCTTCATAAGCTCCTTTGAATGAGGTGAACTCTACTCACATTCTCTTCCCCAGAAGGACCAAGCTGACAGATTCCTTTTTAAAAATAAATTATTGGGCCTTTCCTCTCCTGTACTTATGAAAGATTTAAGAGTTACACAACTACTACAGCCTCCCAGCATTCCTATTCAGACGTGATTCCTGCCTACCAGCTTTTACAGTAAAAACATTTGCTGCATCTCCCAAAGGGAATCTATAATTCAGGGTGTATCTTGACTGAGCTAGGAATGGCTCAGTTAATTTCACCTTAAAACACTTATCAGACCCCGGTATTGAGTCGGGATGCTGCAAATATTTTGAATGTAAGGCATTTATTTTATTTTAAAATCCTTAAAAATGTTTATAAATTATATATTTAGCCAGCCCTATCATTAGATAGGGCAAGTCAACTGTTTTATGCAGTTAATGCCATGAGCTAGCTGTGGTTTCCCACATCTATCAATCCATTCCTCCTGAATCTACCAGTCCTTCTTAGCTTTTCAAGGGCAAGATCTAGACTGTCATCCTCTAAATAATACTGAAATGGCTTTAATTCTATCAATAGTTTAATAGAAAGTGTGATTTGAATCTTGGACTAGAGTATTGGGAGATCAGGATTTGAATTCCCAGTTAGCCATGGAAATCCACTGGGTGATCTTGTCCTAGTCTCTCTCAGCCTTATCTGAGCAAATTTTGCCAAGAAAACCCATGATAATTTGCCCTGAGATTGCCATAGGTTAGAAATGACTTGAAGACACACAACAATCCTTCTCCTTCTTTCACTTCTTCTACCTCTTCCTTGAGGTTCCTCAAAAAAATGATAATGTTAACTGCCAGTCCAGTTAGATTCTTTACACAGAATGGGAAAGAAGTGTCATCTTGTC